>NC_003076.8:23474398-23792680 GCF_000001735.4 Arabidopsis thaliana
ATATAAAAATTAATGAATTAAATCCAAATAAAAGCTTCAAAATGTTGATATTGGTTCTTCACATTTTTTTTTTATATTTTGTTTAACTTATTTTAAATAATATTACCATAAAACTAACTCAGTATTGAATTATAAATGGAATTAAAAATCAATAGATATTCAATTTTTATTTTTCTGGTAGGAATAGATATTCAAATTTAACCTAATGGGAAAGAAATTCAAAAATAATATTGTTAATTTTTAAATTCAGTCAAATTTAATTGAATCCCTTCCTTCCATAATCCCCTAAACCCCTGAATTCTGTTCACTAATAGGCCTAATTAAAAAGCCCATTTATATGAGTTTGACGATTTGTTAGGAAGTTTGGAACTAAAAGGAGAAACTGGATTGGGCTTATTTCGATGAGTAAACCCGGAGCTTTTGAGGCCATATATAATAAACCCACACTAGTTGCAAACTGGTGCTGACTATTATTAATCTATGTAAAAGTTTCAATTTAAATAATTTTTTATATTGGAAAAAAAAAGCAATTAGTAAAGAAATAGATTTACTGCAGAAATCTTAAATCTTTTTAAAAAAATATGAAATTATGAATCAACTTTTTAATTTAGAGCAAGAGAAAGGAAAACAAAAGTTTAGTGGAAAAAGAAAAAGTAGAGGAATTGCATGGGGGGAGAGAAAAATTATAAAACTAAAAACAATAGCAGACAGCTATTGTAATTGGTAAACATGTGTAGTAGTAAAAGGATCCCGAGTCGGTGAAGACTCCAAAGTACGTTTGTATATTTATATATTTCAGAGTAGTGAATTGGAGGAAATCAATATCTATCTAATCCCCATAAGATACACCCATTATTGAAACCATGGCCCATTCATATATTTACTTATTTGTTTCTGTGTGACCGTTATTACTTATTTGTCTCATTCTTAAATTAGTGAATGATTAAAAAAAGATTGTGTGTGTGGATGGGTCATCAACTCATCATGGGTTTAGGTAAATGTTACTCACAAGTCACAATTAACAACTTTTTTTTTATAAAAGAAAAACAAATATGTTCGTTGCCACGGTAGTTTGGCTCACTCCAAATTTAATAACGTATTGTATTCGCAAAAGAAGATATACTAGGAGAAAGCAAAATGTGTTTTGTAGTATTAAAAAAGAGTCTATAAAGAGAGAGAGAGAGAATGTGCATGAAAATAAGAAAGACAGAGAGAGGGGAGGAAAACAAAGAAGCAGGTGCATAGGGAGAAGTGCCATGAGTCACGTGCCCTCTTACTCGACCACGTGCCGTCGAAGCAATCCCAATCCAACTCCGATTCGTGTTCCAATTTTTCATTGGGGTCTAAACTTGATTAGTGTACTACTATGTAATTAATTAGTGTGGTTACTAATTAGACACGCACACAGACGCAATTGCAAATTCACATTTAGATTAAGGAGACCAGGATCCGTTATAGCTGTTAATTAGGTAGGGTAGTTTATCCAATACACCAAGCATGCATTTAACGTTAATTGAGTGTTTGCTAGTACAATCCATGCTTGATAGTATAAATGTATTGATATTCATATATTACAAATTAAAATATGTATGCTTGTACTATCTATATAAAGTTACGGATTGTGACTTTTTCTTTTGGTGTAAAACCGATTTATTATCACTGTTTTCTGCCACAAAAAGCTGTCGGTGGCACTCACTTCACTAATCCAGTGACAGTAAATTTTTATAAAATAAGATTATCTAAATTAAAGTTAAAATAATAACAATAACACGTTAAATACTTAAATTAGATCCATTTGTTCATTCTCATCTCAAACACTCGACCTTTTATAAAGGAAAATTTAGTTTCACTCTCTCCGACTCCTTCCAAAATGATTTACTTTTTAATATCCAAACTCATCTAAATTTGGGTCTATATATGGCTCCGTATAGATATATTCTAATATTGCATTTAACTGACGTAGACAATATTCAATGCCATAAATTTTCCTCTTGGTTAGTTGGTGAAAAAAGTCAAAACCGAACTAATCCAACAAATATTCGTTAAATTTTAGCTAGTTTGGTGATGAAGTAAAGTCTTTAACATATTCTTACTTTTGTAAAAAAAAAAAGTTATATTGATATTTGATCAAAGTATGAGTATTTACATGAACCATGTGAATACGTATATAACCATTCACTTAAATCTCGTGAGGTACTTGAAGAACAAAAATAATAGTGGAAGAGGACGCAATTCAATTGTTAAACACGGCACATGTTGATTGATAGATAACGTAAACTTTATTTCATAAAGTAAAAAACAAGAAGTAATCAAAATTAATTAACTTCAAATAAAAAAAGAAAAGTAAAAAAGTAGAGAGATTGTGATCATAAACCTTGATGATTATGTTTAAGTAAGCATCTTTGCAGTGCAACCACATGCAAAGGCTTTAGGTTAATTTTAAAAGCAGTAGCCAATTATCCAATTTGGTGATCTATAGCTAGTCTCAATCTTCATGAGACAAACATAGGTCCCCCTCCTCTGTCTGATCTAACAACCCAACTCCAAATTCTGCTTTATCAGAAATTATATGAAATCAATTACCTTTTGGTGCCCAACAACCTCCATTTTCCTTCAGCTTCAAGGCTCATCATCATTACTACTTTCAAATTCACAGCTCGATTACTAGTACGACATAGACATAGACATAAAGACAGAGAATGGACCCAAGTAGTATCAACAGCAGCAGAAGAAAGAGAATTGGAGGAGCCGTTGTTGCTGCAGGTTCTGTTTGGGAAACGAGAATGCAGAGCGATGATGAAGTTTGTAATAACGCCATTGTTCTTCATGTTACAAACGAAGACAAGACTTCTTCTACTAAGCAAATGACTTTAAAGGATGAAACTTTATTAGGTGTTAATGGAAAGAGACGGACTTGGAAGTCTAGAGCGTCCGATGTGAAGAACCCATCAACGCTTGAGATTGTTCGAGCCAATTCTCTGAAGGTGACGAAGCCGAGATCAATTGGTACTCCTCCGATGACGCCGAGGAGATCGTTGTCTAGTAGTGATTCTAATGATAAGAGTCCGAGTGTGTCGGTGGTGGCGAAGAAGGCAAGATCTGAATCTGTAGAGGGGATTGAGAAGAAGACTACTCCGGGTCGAGTTAAGAAGATCCGATCGGAGGTCTGCACGACGATCGTTAAAGCCGGTGAATTTGATTCAGTTGCGTTGAGGAAAGTGAATTCGTTGCCATCTCCAAATTCTGAGAAATCTGATACGAAAACAGAGCAAGAAGTGACTATCATTGAGAATTCGAAGATCCCAGAAGAAGTCAAGGAGTTTGGTGTTTGTCAGGAGATGATCGTATCTGCTAAATCAAACGAAAATGAGCAGATTGACAATGGCGACCAGGAGATTGGTGATCAAGATGATTATGAAGAAGATGGAGATGAGGAGGAGGAAAGAGAAGTGGAGAAGAAGAGTGTTGATGTGAAGGAGATAAATGTAGCCAAGGAAAACAGAGTTGGTGGTGTTGAGATTAAAAAGTTTAGTCAATTTCAAAACAGAACATCTCCATCTCCGTCGTCCGTTCGTAAAATTTCGCCTCCGGTGATCAAAAGGGCAACTTCTGTTTACTCGGCCCCACCAAATTCTACTTCAAGCACAGGTTGTTTAATCCGAATTTCAGTGCTTTGTTTCATCGACCGCTATTTGCTTACTGAATTCTGATGAATCCTCTGTTTTTCACGACTGTTTCCAGATAGATTTGCAGAGCAAGAAGACAACTTTACTCATTCACAGAGTAAATTGCAGAGTCTGGGTGAGTTTCTTAACAGTTTACTGTGCATAATTCCATCTACAAATTTTTTTACTATGAAAAGTCTAAAGTATGTTAAATAATGAAATGAAATCTGGACAGTGGATCTGGTGATGTGGAGGGATGTATCAAGGTCGACGCTTGTGTTTGGCTTCGGAACATTCCTCATCATCTCTTCTTCCTACGCCAATGATCTCAATTTCAGGTTCTTTAGTTCTTTTCAATTGATCAAGGAGAATCTACACACAAGTTAGTTAAGTAGTATGGAACTAAAATGTGATGAAAATGTACAGCTTCATATCGGTGGTAGCGTACATGGGACTCATCTATCTCGGTCTCATGTTCGTATTAAAATCACTGATCCACAGGTTTGATACATAGACCTATTTCTCTCTCTCTATCTTTGCATGTTGTTTTTGTGATTGGGTTTAATAGGCATGTAATAATGGACGCAGGGGAATGGTGGAGGAGGAGAGACATAAAGTGGTTGGAGTTAGAGAGGAAGATGTCAAGAGGATGCTCAGACTCATAATGCCTTATCTCAACGAGTCTCTGCATCAACTCAGAGCTCTCTTCTCCGGTGATCCATCAACCACTCTCAAGGTAAGTCTTTTTCTTCTCACTTTCTCTCCTTCGTTTCCTCTTTCTCCCTTGACCTTAATAAAGAAGAGATGATGTTTTGCAGATGGGAGTAGTGTTGTTTGTCTTGGCCAGGTGTGGCTCTTCTATCACTCTTTGGAACCTCGCCAAATTTGGTACCTCTAGACTTCAAGATTTCTTGTTTTAAGAAGTGGTGTATGTAGATTTCTGACTTGCGAGTGTTTTGTCCTCGTGAGAACAGGCTTTTTGGGAGCATTTACAATACCTAAAATCTTCATATCATACTCAACACACTTCTCTGCATACGGTAACTAAAAACTCCTTCAATATCTTTCAGTTACATCTTCTATGAAACAGTTTTTAATCAAACAAAGTTGTGTACAATTCAGGAAATTTCTGGATGAGGAGATTCAGGGACGCATGGGAATCTTGCAATCACAAAAAGGCAGTGGCTTTGGCACTTTTCACCTTAGTTTGGAACCTCTCCTCAGTCACTGCCCGTGTTTGGGCAGCATTCATGTTACTCGTCGCCTTCAGATATTATCAACATAAGATGATTTGGACAACTGATCAAGCTGATGATGATGAGGATGACAATGAAGAAGAAGAAGCAGAAGAAGAAAAAGAACAAGTCCCTCCTAAACACAAAAGGGCTCCTCCTCATATGATGATGCCTAATAAACTCAAGAAAATTTCTTAAATATACTAATTGTTTTTCCTCCATATATAAACAACATTTACTATGTAATCTCTTTAGTTTTTAGTTACTTCTCTATACAAAGCTTACAGTTTATAATGTGAATCTGATCTTCTAAGTTCAATTAACTTATGCCAACAATCTAAAACTCACACACTTGAAATATTTATCCATTCTTCTTAAACTTAGTTAGACTTGAACCCAAAAACAAACAATCTTAATTAGGCTTCTAACGGGCTTTAAGCGGGCCTTATTACATAAACTATTCAGCTTTCGTGAAATAACAAATCGGACAGAAGTTGAAAGCTTTACTTCTTCACTTTTACGGTTGCTCACCGTCGTGACATCTCCACTCTTTTCCTTTCAAAATCCAAAATCACGATTTGATTTTCTCTCGCCTCCGACGAACAAGTTTAAGGTACCACTCCATGTTTCTCTGCGATTTCAATTCGAACTCCATGTGACCTTTTCTCTGTCTGTGTTTAATTTAGGGTTTACTCAATTCGTGACTTTCATTTGCGTTGAAAAATTTATCTGATTTTGCTTTGTTGTGACTTGTGAGTGGTTTTCAGATGAGCGTAGCAAGTGATTCTCCAGTTCATTCATCAAGTAGTAGTGACGATCTTGCTGCATTCCTTGATGCTGAATTAGACTCTGCATCAGATGCTTCGTCTGGACCCAGCGAAGAAGAAGAAGCTGAGGATGATGTAGAATCTGGGTAAACTCAACTCTCATATGTCATGCATTCTCTCTAATTGAATCTTCGAACTCTCTACTGGTATTTACAGTGTGTATATTTTCTCAAACCATGTTTCTCAATCTTTTAGGTTAAAGAGACAAAAGTTGGAGCATTTAGAGGGTGAAGCTCTCTTTATTGATTCAGTCTTATTTTTCTGTCTTTCGTTTGTTCGATTGTATTGAATTTTGAACCTTATGCTTGCAGAAGCATCCTCAAGCAAAGGCGAATGCGAGCATCCAGGATCATTTGGGAATATGTGCTTTGTATGTGGACAAAAACTGGAAGAAACTGGTGTTTCATTTAGATACATACACAAGGTATCGATTTCAGAATAGCTTCTCTTAAATCAAATCTTAGTTTTTATTTAATGAGCTTTGGGAAATCTGTTTTCTTAGGAAATGAGGCTCAATGAAGATGAAATCTCCCGGTTGCGTGATTCAGATTCGAGATTCTTGCAACGCCAGCGGAAGTTGTATTTAGTTCTCGATCTAGACCACACACTGCTAAATACAACCATACTGAGGGACCTAAAACCAGAGGAGGAATACTTGAAAAGTCATACTCATTCTCTTCAAGGTGATACATTCAGCTACATTGTTTTGCTTCTTTTTCAAATGTGATCTTTGTGCATGGAACTTCAGTCTAGTATTTGTCTTTTTTTTTGTTCCATCTAGATGGTTGCAATGTTTCCGGAGGCAGTCTTTTCCTACTGGAATTTATGCAAATGATGACCAAACTGAGGCCGTTTGTTCACTCATTTCTAAAAGAAGCTAGTGAGATGTTTGTGATGTACATATACACAATGGGAGATAGGAATTATGCACGACAGATGGCCAAGCTGCTGGACCCCAAAGGAGAGTACTTTGGTGATCGGGTCATTTCTCGGGATGACGGCACAGTGAGACATGAAAAGAGTCTAGATGTGGTGCTTGGACAAGAAAGTGCTGTTCTGATTCTTGACGATACAGAGAATGTAAGTATGATTTGTAATTTGTCAATGTTTCATGTAACTTTTAATCATGATATTGAGTTGTGCTGATGATACTTGGTTTGATGCTCAGGCGTGGCCAAAGCACAAGGACAATTTGATTGTGATAGAGAGATATCACTTTTTTTCTTCGAGCTGCAGGCAGTTTGATCACAGATACAAGTCTCTATCGGAGTTGAAGAGTGATGAGAGTGAACCAGATGGGGCACTTGCAACTGTCCTGAAAGTCCTAAAACAAGCGCATGCTCTATTCTTTGAGGTATGCACTCACTGGATCTAAATAAAACTTATCTCTTGTCTTGTTGGAGTTTGTTGATTATATTATTCGTTTGTTTCAGAATGTGGATGAAGGCATATCAAACAGAGATGTTAGGTTAATGCTGAAACAAGTGCGTAAAGAGATACTTAAAGGATGTAAAATAGTGTTCAGTCGGGTGTTCCCAACCAAGGCAAAGCCAGAAGATCACCCCCTGTGGAAAATGGCTGAGGAACTGGGAGCCACCTGCGCAACGGAAGTGGATGCATCAGTGACACACGTTGTGGCAATGGATGTGGGAACAGAGAAGGCTCGTTGGGCCGTTAGAGAGAAGAAGTATGTGGTTCATAGAGGATGGATAGATGCAGCTAATTACCTTTGGATGAAACAGCCAGAAGAGAACTTCGGTTTAGAGCAGCTCAAGAAGCAATTGACCGAAGAAGAGTGATTTATGTAACAACAATGAGAAAGAAGAGATAGCTTTTTTTTGTTGGATATTAATTATGAATCTATGTCTAAAGTAAAGTTTTGTAATGTACATTACATTGTATCTCTGATATTTAAACAAGGTACTAATTTTTGGTTGATCTCCTTAATTATTTTGTTTCGTCTATGCTTATTTGCGAAGGTCTGTAATCTACCGACAACTTTTTTGGGCCGGGCCTAAATGGGCCGTATATTTATGTCCCTCATCTACTTTCATTTGTTTTGTTTGGTGTTTGTTTCTGGTTTCTGATTCCGTCTTCTTCGCTTAGACATGGCTCTCGATACTTATGCGTCGTCGAACCCTAATGATGTTCATGAGGATGTTCTTCTTAAAGCTAGAGATGCTTGTTACAAGGTCCGTCTTTCTCTCTTCTCATTTTCGTTGTTGTGATACTGATTTGTGTGATTTAGGTTAAATTGTAAGTGATCATTAATTGGTGCAGGCCAGAGATGCTTTTTACGCTTGTCTAGAAAAGGAATCTGGTAAAAAACCAACTGAAATCGCCACCGTGGGTCTTCTCTATCCTAAGGAGTGTAGCAATTCTAGAACCCAATTCGTCAACAACTGTCGGTCCTCTTGGGTACTCTCTTCTTTCAATTAGTTTTGCAAATTGCAATCTTTATATGATTTGTTTGGGAATTAATGGAAGAAATGAAAAATTGTAGGTGAAACATTTCGATAGAGAGTACTGTAGGAACAAGAGAGTTCAAAGGCTGTTGGATGATGGAGATGAGAGGAAAGGTCCAATGTCACTTCCTCAGCCTTACACTTTCAAGCCTTCTCCTTCCACTTAGAAGATTCCTTCCTTTCTGGTATCTTATTAACTCTTACTCAATATGTCCTTATTTGACTTCAACCTTAGATTCTTTAATTTGTCTTATGTTTGCATATCCCTCTAGTGTTCTGTGTTTTCATCATTGCTCTTATGATCAAGCTTTTTTACCTTGATCACATCAAATTCGTCCTCATTCAGGGTAGGTTTTTGTTTGTCTTTGTCAGGTGTTGAGGAAGATTACAATGGCCAAATACTGTTCCTGAATCATTTTCTTTGCCTAGTTTTTTAGATCTTTATTTGTGTTGTAAGCCTTTGAACATGGGAATAAAGTGCCACATTTCAAGAACCTGATTATTTGCCTTTATGTCTATTACCCAAAACTTTTGTTGATCAAGTAACAATATTCTAATTATACAGATGTGTGTATAGAACCTGATTGTTTGAATGAGCTACTGAAGCAGTGAGTTATAGACAAAAGGGAAGTTAGGAGGGTATGAGTGTTTTCTTCTGCCTCTATTGGCCAGGGGTCTTATTAGCAGTTTTGGTATCCGATAACCGAAAATAGCCGGGCCGGTTCAAGACTTTGGGCCTATCTCTATAATAATTACGAGAAAGTTGAAGGTTCAACATGAATATTATACTGTTTCCACGAACCACGATTGTGCAAACAAATATGTTAAGGCACCACGCACTAGTAACGTAACACGTTGACACAAAGTGATTTGGGAAGGTAGTGGGACGCATGTCTCTAAATTTCCGGTCCCACCACCCATGACCCAACACACGTATACGAATGTTCATCTCTTGTCGGTTTTGTTCTTTGTTGCAACTGTTTTATATTATTGTTGCTTAGCAGAGAAAATAGTAAAAAGATAGGGAGATTAGCGTTTGACTTAAACTGAGAAAACGAAACACATGAGTATTCTATGGTTCAGGCCTTGGAAGCAGATACATCATCCATAGTAGACGAGGCTTCAGGTGCAGCAACTGCAGTTGCTGTTACATTTGAATCCTCTGCTGCTACAGCACTGGAGATGGGGTTAAAGAGGGATCCACGAGAGTGAGTAGTTGATGATGATATCGCGGTTGCGAGAGATATTGGCATTAAGCAAAGCCCCTTCCCTTGAAGGTATTGCATTGCTGATCCCATGTCTTCCTCCATCAGTTTCGCCACTCTTTGTTCTGTTGACCTTAGGCTCTCATTGGACGATCCTGTAGCGTTTCCATTCCCATTTAAGCCATTGCACGGTGCAGTGAGGGCATTGAGCCGTCCTCCTGCCTACATTACCAAAAACCATGACGATTGATGATGATTGGTGATGCCACTATACATATGTTGAAAGCCATAAGGGACTAAGAAACTGACCTCTGCGGAGAGACCATTGAGGCGTGGACCAACTGATCCTGCACCTCCCAATCTGCTCATGCTTAGTACTTTGACTTGAAGCTGAAGGAACCTAACATACTCGATGATCTCGTCCAACATTGATGCCTTATCCGTCTGCATCTCACCATCAACCAATTCGGTTATTATGCAAATCCAAACAAGATTCATAAATTAGGAAAGTAGTGAATACCTTGTTGGTGTTGGGAACCAGTTCTTGGAGAGACTTCATACGCTCTGCGATGCGTTCCCTTCTAAGCTGTACAAAACCATACAATCAGAAACACAAGATAAGAGAAGAAGGATATGGAGGAAGTGAACAATGAGATACCCTCTCAGCGATACTGTGAGGATCGGTGGCTTGGCCTCTCCTGGCTCGAACTCTTGGCTTTTGACGAACAACAGGTGCGCTCGTGGTCGACACTGTACCTTGTGGCTGTAACCCTTCTTGGCTACCCATTGTTGGACCTCCTGACTCCTGCATTGACAAACAACAACAACAACACAGAAAAGGATCAGAAACATTCTTAGTTTTGGTGAGTTATGATGTAAGATAATAGTTTTGGTACCTGAGGATGATGGAACTGGTCGGGGAAGGGGGCGTCGACGGCTAGAGCGTGGAAAAGAGATTGTGGCGGAGGAGGAGGAGGAGGAAGAGATGGATCCCAACAAGGAGGGAGAGAGGAGAGCATTGACATGGAATCAAGGAAGAAGTCATTGTTTTGGTTTATGAATTCTCCTTTTCCTTCTCCATTTCCATTTTCCATCTCTTCTTCTCTTCTTCTGGTTTCTTCCTCTGTTCCCTCCCCTGTTTTTATTCTTTTCAAAAAAATTTGATTTCTATTTTTTTAATTTACTGGCCGTTTCATTTGTTCTTTCATTACTCCCATAAATATTTTAGAATATTAAGTATCTCGAATCTTTCACATATTATCTCACAAAAGTCGTACGTCGCCGGCCTCTTTGTATAATTGTTTTTGTTCTTAAAATTATCCTAAAATCTAATTCTCTAATTAATCGAATCTGTATACAATCCATTTTTACATTTTTCTTTAATTTATTTACTGAATTTTTTAATTTTCATATTTTATAAAACATTTTGTCCTTTCGAATGATTAAAATGTTTCCAATTTGAATTTAATCATATTTTACAAATTGTTTTATGCAAATTCAAAAACAAAAACATTAAAAAAAAAATTATAGCTCAATTATTCCACTACATTGTATTTGAGAGAAAACAGCCCAAAGTAAATGAAAGGCCCAAACCCACAGAGAAATTATAAAGCTCAAAGCCCAAATTTAAAGTGGTCCACTTGATTTATAAGTCGGTCCAGCTAATATATAACACACAAACTTTACTTTGGTTACCTTTTTTTTCAAACCTCTCTCCTCGACCCTTTAATTTCTAATCACCGACCAAAATTGATCGGAAACCTAGAGCTCTTCGTATTGCTCCGCCACCATGCATATCCGGCGCCAGATCTTCGTTAAATCTCCTGACTGTCAAAAAGTCGTCGCTCTGCAATTGGATCCTGCGCAATCTCTATTAACTCTTTCGGGTATCACTTCCTTACTCGAATCGTCGCAGCGTATATCGTTTTCGGCTTGCTCGATTACTCTAGATGGGAAGCTTTTGAATGGCTCTACACGGATCCAAGTATCGAAGCTTCCTTCTGTATCCATGCTCACTCTTTTCCCTCGCCTCCGTGGAGGTGGAGGAGATGGTGGGGCAACGGGAGCCGAGTCTCGCGATTGCTATCTCAATATGTACGCGGAGAAGAAACCTGACAAGGTTGATCCTAATGAGCAGAGGCTCTCCAAATGGTTGAATTGTGCTTTGTCTAACGAGCCTTTGGCTGAGCCGTGCGTGATTGATCTCCTTGGGAATTTGTTCAATAAAGAAGTTTTGGTGCACGCTTTGTTGTCTAAGAGGTTGCCTAAACAATTCTCGTACATTAAGGGTTTGAAAGATATGGTGAATATTAAGCTTACGCCTGTTGCTGGTTCTGATGGTTCATCGCAAGATACGACTAGTGCACAGTTTCAGTGTCCGGTCTCAGGGCTTGAATTCAATGGAAAGTACAAGTTTTTCGCTTTGAGGGGATGTGGACATGTGATGAGCGCAAAGGCGTTGAAGGAAGTGAAGTCTTCTTCTTGTTTGGTGTGTCATGCGGATGTCAAAGATTCTGATAAGATTGTGATCAATGGTACTGAGGAGGAAGTAGATTTGTTGAGGGAGAGGATGGAGGAGGAGAAAGCTAAGCTGAGAGAGAAGAAAGGTGTCTCAAAGAAGAGTAAGAACGGTGCTGCTGTGGTGGCTGATACAGGTGCGAAGGTCGCAAAGAGACAGATAGAGGATGGGAATGTCAATGGCAATGGTATAACTGTGAAGAAATTCAAGGCGGCGGATAAAGTGCCGGTTAATGCTACTAAGGAAGTCTATGCTTCTCTCTTTACTTCCTCTAAGAAGAAGTCTGATTTCAGGGAGACTTACTCTTGCAGGTCACTTCCTCTCGGCAGGAATTGATTTGTTGGATCAATGTTGTTTACCTGCTCGCTTCATTTGCTCTGTAATCTGTTTTGATTATATTGATATATCAACTTGCTTTTGTAATTTCGCCTACTGGATAATATAATGTTTTTCTTTTCCTTTTGCAATTGGTAAAAACAGTAAACATGTTTGCATCCACTATGCTAAAACTAGTAAAAGTGTTGTATCATAAGCTGCAATTGTAACAAGAGGATATGTATGTTGTTTACATCAATGCACGGGTCAATGGCTTTGCAGCTCAATTCAAAATGTTATATAGTCATCCAAAAACAGATAGCAGATTTGCACAAGCAGTTCACATAAAGCCAATAGTTTCCAGATCGTGGAAACTCGTGACCATAGTACTCTCATTGGCTTAGCCGTGCCTCTCTCTTAAGCACCTGTGCGGCATAGAAGTAAAACAACTGTCAAGAATTAAGTTTTTCCCACAAATCTAGATGAGGAAAAGAGATGAATGTAGGCATTAACCTCATCAGCAAACTTGATCAAAATAGTAGTTCGAGGACGTTGTTGTCCTTCAATGGGTACAAAATGAGCCGTTACCACAGCAGGAAACCCTGCGTTATCCAGAACTCCCTACATAGAGGAAACCGTGTCAGGCTCATTATCTTCTTCCTCTACCAATTAAATTTGAACCCTATTCGTGAATATGTCAAGGGAGCACTCACCTTCACTATGCCAGCAACAAACGCTCCGCAGTTGAATGTTCCCATGTCTTTTGGAATCGAAATGAACCTACACTTTCACATTTGTTATCAGTTTTCTTGACCTTAAAAAAATTACATTATCTCAGAGTGTTTATGGAAAGAGCTGGAGCAGTATAAACCTGTTAACAAGAAGCTCCTTTTCACTGATCATGTACTCATCTTCATGTTCTGTTCCTTTTTCAAGTGAATCAGCAACCTATGGCATGTTCGTTAAGTGTGAGTTAGAATCCAGGAACAGGCATGTCGATAGAAACACTCAACAACTAATTGAATTTGAAATCGCCACTCACCTTTCCAAACAACACTTTCCACACAGTACTGTGAACGAAAGACAGAATTCCCAGTAACCGTGTCTCTCTTCTGTTTCCCTGAAACAATGAAACAATATATCCATAAGACATGATTGAACTCTGCATTGCTCTTCCATGAACAAAACTAGAAGTATGGAAACGTTCTTTTTTTTTTCCAGTTTTTGAGGCAAAACACACAAGTAAGAATATCAGATTGCAAAAATAAGATGTACCTTTTCCCGGTTGCAAAGAAGCTCTAGAACTCGAGATCCAACTGCATACCCAGCATCCTCTAGTCTGAGAGTCATCATAAAAGAAAACACATTGTTAAGGATGGAATGTAAATGAATTAGACTAATAAAAAAAAATCATATGTATTTCTAAGAATCCAATCAGCTCACCTTCTTTCAAGTTCAGCTATATTGTCAACCTGGGTTTGATTGTACTGAACGAGCTCCGAGAATAAGAAAGCAAATGCGGTCAAGCTCACCTACAACACAAGTACAGTTCCAAAACGACTAACCAATCAGCAGATGCTCGAAATCGAATGATCACAATAAAGAGATCAAAGAAGAAGAAGATCAAAACCCGAGAGATTTGAAATCGAACCCTCCCACAACTATTAGATCCGGATCCAAATTGAACAATGTTCTCAATTTCCATACTTAGTTCAGTGTAAAAGTTTCTGAGGAAAGCTCCGAAATTGGAAGAGAAAAGTGGATCTACGTAGCGAAAACGTACCTCTTGCTTGCCTTTGCTGAGAGGCTTGTCAAGGACGTTGGAGTACTGTTTCATTTTCCCGACTCCGATCATATTCTTCGGTTTTCCGGTGAGAACGAGCTTCCCAGAACCAGAACCCTAAACACAGAACCTTTCTTAGTTTTCCGGTGAAAGAATCTGAAGATGCTTTTGTTTATTGCAACCTGGTTTGTCTTTTGGTTCGATGAAAGTACAAAAAAAGAGTTTATTTACATTTTTGTTAATATTAATTTTTACTTTTTCACTAATCCTAATTGGGGTAGAAAAAAAAAGGGGTAAATAAGTGTATAAATAAGACCCTAGCGATGATAAAAAGAAGCCGAGACTTGTTGAGAAGAAGCCCTTAAAGCTTCACCGTCTCTCTCTCTCTCTTTCTCGTGAGCTTCAATTCGAATCGGCCGTTCTTCTTCTTCTTCCTCCAATCTCTTTACTCCAATGGAAGAGGACGATGAGTTCGGAGATCTATATTCCGACGTTCTCCAGCCGTTTCAACCTCCCGTTGTTCTCCCTCCTCCGCCTCCTCTTCCTCACCGTTCAATCGACCTCAACCTCCGATCCCAAGATCAAGATGTCTCAGAACCTAATTCAGCTCCAATCTCTAGGGTTTCGGACAACGATGCCGTAAAATTATCTACTCAGGACGCGACTCGTCAAGCAATTGTCGATGGTGGCGGCGACGATAAGGATATGAGCTTTGATATCGAAGAACCCGATGCCGATTCTACACCTACGATTCCTGGTCTTTTCGTTACTGGAGCGTTACCTGGTTTGGCTACAGATCGAGGCGTTTCGCAAGTTACGACAAGAATTGAGCAGCAGGTTGGTGGTGGTGGCGATGGAGGCTATGGAGGACAAGGAGAAGGAGATGATTGGGATAGCGACAGTGAAGATGATTTGCAGATAGTGTTGAATGATAGTAGCCGTAACGTCATGATCGGAGGAGCTGATAGAAGATCAAGGATGGGAGATAATGAAGATGACGATGATGAAGATGATGAAGACCCACTTGTTATAGTGGCCGACACGGATCCAAATCAACCTATGGAGGAGCAGATGTGGGGAGAAGATGGTCTTCAAGGGATTGAAGGAGATGGCAAAGACGGAGGAGAAGCTGGCAAGGGAAGTGGACCAGGAGGTGCTACTGGACCGCCCAAAGCAGGGTATAGCAGTCATGGGTATCATCCGTTTCATTCTCAGTTTAAGGTCAGTGTCGATGCAACACTGTTGTCACTGGTCAGATTACTTAGTACCTGGGTTTCTTGTCGTTACCCTGTTTTAGTTTTCTTAAATTCTGAGTGCATATATACTTTGTACTTGTATCTAAACCTGAATGCAAATGCAGAGTGTGTTAATCAAAGAAATTGGAGTCTGCTTCTAGATTTTGACAAACCATCTCTTTACTTGCTTACCCAAAGACCGGGTGTTTGGTCATAAAATGAAGAATGTGAAAGGGAGATAATAACCTATTCACTTTCTCTCTTGTATATCGCAATCCTACACCACCATCAATTACGATGTTCAACAGTTTTTTTTCGTAATTCCTTGGCTATTGAAGAAGAAGACTGTAAGAAGAACAATAACCAGTTTCTTGAGACACTAACTAACTTTATAAAGCCAACACCCCTTCAAAGATTTTATTTATGTTATTTGGAGTTATCATACCAACGTTATGCCGAAACAAAATAAGGGTGGTATTGTTCTACTTGACATTTACATATATTTTTCTTGCAGTATGTAAGACCGGGGGCAGCTCCCATTCCTGGAGGTGCTGCATCTGTTGGTGGACCCTCCTCAGGTCAAGTTCGTCCACCCGCCAACCTTGGTCCTATGGCTGGTCGTGGCAGAGGAGATTGGCGTCCACTGGGAATGAGGAATGCTTCTGCTGCACAGAAAGGGTTCCACCAGCCTTGGGGTAGTAATACAGCAGGGCGTGGACTGGACTTCACTCTTCCCTCTCACAAGTAATTTTTCATCTGTTCAGGAACTAGAGGTTCTAGTAGCTTAGGCTCATGTCTGCATATCAATCTTTTTGACTGATTTGTTCTTTGTTTCTTTTATTTGCTGTCTACTCTGTGCTTTTTAGGACTATATTTGAGGTCGACATAGATAGTTTTGAAGAAAAGCCCTGGAGATATCCAGGAGTTGAGATGACAGACTACTTCAACTTTGGACTAAATGAGGAGAGCTGGAAAGACTATTGCAAACAGCTGGTAATTAATAACTGTGTTTCATATCCTTATTTTAGCGGATGAAGAGTACTAAGAGGAGTATCTTTTAATTTCGTACAGGACCAACACCGTATACAGACTACGATGCAAAGCAGAATACGTGTTTATGAAAGCGGTAGAACGGATCAGGTAAAGTGGATTTTGGCACATATTGTGGTGTTTACGAGCTGATTATTCTTTGCAGCTGGACAATATTTGTCTACATCAGATACCAAAGGGTGACAATGTATTCCTAATCATTCTCTTGTACAAATGATAGGGTTATGATCCAGATCTACCCCCAGAGTTAGCTGCAGCAACAGGGGCACAGGGTGTTCCCGTTGATTCTTCAAATTTAGTGAAGCCAGACTCTGTTCAAGGTGATTCAGCGAAAGTGCCAGCCAATGTTAGACCGACACTAGTATGATTTCTCCTTCCTTTGCTTTCATTTTAAAGTAGCATTGTCAATATGTGGTTTATTATATTGTATATCACAATGGTAACATTGTCGCTAGACATTATCTTGTTAGTTTTCAAAGCTTAAGAGTATTTCTTGAATTTGTTTTCTCTCAGCCCCCTGGAAGACCAATACCTGTGGAGACTGGTTCTGGTGAACGTCTTCCGTCCATTGATACACGTGCTCCTCGGATGCGTGATCTAGATGCTATCATTGAGGTTGAACATGTTTCAAATTTCTCTTGATTTTGGTTTACTGGTGAGGCATCTTTGCATACTGTATACTGACTGCTACTAACTGATATTGATTTTTTTGCTAGATTGTATGTCAGGATTCACATGAGGATGAACCCTCGGGTGAAAATGGCACAGATCAAGCTGATAGTAGCCTTCCTGGAGAAAATGTACCAGTTGAGACTAGTTATGTTAACAACAAAAGACCTGACACGGAATCTGCTGAACATAGTCCTGCACAGGATGAGCCACATAAAAATCTTCTCAAAAAGCAAGACGATGAGATCTCTAGAAGCACAGATAGTGGCCAGAGTTTTCGTTCATCGTCTCCTGTTGGAGACAGAGGCACAAGGTCATCAAGTGTTGACCGCGAAGATGTGGGAGGTGAAGCTGGCAAAGATGCTGAGATGGGGGAGGAGCTTAAAATGAGTTTTACATCCCCTCAGTCAGCAGTGCAAGAAGATGATGGAGGGGAGTCAAAGACGGAGAGGAGTAGTGAAAGCAGCAAAGCAAGATCTGGAAGTCACAGAGATTTTCAGCAAGAAGAGGACGTTATTCAAGATAAGCATTCTTCTCGACCAGCTAACAATAGGAAACAGTACGATAACAATGCACCTCATCAGAGCAGAAAGAATCAGGACAGAGGGAAGGAAATGGAAAGAACACGAGCGGCGAGCAAAGGTGGTAGAGAGAACTCTAATCCACATATGGAGCTTGATTCTACTTATATCTACTCAATTGCAAGTCGCGAGGATTTTGATAAAAGAAAAGAGCGAGATGTTGATGGCGCAGTCTGGCGCAGGAAAGAAGATGACCCATACAGTAGAAGAGGTGGGGATGAAGGGTCTAGAAAAAGGGATCGTGAAGATGATCCAGGCTTTAGGCAGAGGGGTAAAATGCGCGAGAATGAAATACGCAGCAAAGATGATCAGGTTCCTTCCAGAAAACATATGGATGATGCTGGTATGAGAAATATTTATGAACCGGATGATCACATTAACAAGAGGAGGAAGGATGAAGAATACTTGAGAAGAAGCCGGCCTGAAAAAAATGAAATCTCATATGGTCAAAGGGAATCAATGAGCCGCGTGAAACGAGAACGTGATGATAGGTTGGAGCATCAAAAGAGAGATGTCCAACATAAGATCAGAGATGATTTTGACGACCACGGTTCTCTCAGGCAGAGAGATGATATCTATATGCAGAGGGATGGAAACGAGAGGTTGAGGGAGCGTGATGTTTTGGATAAATTGAAGCTGCCTCACGAGGATGGTATATCAGCACGAGGAAGAGAGAGGCAGGTGGCAGTAAGGGGCCACAGAGGTTCCGAAGATCGATCATCAAGGATGAAGGATGAGTATAAAGCTTCTGACAAAGAGCATGTCACGAAAGATACATTAAGGCATGCTAAACAGACAAAGAGAAGGGACTACCCTGGTGAAGAAAGTTCTTCCCATCATAGAGGACATGAAGACTTCTCTGCACGGACAGACAACATAGTTAACAATGAGAAAAAACCAAGGCAGGAGAGGACAGGTGCTAAAATTGATAAGTTTATTGATACTTTGGATGGCCAGCGATTGCAAGACAGAAAACATAAAGATTCTAGACGAAAGATTAAAGAACAGCGAGAGGGCACAGAATCACTTAGCAAGCAAGGGGAGCAAAATGGCAGTTCCGTAGTGACAGTATGCTCCATCAGCCTATGATTATTTTTTGTATCTCATCCAAGTTTTGCAAACTGCACATAGCATGTTTATCGTGAATGCAATATATCCCGCAAAGTTTTATGTTCTGTTGCGTAACTTACCTAAGATATTACATGGTTTGGTCAGTTTTATTCTGCTTCACGGTCAGTACTGATGTTTCTTTCATATCTTCCAGGGATCAAAAGGAACCAACGACGCAAGGAATTGCAGGAGTGAGATCCCACATCAGCCTAACACCGCCAAAAGACACAAGGAAAATGCATCCTCTGGTGATGAGATACACGATTCAAAGAGAGGACGTACAAAACTGGAGCGTTGGGCAAGCCACAAAGAGAGAGAAGATGCTGTCTCTGCCAAGTCATCATCCATTTCCTCAAAACTAGAAGAAAAGGAAAACAACACTAATGGCCGTCTTAGTGAACCTGTTCATGGTTCTATTGGAAAGAGCCGGGATGTAACTGAAGAGAAAATTGGCCATGATCTTGCAGACACAAAAGATGGAAGCGAGAAGGGACCAGGAGACCGGCACTTGGATACGGTTGAGAAACTCAAGAAACGCAGTGAAAGGTTCAAGCTTCCAATGCCCACGGAGAAAGACACCACGGGAGTAAAGAAAATGGAGTCTGAGACACTGCCCTCCGCAAAAATTGAAGGCCCTGTGGATTCAGAGGTGAAAGCAGAGCGGCCAGCAAGGAAAAGACGGTGGACGAGTAGCTGAGAGTCATAAACTGGAGTTGAAATAAAAAGCGATGAACTGTGGCCCTCTTTGGCTGGGTTGAGGAAAGTTTGATTCTCAATGTAGCTTACGATGCTTAAACGGATGACATGAGATTCTCCCATCCCACGGAGCAGTTGTAGCAGTAATGCGATGAAAGATCAAGCTCAATGGAGATTATTTAGGTGTTTAGGGAGAGTATGTGTGGGATGAGCGAAGTTGTGTAAGAATAGGGAGGGAATACGCATAAGGATAACTCTGAGAGAATACTCTTGTAGTAGTTGATGTAACTTTTGTCAAAGATTATTGGTCTTTTAGTTTTGTTCTTATACTTAGCGCCTCCGGAGAGAGCGAGAATATTTTAAAAATACTTGACAGCACTGTATTATATACTGTAGTAATTTTGTTACTATTTTAAATTTGTACTCGGCCTTTGGTCTTGATCATTAGTGTTAACAATGTGAGTTATCAGAAAGCAACAACTATGAAAGTAGAGACTGTGGTAACGAAGGATCGTAAATAAAATATGAAAGATTATCAAGACTCAAAATCTTTACCGAAAAAAACATTCCTATGACAACAAAGAAAGTTTCTGTAGAGCTTTTGATCTATAACAACAAATCACTGTTTGATGCATATTTTGGTTAACATGAGTAAAACATAGATAACTCAAGTTGTGTCAGTTTGAAAACGCTGAGGGCAAACATGTTACAACCTATATGAGGTTATATGGTGTGATCAATCTCTTTAGGCTGTATAAAGGAGTCCCAAAGCCATCATTGCCAGCAAGGAAAGGCTGAGATTAGCAGCAATGGCAACGGTGCCTGAACGAGGAGGAGTTTGTGGCGGACCACCTTCAGTTCCATTGGAGGCCAACTTTGCAACTGGAGGCAGAGGCGGATCAATCACGTCTTTGGCATCAAGAGGTGGGTTTGGGGGAATAGCTGGTAGTTGTGCTTCCTTGTCTGCCACGGTGAGTAGAGCTCCAGCATCTGCAGGTAAGATGGCATAGGGCTGGTCTTTGTTCAAATCTGAACATGGACTCCCTGCATTTGCATCAAATATAATTGATCAGCCTTATCTTGGTAATGTTTTTGTTTTTTGTTTTTTTGTAGAAGTTTAAACTTACTTAGGTATCTGGTAGCGGTGGCAGGGAACTCCGTGATGACTCCATCAACGCCTCTCCCTGCAATGAATGTTGCAAGCTCTATCGTAGGATCAGAGAAGTAGTCGAACGCTATGGCGATGTACTCATTTCTTAGCACCGAGACGTATACAGAGATATTCGCTTTGTGCATTTCCTCTACCACATTAGTTTTCCCCGTGGCAAAGCTTTGGGAGACGGTGATGAGGGAAGTTCTCAAGAGATTGACAGCATCTGCATGCTTCTTGATTTCTTCGATGGATGTCTTAGGAGCATCTCCGATCTCCTTGTCGATACTCAAGACTCTTGTGTAAGGAGGGACAGCCTCGAAACTAGATAGAACTGAACTGTCATCCGACTGAATCAAAACCTTCTGGGTTGATTGCTTGTCGAGTGTGGAATTTGTAAGAGCAGACTTGACTACGTCTACGACTCCTAAGCCTTTCTTCGAGGCTAAATAAGCAGCATTCTGTCAACAAAAACAGTGTTAGTGGAGCTTCCTTGTGTTAGTCAAGGAGCATTTGGAAGTTAAATGGCTTGCCTGAATGTTGATTAAAACTCCGGTGACTGCCTTTGCTTTGCCGAGCTCAAGGAAGTCCGCAAGAGTCGTGAACTTCCCGGCGTTCTTGTTTGCGGGGTTTCTCTGGAAGCCCGTGGCAGTGAAGGGGTTTTCTATTTGTGCTGAAGACAAAGATATCCCAATGCTCAGTGACTTAGTTGAGAATAAGATTAGTTTAAGAAATCTATAGAAAAGAAATCAGTTTCTTACGCTTCACAGACTGGATCTCGGCCCATGTAAGATCAAAAGAGAAGATTCCGTTGGTAGGCTGGATCTCAGGAACGCTGGTGGCTCGGGACATGAAAGTAGTCCTGGCGGTGGTACTTGCTGAGAGGTCTGCAGCATCATGGCAGAAAGCGATTCCGTCTTTGGACATCTGAACAGAGCAGTCAATTATGTCTGCTCCATCGTCGATTGCTTTCTGGTAAGCCAGATCAGTGCAGCCTGGATAGTCTCCGCTTGCTCCATTGTGAGTTATAACCAATGCATGCCCTGCTTTGGGGAGATTGCCGTTTTGGTGAGAAAAGCAAGCTGCAAGAAAACAGACGCTTTAGCTTCTTCTTAATAATCAGCTATCTGAGGAAACATATATAGCAAGTCATCTCACTGATTGATTGTGATGCTGTTGGCGGGAAATCGGTGATGACACCATCAACAGAGAACTGGCCATTGTCCACAAACTGGAGATACTCAGCAGAGGGATCATAGCTGTAGTTAAAGCTGGTGCGCAAGTCGTTGGCAAACCCTGAAGCATAGACCTCTAGACCGGCTTTGTGAGCATCAGCCACAAAAGTGGTGGCGGGCTTAAGGTACTTAGCTGAGTCAATGGGCCAAATGTAGTCTTTGGGCACAAGAACGCCTGAAGCAAAGGCCTTGATGGCTGCGAGGTTCTGCTGAATCTCGCTGTACTTCTTGTTGGTGGTGGGCTCAACTGCCTCGGGGTCTTTGAACTCAAATATGAGCTTTGTCTTGGCCCTGCCCGCGTCCATCCCGATGCTCTTCAAGAAACCAATCTCTGGAGATGAGATGACATTAATGCCGCGGAATCGCAAGCTTCTCAGGTACTCGGCTGGGCTCAGCTTGTGTTCCATGTAGAAGGCATCGTACTGCACATTTGCATTGTTTGTTGTTTTGATGAATCAACAAAAAAGCTCCATATGTTGGTTAATCATGTTCTCAAAGAGAAGAAAACATACCTGAACGCTCAACCAGAACTTGGGAGGCTTGGTTCCAAGGACATCCTCCACTGCAGAAACCGACATTTGGCCGTCGAAGATGCTAGGCCGAGAGAAGATGTTCTGGACCACTGCTCAATAATACAAAACATGAAAATGTGTGGTGGTGGTGGTGAGCATTGAAGGGAGGAAATGAAAGAGAAGAAGACATACGAGTGACTTTGTTGAATATGGTGTCGGCATCGTAATCAATGACAAACCAGCCCTTGAGGTCCTGACCGTTGACCTTGTAGGTCTTCTGGGCTTTGGGGAAGACCGAGGAGATGGTGGTTGCATTGTCAAGTCTGATATCTGACAAGCAAAGGCCCACACCGTCCTTAGTCATCTGAAGGTTGCACAACATTGTGAAGCCAGGCGAGCTGGTGCCAATAGCCAAGTCGTTTGCAGAGATGCTTGACTCAGGGAAAAGACCCGAGAAGCCCCCTCTGGCCACAACGGCAGGCTCTTGTCCTGGAAGACAAAAGACAGGTACGGATTCTTAGAAACAAACAAACAACATGGTATCTTAAGTCTTAACATTAAACAACAACAAAAAAAAAAACATGGTAGTATGCAATATGGGCATACTCTGTAAAAGGATGCTTACCGTTAAGGGTAAGCCATTTCTTGGCAGGAACAGCTGCGGCAGCAGCAGGAGTCTTGGGTGCCGCAACAGAAGAGTGTAAGAAAAGGGAGAAAAGAATGAAAAACCTCAGCATCTCTATCTGATTGATCCTGCATTTGTGTGTAACGTACGTACCCCAATGGAAAAGCAAAGTCAGGATACATGTAACAAAAACAGAATTGTCACATTTAAGAAAATTGTGAAAGAGAGATCTTACAGCGAGAAAAGAACATGAATCCCCTCTCCTGCTTGTTTTCCTCGTTTAGTTAGAGGAAAGGAAAAAGAAGAGAAAGAGGAGATGGGTCAAACAAGGTTAATTAATGGTAAAAAAAAGTAACTTGCTCTCATATCCTCCATTTATGGCCATTTACTCCTTTCTATTTTTATCTCTTCTTCTCCACCATTCCCTTCTTAACCGCTTTTTCTTTTTTTGATGCTTTCTTACATCTTCTTTGCACAAATGGGTGTAACACCCCTCAGTTTTGGACTTTGTACTATATTCATTTGTCATACATGTATGTAGTTAAAATGACAATATTAGAGTTTGGCATTCGGACCAAACCAAGTTGTCCGATCTAAACCAAACCAATATTCCGTTAATAAGAAAACTCGATTGGCAAAAATTAAAATATTCTTTGGTTTCAGTTTTTGCCTAGACTTAAAATTCTTAAAAATCCAATTCTATGTGATGGAAAAATCTTTGATTCCGGTCCAATTCTGCATCAATATATGCTAAACCGAACCGAGACTGCCCACATAAAATTGAATTGAACCAAAGGTTTTTAATTTTTACTTCAACATAGCGAATAAGAAAAAGAGGGTATATATTCATTATTCAATGTTAATGAGAAGGCGTCTGCGTTTGGTTCGACACCTCAAAACTTGTTTTGCCTTTAGCATCTCCGAGTAAGGAATCCAGGTCCAAAGCCTCTTCTCTTCCTCCTCCTCGCTTCCTTCTCACGCAACCTTGGATCCACCGCAGCTATGAAGATCACCGCCTTGCTCGTTCTCAAGTGCGCTCCCGAAGCTTCTGATCCCGTCATCCTCTCCAACGCTTCGGACGTCTCTCACTTCGGTTATTTCCAGCGATCTAGCGTCAAGGAGTTCGTCGTCTTTGTCGGTCGCACTGTCGCTAGCCGAACCCCTCCTTCCCAACGCCAGTCTGTTCAACACGAAGGTTCTTCTCCTTCTTCTTCTACCTCTCTAGATCGATTGTTTTCAAATCTTCTTTCTCCCGGATCTAATGCAATCTCCTTTCCTCTTTGATTTTTATTCGATTTCTAAATTCGGATCGGCTTTTCGATTTTGAAACTTTTATGATTTAGGATGTGCACCGTTTCTGATTCTAGATCTTCCTGGACTATGCCCCGGCTTTAATTTCTTGCGATTCTATCTTATTGTTCTAGTCCTCGAATTTGGGATAATTAGGGTTCGTGTTTTTATTTTGTTTTTGGTTTAGAGTACAAGGTTCACGCTTACAATAGAAATGGCCTTTGCGCGGTGGGTTTCATGGACGATCATTACCCTGTTCGAAGTGCTTTCTCTCTTCTCAATCAGGTAATATCATTATGTTGAAAGTGGTTCTCAATGCATCATTCGTAAGTTTTCCTGTAATTTGGGTTGCTTGACATTTAATTTTGTCTCAGGTCCTAGATGAGTACCAGAAGAGTTTTGGTGAGTCATGGAGGTCTGCAAAAGAAGACTCCAATCAGCCTTGGCCATACTTAACCGAAGCTTTAAACAAATTTCAGGTTCTTCACTTGTGCAACTGTATTCGCTCTTTTACTGTGAATTTTGTTAAAACTGTAGTTATATTAAGCTCAGTTAGGTGGACATTAGAATCCAATCGAATGATTCATTCTTCATGAATTAATTTTAGTAGCCCCCATTGTTTTATGACCATGTTGGATTTTGAGTGATTTGATCTTAAATTGATTTTGGGATTGTCCCGTATTTGTAATCTTCAGGACCCAGCAGAGGCTGATAAGCTGTTGAAAATCCAGAGGGAGTTGGATGAGACAAAGATTATCCTTGTAAGTGCTGTCTCCGGTCCTTTCTTGTAGACCCTTATACATAAGCGGTACTTCCTTTTCTAAGTTTCAGTATACTTGCCAATTATACATAAATGCTGTTCTGTCGGTGAGTTTACTTTCTTCTGAAAAACACCAAAACAAGAAGAAAGTCTTGGTAGTTATGATGGATGTCCCTGTCTCCGTAAGACTGATTTTTTGTTCTGTATTGTAGCATAAAACCATTGATAGTGTTCTAGCCCGTGGTGAGAAGCTGGACAGCCTAGTGGAGAAGAGCTCAGATTTGAGCATGGCATCACAGGTAACATTCTAAAGTCACATTCTAGAAATTCTTATAGATTTAGTTTCCTTTTTTCCCTGTCTCGATCTCTGAGCATAGTTGGTGAACACGTTAGAAAGGGTTGTTGATTTAGCAGGCTTATAAGTGTTGTTGATTGATAGAGGAACTATTGCATGTTATTGTTGGGGTAGATAAATAGAGGAAGAATGTGGATTTAGAATACCTTCTTTGAAAAAGCTTTCTGCTTCAGCCTGCAGACATTTGAGTGCAGTTTGAACTATACAGTTGGATTTTGGAATTATTAGGTTTGCTACGAAGAATCATAGTGTTTTTTGCTATATCATCTGACCATGGGGAGGAACATATGTATTAGTCATATCCTCTGGAATCTCAAGATATTCTTCGTTATTTAGATTAGGTAAACCATGTTTACTTCCAACATGAAAATCTGATTTGGTTGTATTGGTTGGAACAGATGTTTTACAAGCAAGCGAAGAAAACAAATTCATGCTGTACTATTCTGTGAGCTGGAAGTCCTGCTGGGTATATAGTCAACCAAACTTTTGCTGGGGGGAGACTGTTTTTTCTATCGTCTTATCTATACATATAATTCCGTCTGTAGTTTGCATGCATTATTTTGATTCCATAAGTCTCGAGTCGTGTGGTGTGTTTATCCAAATACATAATGTCAACTTCTGCAAGATTTGAATTGTCTTTCCCAGATTTGATCTGATTGAATTTGTGTGCGCTTCCTTATGGTAAAAGAGACGACTTTGCATAACTAGATGAAGATGTCGTAAATAGACAAAAGCAGATGATGGAAGATAACTAGAGTAGACAAAGGGGGTAGTATATTACACAGACAAAAGGATCAAAGAGGTGAAACAAAGTCTTTGTGTGCCGTGTAATCTATTTGCCGAAGAGAGATTTGAACCACCAAACGCCCTTGGAGTCTTCAGGGGCAGTGTTGGACTCAGGTGGTGTGTCACTCTGAGGAGTCTTGTGAAGCTTGCTGATGTCATAACCTTCCTCCACTGCCTTCTCCACCAGCTGCTTATACGTCTCTTCCTCCATTTGCGCCGTCCTGCTCAATATCTACACCACCCACATATACAGAGTCAATCATTTTTGGGATCAATTTCGATTATTCGTTAAAGAGAAAAAAAAAAGAGTACCAACCCAGAGATAACTCCTGGAAGGCTGGCCAATGAGAGCGTGCTGGTAGTCAGGATCGATGTAGAGCACCCAGTAGTCTCCGGTGACGGGAATGATTGGGAGGAAAGGAGGGACATAGAACTTGACTTTGAGCTTGGCTTCGTCGCTTTTAGGATCGGCCTTATAGGCGCTGCCTTCGATAAAACCCCTCTTCCCGTTGCTCCACGTTTCGTTCAAGACGTGTATGGTACCGTCGGGGTTAAGGGTGTAGGTGGCGCGAGTGTCGACGCCGTTCTTTGGCTGAAACCTTGATGGGAAAGAAGCAATCTCGTACCAACGGCCCATGTATCTCTCCACGTTGAGCCCTTTCACCACTTCCATCTCTTTCTTCTCTGTCATTTCTCTTCTTTTTCTTTTCTTCTTCTCTAAGATTTCGATGTTTTCTTTGAGGTAAAAGGATAAGAAGAGATTCTGTTCTTTATAAGGAAATAAAAAAATAATATCAAGGAGATTTCGCTGGGACGAGAGGATGCCACGTGGAAAGCGTGTAGGGCAAGGGTTCTAGTAGCGTCTAGCAGTTACAAATGTGAATAAAGGTGGAGGACACAAATGTCTTCCTTGTTCTGTGGGAAGAAGGATACAATACAATGGGCCATACAGTCACATTTTGATTTGACTTCCTCTAGCCGTTTCTAGGCCCCACCAAATTATCCTATCGACATCTAAATATCTCTTCTTGTTGACACTTCAAAATAGCTCCATATGTAAACCAACGATCTCAATTAGGCCCATTACTATTCGTATATTGGTTTTGAATAACAACACTTATTCAGAAACTTTATAAAATAAATTTTTGTAACAGGCTCGCTTTCAATTCCAATTCATAAAAGAGAGTATGAAACAGGTTGGTGTACTATGATCTATTGACAGTCGGAGGAAACAATGTGGGAAGAAATTTAAAAAAATCACATGAAAATGGTCTCAAGTGGAGAAACTTAATGCAACTGGTAGAGAAAGAGATGACTAGCTAAGGTGGAGGAAATGAATCAAAGCCAAATCTAGTAGCCACTGGCACCATTCCGTTATTCTCCTCCTGCAACAAACACATTCACTTTCATTTTCTACAAACTACAAAAGCTTTTAATCCAATCAAGAAAACAACCGCGTTACCTGTTTCATCATCTCATTCATTATGTCATCGAATACATCATGCTGGTTGTCATTCTCTGGCTTTCCCGACTTCATCTCTGGATCCAGCATTGTAGTAGCTTTTCCAACATACTCTTGACTGTTGTCTATTGGGTTCATCAGTGACTCATCCAAGCCTTTGCTTCTGGTTGAATTGTTGTCTCTGAAAACCATGTTATCTGCGGGTAGAGGATACTCAATGTTACCGAATGGATTGTTCAGCATGGTGCAGTTCTGTTGCTCCCATTTCTGTCCGCCTAACGGATTCACGTTCTGCATGAAGCCGCCAAGTAATTGAGGATCACACTGCATCTCTCCACCAGGATTCTCTGCAGAAACCAAAGAAGTACAATCTCCCAGATTGTTCCCTGCACATGTCACTTGATCCGGCAAGAAAGCAAGATTTAGTGGTAAGGAACTCGGTGGGAATCTGGTTGTGTTCAAATTCCCTTGCCAGCTATGACCAGGAAATCTAGATAAGCCTTGGAAACTGATGTTTGGGGAGGCAGAGTTGGACGGAGTTCCCTCGATGCAAGGCTGAATTCCATCTGAGGCTATATGCAGGGGTTGTGTATAGTTTGCTTGCAACATTAGAGGATTGGTGGAAGCACTTGGTAAAGAGGTGCTAGAGCTACCAAATGGCATACAAGTATCTAGGAAGCTACCGCCAATAGCTCTGTCCCCTAAGCCTTTAAAATCTCCAATGTATGACTTGCTTCTAGGAAACTGGAGGGGTTCTAGTGGAGATGAAGTTCGCTGAAACAGATTCACGTTCTGGATTCTTGGTGACAGAGTACTGTGATATGTTCCAAACGGATTAGCTGAATTGCTTGAGTTCTGGTGATGCCCCTGTTGGATGAAGCTGGAGGAGTTCATTCCTTGGAGATTTATCGATGAATACATAGGGGGTTGGAGTTTGGTGAGATGGGAACGCGATAAGAGTCCTGAGCTTGGAATTTGTCTTGCGGCAGTAAAATCTCTAAGTCCATCAAGTTGAGCCATCTGAAAGTAAGATGAATCTCTTGTTCCAAATGCATCTGGGGTCATATTTTGCTGCTGACCTTCGTCTATCTTTTTCAAGTACAGTCTGTACTTCTGCAACCAAAACCAGAGAATAAAACAAGTCTAACCATCCAAGATTATATTTGCGAAAGAAGGGGAAAAATGCAAGAGAGAATGGGGAATTAGTACCTGCAAATGACTGGCTACGTTTTCCCTAGTGAGACCTTCTATACTCATGAGATCAAGTATTTTTTTGGGAACAGCCTCTGTGATGAACACAAGGAGAAATGAAAAGAGGATCCCACACATGAAAGCATCAAAATAACTCTATAGGAGAAACAAGAGTGGACATCACACATAAGGAAAGGTTTAAAGAGGTCTATGGGGAAACTCACTGTCGAGGCCCAATTGCTGAACGGCACTGACAAACTTCTGGTGAAGCTCCTGAGACCAAACAACACGTGGCTTCTTCCGCGTACCTGACCCGTCACCATCCTGTTCACTCCCCTCACCATCATCCTCTTCTCTGTCACTGTCATCTTCATCACCACTGTCATTGACTTTGTCTTTCCGTTTCCTGCTGGCGCTTGGGACGGAATCAGATTCAGAAGGTGGGAGCAGTTTTGCGTAAGATTTAATGTTCTTCTTCACAACATGATGCCATATATTCTGAAGCTCCTTGAGTCCAACAGGCTTGACCAGATAATCGCAAGCGCCATGTATAATACCTTTCATAACGCTGTCATAGTCGCTATGAGCTGACAACACTGAGACAATGAAGCAGGTTACAATAAGGGCTAGAGTTGATATGAAAAACAATGGTAGGAGACGTACTGATGACAGGAAGGTCCATTTCAAGACCAATTTCAAGCAACTTAAAACCATCCGTGTCTGGCATCTCTACATCGCTTATCACCAGATCAAACATGTTGCTGTTTTCTCTCAGCATTTCCAGAGCTTTCCTCGACTCCATTGTCTTTGTCACTGGCGTAATCAATCAAACATCATTGACCATGCACCCCAATTCCGAAGCAGACAGGTAAAAAAAAACAAAAGCAAAGAATATGTAGTACCATGATACTTGCAACGAAGCAGCAACTCTTCGAGTTTCCGAAGGCAGGTTGGATTGTCATCCACAGCAAGAACCCTCATTCCTACAGGAAACTTGTCATGCCTTCCATCTTCAGTGCTTCCAAACTCCATATTTGATGCAATACGTTTGCAAGTCTCCTCTCTTCAAAGGAATATAGTACATAGACTAAAATCTGATCTGTTTTATTCTTAAAACCTCAAGTTTGGGACTAGAAGAAGACCATAGTCCTCCTATAGACAAATGTAAAAAGATAAAGACGAGTGGCCCAAAAGAGAGAGTGATTACGCGGTTAATCTGGCCCTTAATTCTCCAAATAATTAGAAATTTCCTTCTGTTTCTGCTCATATTTCCATAAATGAGGACGTGGAGAGAGTCACATGTTCCTCTAATTTCTCTTTTGTTGGTTGAATCTTGCCTTATCTGAGCACAAAAGACAAACTTTTCGTAAAGTGAATGTAAATGTCCCCATTTTGTTTCCTTACTCGCAAATAAACGTTCAAACCCAACGTTTCAACCTTTCCTGGCTTTCCTTATATATATGCATTTCCTATTTTCCATAGAAATGTTTTTCCTTTTTAGTCTTCTAAGTGAATGCACCAAAACAAAACAAAAAAAATCTGATTTTTGACATAACGCGTATGGTCTCAGTTCCAAAAAAAAAGAGAATTCGACAAATGCAATGGACTGACCTGATCACATTCAGGCATTCGAATCCGTCGACTCTTATTACTCCACATTCTTAGTCAATCGTCATACTTGTGATTACTCTGCCATTTTCTTGATTATTCTATCTGAAATCACAACCAATGTGAAAACTGCGTCACAGATGATTGTTGCTGATGAGTCTCCAACAGTCTTAACTTTATCCATCACCAAACCCTTGGAACTATGCACCACTCCAAAAAATAGTCTTTGATCTGATTTCCACTACCACAGAGACTTATTTTCCAGTTTCCTTCCATTTGAAGAAATCGACAACTCTGTGATCTTCTTATACTCAGATTATTATTACCATTCGATTTCTTCAAATGGAAGGAAACTGGAAATAAGTCTCTGTGGTAGTGGAAATCAGATCAAAGACTATTTTTTGGAGTGGTGCATAGTGCCAATTGGACTCAAAGATTAAGAAATTAGATAATCGTCTCCTAGTTTCCTATCTAGAAGAACGAGAGCAAGGAGAAAGGGAAACTTCATATGAAGAATTGGAAGTTGTACAAATCTGTAGTACTATAGATGTCTAAAACAACAAAAGGACAGTCTCTCCAGCATTTATGAAACAGAGCTCCAGGGAGAAAGAGAGCGCAATAGACTTTCCCAACTACTATAGTACAAATTCAAATGCTCATTTGGGCCTGATTTATTGAACATGGCAATATGGCATTGTTTTAAGGTCAGTTTGGTCCCAGAAAACAGCTCTAATAATCACTTGGTCTAAGGAAGAGAAATCAGAATTCAAGAAGAAAAAAAAATAGTTCAAGCCATCACACAGAATTACAAATTGACAAGAAGAAACCATCAAAAAATAGAGACTGCGATGGCTGCCACCATCAGTAGTGGGAAAAAGAACCCGTGTTCCCGGGCTGCCCCACCGTAGTAAGGTTCTATCATAATCGGAAATCTGCAAGTTCCAGTAGATGGATCTGTCTTGGTCACCTCTGATATGTTTGGGAACTTACAAGCTGTATCAAGCTGATCCTGTATCTGATAATAACTGTTGAATGCATACGATATGTTTTGTTTCCCGTCAAGATTAGCACAGGACGTCCCAACCCCAAGACTAGTACAGTCCCCAAGGCTACACGCGTAGCTCACGGCTGGAGCTACCTGCGGATCATCCAACCTCACATTTGGCTTCATCACACACCACTTCCTCTCTAGGTAGCGTACCCCTTTGGCCTGGATCAGAGCTCCTGTGTTCGTTGTCCCTAGGTTCAAGGCATATTTTGGTAAGCCGTCAAATGTGAATATCCCCCAGTGTCGCTCAAAGTATCCTGGCTGAACACTCTTGGCGTCCTCGTCTATCAAGCTGAACAGGTATGCATCGATAGGGCCAGGTCTCCTCGGAGTCCCTTTCCCCCCTGAGATGTGAGCCATAAAGCCTTGGTTGAACTTCTTAGCGTAGTCCAAATTCGCATTACTGTCCCCATCAGTAGGCCAACCAATTTCCCCAATAATGATAGGCATGTTACCAAACCCATTCTTCTCCAACGCGTGGACTAGGGTGTCGTAATTTGCATCAAACATGTTGTAATAAAAAGTCCCACCATCGTTCAGGGGCTGTGCATTGCCGTCAAAGAAGGCGTAATCAACTGGGAAATCGGGGTTGGTGTAAAGACTGATGTAAGGGTAGATGTTAACAGTGAAAGGACCGCCATTTTCGCTCAAGAACTTGACGATAGTGATCATGAGGTCACGGATATTGGCCCTGAAGTCCCCTCCAGAAGGAAAAGTGGTGGAGCTGTCATAGACATCAGCGTTCAAGGGACAAGTGACCTTCACTTGGTTCTGAAGGCCAGCCTTTATAATTGCAATTTGGATGTTCCTCAACGCAGGGAAAGTAGTACTCAGATAGCTCCCATTATAAGTAGACAAGAAAGGTTCATTCCCAACAGCCACATATCTGTCCAACAACCAAATCACAGCATCAATTTAGCACCTACTCTAGAGATTTGTGTAGAATTATCTCAGAAAAAGACAGTAGCCCGTAATTTCAGGCATGGCTAGTAACTGTTTAGGGAATCCAAACTCAGTCACTGATTCCAATTAACCAGCTAGTACAGTACAAATGTGAAACCCTAATAAAGGAAAGAAACAGAGGAAGTACCTGATGTTGACGTTGTCGGTGGAGATGTGAGTAGAGACATTTTTAGCAACCCATTTCTCAGCAGCTTTCAGGCTAGAGGCGAGAGTCGCAAGCATCTCATTGGGAATACCAACCATGACTTCGATTCCGGATTTGCCCAAAGCTCTGAGAGTGTCGTATTCGGCGTCAAAGAGCTTTACTTTCTGAATACCATTCTCTCTTAGCATCCGCACAACTATGTCCGGTGGAAGTGGGTGCGACGCCTGTGTGCCCCAGTTAGCTCCGATTGAACTTGCCCTCTGACAAAGAAGAGCCACCGCCAGTAATAGCAACACCGAACCCCAACCCATCTCAGGCTCGCCGATCTGACTCTTCGTTCACCAAAAAAGCTATACAATTATTAAACACTGAGCTTTGAGCTGCGAGCTTAGCTGGTACTATTTCCTCCAGACCAGTGGGTTTTAAAGCGGCCACGCACGAGCGAGTGCCGCTGCTTTTTGGCAACCCCATAACGACAAAAAATGACACGTAAGCTACGCGTCAAACGATGTCTTTAAAGTCTAAACTGTTTTAGTTCGGTCTTCTCAAAAGTCATTACGGATAATGTGGGCTTTTGTATCACAGGCCCATATCTTGAAAATAATCAATCAGTTTATATTGTCTCTTTAGTGCTCTCATAGAGTCATTACGGATAAGGTGGGCTTTTGTATCGCAAGCCCATTTCTTGAAAATAATCAATCAGTTTATTATATTAGTCAATGTTATTTAAATTCATTGAAAATAATCAATCAGTAAGACTTTTTTTTTTTTGGTTGAGAACTTGAGACGGTAAGAAAATATTGGCTAATCGAAGGCCGGAAAAAGAAATCTGTGGAAAGACAAGAAAAAACGAGCACAGTGGCCAGTGTGGGAATTTTTGCTGGACGAGAGAGCAAAACCCTACTGCGATTTATCGACTACTAGGAGAAGAAGAAGAAGAAGACGATGCGGAGATTCGGGGCTGGGAACAGATCCGTTTCCAAGCTCGTACTCACCATTTGTGTAGCTATCCTGGTACGATCCCTTCGTTCGATCTGTCGCAAGATTAGTATTTGATCAAAACCAAATTTGAAAATTGATGATGAGCTGCGATGTTATCTGTTAATGCTTTTGTTTTTAAACTCACCTTTCTCTTTCTCAATTGAGTTTGCGTAATTTGTTTGATTGATTTCGTGGCTTAGTTCATACCATCTCTATCGTATGGAGCTTCACAAGGGAACCGGAAGACGGCGAAGTCTTCTGTGTTTTCCTTGTTCAATCTTAGGGATAAAAGCAGATTTTGGAGCGAGTCTGTTTTTCGTACTGGTATGTGTTCTGTTTCCAGGCCTCTCTTTGCTTTTGGATTTCCTATGTCTTCATTTGCATCACAATTTTTCGTGCTGTTATCAGATTTTGATGATTTGGAGTCTTCCGTTCACTCGAATTCTGGTGTGCTGAATTACACTAAGTCAGGTAAGTAATTGCCTTTCGTTTCTGTGAATGGCTAAAGGACTTACTAGCTCAATTCGCAACACCACGTTCTGATTTGGATTGCATCCTTTCAGGAAATATTGCGAGTTACTTAGAGCTTATGGAAGTCGATTCTGTCTATCTTCCAGTGCCAGTTAATTTTATCTTCATAGGGTTTGAAGGAAAAGGGAACCAAGGTGAATAACTTCTGCCTGTCTTGCTTTTATTTGAATTGGAGCTATCACTTGACTTTCTCTTTTGTCCGTAACTTTTTCCACACACTTTCCAGACTTCAAACTCCGTCCCGAGGAACTTGAGCGTTGGTTTAATAAACTTGATCACATGTTTGAACATACACGAGTTCCACAAATCAAAGAAGTTCTCAATCCCTTTTACAAGATTAACATTGAAAAGGAGGTGCAGCACCATCTTCCTATCATCAGTCGCGTGAACTACAAGTACAGTCATCTTTTTCTTAACTTTTTTCCTGGTGGTTCATTCACGGTGGTGTTGGCTTTAAGTAAAGTTTAATTGGGCATTTGTTTCCCTTTGTCAGCTTTTCTGTTCATGCTATACAAATGGGAGAAAAGGTGACATCAGTAATTGAACACGCAATCAAAGTTTTAGCTCGCAAAGATGATGTGGCTACCAATAAGTAATGCATTACAAAGACCTTTTTTTTGCTTCAGTTTATGTCGTATGGACGTCCATTTCTGTCAATTTATATGCAGCGATATCTGAGCCTGCAGACCACTTGGTTCTAGTAACTTTATGTCACTCATGCTACCTGCTTCCAACTTTTTTAAGTGGTGTCCTGATTCTTATTTTTTGTGTTGGTTCTATATTAAACTATCTCGTTTTATGGTAACAGAGATGAGGAAAGTGCTCTACTGCAAGTGGATGCTGAGATGATGGAATTCATTTTCACTAGCCTTGTCGAATATTTTCATCTCGAGGATGCATACAACCTTTTTATTTTGAATCCCAAGCACGATAACAAAAAAGCCAAATATGGATACCGGTGAGCACCTGCTGTCTATATGATCATCTTATTGTAATACAGTCGAGGAACATACTAGACTTATAAAAGGATTTTGCAGGAGAGGGTTTTCAGAGTCAGAGATATCTTATCTGAAAGAGGTATGTCAATCTTTTCATGCTTGAAAGCAATTACATCATAAACAATCCTCACTAAAAAAGAAGAATGTCCTTGGAGTGATCTCTTGGTTAAGTTCGCTGTTAAGTGCTTCTATGTTTTTACCAAGTTCATATTACTCTTACTATTTCTCGCAGAACAAGGAAATACTAAAAAATCTTCTTCAGTCTGGAAAACCGTCAGAAAATATTTTAGGTACAGAATGGAAAATAACAATGATATGTCTCCATTGATTATGTACATTCCAGTTTTCTTATATGAAACCTGCTGCGAGTATGTTGTAGCATTTGATATGGTGAGGAAGCCATTGTACGACAGACATCCAATGCTGAAATTTTCCTGGACAAATGCAGAGGAGACTGATACGGTTAGTTATTTTAGCCACTCTTATGTTCAAGTTTTATTATTCCATTGATTAACCTCAATGTTTGTAAGATATGGCAGTTGTTGATTTTGGCAATGTGTTTAGTTCCGCAGTGTGTTGCAATGACTATACTTACATTAGAGAACCAGAGCTGTTATGCTTCGAGTATCTGGTGTTTATTATATCTTACAGTGTTGGCTATTGTGTTTTACAGTGTTGATTGTTGTCTTGCTTTCAGGCTGAGTGGTTTAATGCATGCCAGGATGCTCTTAACAAGTTGGAACAGCTATCTCTTGGTAAAGATGCAGCCGAACTCATTCAGAGTAAGGTTTTGCAGGTACTAATCTACTTTTATTTTGGCCTAATACTTTCTGGCCCCAGAATTTCCTTTTTATTCTAAATGGATGTTCCTGCATGTGCGTAACTTTGGATCTTTCTCAATGGAAATTTCAAGTTGCTTAGAGGAAAAAATGAAGATATGAAGGTGTTCCTAGAGAAGGATTTAAGAGCTGGAGACTTTAGCAATCTTAACGCAGAATGTCTGACTGATATCTGGATCGGAAAGGGCAGGTTGCTATTCTGAAGCTCTCAATTCATGTGTGTACATATATTTAACCTTGTCATTCTGGCTTAGAGCACATCTTATGCATGCCAATAAATTGACGAAGCTGTATGTTTCATGATTTTGTGAGCAATTCCTCTCAGGTGGGCATTTATCGATTTAACTGCTGGCCCTTTTTCATGGGGACCTTCTGTCGGTGGGGAAGGAGTGCGAACCGAACTTAGTTTGCCAAATGTGGGAACGACTATTGGTGCAGTTGCAGGTACTATTCGCAATAAATCTTCTGCATAATGGCTCCTAAGTTGTAAAAAGCATGACTATTAACCTTAACTGTTCCTGAATTTCTGTTAATCTTGAGACCATGATTTTATTTCTTGCTAGAAATTTCTGAAGATGAAGCAGAAGACAAACTGCAAACTGCAATTCAGGATAAATTTTCTGTATTTGGAGAGGTGTGTTTTAATTGGTGAAATAAGAAGCCATTTCAGTTCATCAAAAGAGCTTTTTGGGAGTACCTGAGTTCATTTGGGCACTGTTATACTCCAGTACGAACAAAAGTAGGACTAACAAATAAAGTAGAACAACCAAATTACTGGTACTTTAAGAGGCGGGAAAGCATAAAGTTTACCTCAGTGGTGGGGGAATACAGTGGGAAGTGGTGGGGAAATACAGTGGGAAGACTTACGATAAAATAGTGATAAGGTCAATGAGGGAAAACTTAAAATATGGTGTTGAGAAAAGAAGAGTAAGGGAGAGTTTGAGTGTAGGACTCAGGGGTTCTAAAAATTTAGGAATCATCTCAGACAAAGCTCCATGAAAACTAGTTTCTCTGTGTTTTGTTTCATGTCCTCTAAATATGAACATAACACTTATTAAGTAATGATCTGGATCCTTAGAGCTGTATTTTCTTTGAGGCTGACGCATGTGGGTTCAGGTTTACAGTGTACAATATTTCTGAGTTATGGTTTCATTTGCCTTATTTGAAATGCTTTTGGCCTAGACTTCTCAATATGGCTTTTGTTGTTTCAGAATGACCATCAGGCTGTTGACATTCTTCTAGCGGAGATTGATGTATATGAACTATTTGCTTTCAAGCACTGCAAGGGAAGGAAGGTGAAGCTTGCTCTTTGTGAAGGTGCTTATATTAACGCTGCTTTATTTTCATGTACCCTCTTTGTAAATTCTTTTTCCTTGGTCTCAAAGAAGGATTCTGTACAGCTCCCGCGTCATTTTCTTGAGTTACTCTTTCGAGATTTTGTTTGTCTTTCCTCATTTTGTCTTCGCTTTACGTGTCCAAGAACTTGATGAAAGAATGCGGGATTTAAAGACCGAGCTCCAGTCATTTGACGGAGAGGAATATGATGAGACTCATAAGAGAAAAGCCATGGATGCACTAAGACGAATGGAGAGCTGGAACTTGTTTAGTGATGAACGTGAGGTATTTTCTTGGTCCTACTCCAGGCTTTTTGTCTTCTGCTGCTATCTTCCTTGCTGGTTGAAAATGTGACACATTGCATCGTGATGTCGATTGTACAGGAGTTCCAAAATTACACAGTTGCACGCGATACTTTCCTTGCACATTTAGGTGCTACTCTCTGGGGATCCATGAGACATATAATATCCCCATCAGTTGCTGATGGTGCATTTCATCATTATGAGAAGATCTCTTTTCAGCTTGTCTTCATCACCCAAGAGGTATGTTCTTGTCAAATGCTCTAAAAGATTTCCCATCAGGTAAAGCATATTTTGGTTAAAAACTATGATTAATCTTATAATCTAAAAGTCTTAAGGATAAAGACATGTCATGGGATGAATAAAATCTAACATTATGGAATACAGTTTTGTTCTTTTCTTTTGAAGGTTATGTAATTTATGTTTGAGAATGAAATAACATTGCTACCAATCAGTTTTACTTCATCCTACCAATAACATTGCCTACAGTTTTTCAATCTAGTTTCTATATAGATGCTGAAAGGAAGTCGTCACTCTGTAATTTTATTGATGTAGAAAGTTCGACAAATCAAACAGCTACCGGTGGATCTCAAGGCCCTCATGGATGGGCTTTCTTCGCTGTTGTTACCTTCTCAGAAGCCTTTGTTCAGCCAGCATATGTATGCACTGAAAGGCTTGATCTTTCTAACCCTCTTTGATAAACTGTATCTCAAACTATGGTTAAAGCTTGAAATTAGTAGCTTTTCCTGGCCCCAAAAAAGATAGAAACGTATTTATTATTCTTAGGTGATATTTCCCCCTCTGATTCTTGTATGCAACTCCTTGCTATATTGACGTGTCAATAACAATTGTGATAGGTTAACACTCTCTGAGGATCCTGCATTGGCTATGGCTTTTTCAGTGGCACGAAGGGCAGCAGCTGTCCCTCTATTACTTGTCAATGGAACTTACCGGAAGACTGTTCGTTCATATCTTGATTCATCAATCCTCCAGTACCAATTACAGAGGGTGAACGATCACACTTCCCTTAAAGGTTAGCTAACAACAGTAAATCTCGCTCTGTTAAGTAGTTTTTAAAAAAAAACTGTCACCATTCATCTCTTTTGTTGTAGCACCGTTGTAGTCATGAAAGAAGCCTTTCCTTGATGCTAAACTAGAAAGTAGAAACTATCTTCTACCAGTTTTAAGTGATTTTGTGTTCCTTTTGTCTGCTAAATTTGTATATTAATGTAGAGACTATGGCTCACACATCTATATAGATGAATAATGTTGAGAACTTTTCTCCGTTTTACATGTCTTTCAAGTTTTCGTCCTAAGGTAGTATGCCGTGGTAAGAAAACTGCATAAGTTCTGAACTACCGTATTATTTACTGTCCTAAAGTTTGTGATATCTTTATACTGTTTTCTTCGTGTAGACTTGATCCGTTTGAGCGATTGCTTTTATCCTACTGCTCAGCATTTCACTTCAGATGTCTTTATTCACGTCCTATTCAAATTTTGTCAAGTTATTTGCTACTTGATGTCATGCATTGGTGATGTTGATATAATATCATGATTGGCATTAACGCTGTAAGTATCCTTGTATATAACTCAGGAGGTCATGCCCACAGCAGGTCCACTCTTGAAATTCCTATCTTTTGGCTCATCAGTGGTGATCCGCTACTGATTGACAAGCATTATCAAGCAAAGGCGCTTTCGAACATGGTTGTTGTTGTTCAGTCGGAGGCCTCTTCATGGGAGAGCCATTTGCAATGCAACGGGCGATCACTATTATGGGATCTGAGGTAATAACACGTATATGTTAGCAGCTTGTTATGAGCAGAAATTTTATGATACTTTCCTAGTTAAATTTTGCTCGTCATGAGGGAATTAGAGTAGATGAGTTTTTCCTTACTCCTTCATTTTTATAACATAGGAGCCCCGTGAAAGCAGCCATGGCTTCTGTTGCTGAACATCTAGCTGGATTGCTTCCTCTTCATCTTGTCTACAGTGTAGCTCATGAAAGTGCAATTGAGGTATAGAATTATGCTTAGATGATTCTAAATAGCACTGCTTTGTAGTTCCATGAATATTATCCTGTTCCTGGTAACTACTGCAATCTTGTGAATCCAGCACAAACTCTGATTAAAACTCTCCAGATAAAGAAGCTGATAATCTGTCTTACCATCTCTTAAAAATTGTGTTTCACAGGACTGGACATGGTCAGTAGGTTGCAATCCCTTTTCCGTCACTTCTCAAGGTTGGCTCCTTTCACAGTTTCAATCTGACACAATTGCCCGGAGCTATATGATTACAGCGCTTGAAGAATCAATACAAGCTGTCAATTCTGGGATTCATCTTTTGCGGCTGGAGAGAACGAGTATCCTTGGGAGATTTTTTATCTCTGTTTTATGCCTACAGAACAGTAGAGGTTTTGAAATATGAAGAAAATTTATTACCTGCTCATCTTTATTTGCTAGTGTTAATATCCTTGATTCAGAAACAAGATAAAAAGACGTTTAAGCTCTTCCAATCAAGGGAACGTGAGCTGATGAACAAGTACAAGTACGTGGTTAGCCTGTGGAGACGAGTGAGTACACACCTCTGTTCCTATAGTTTGATTTATACGGTTATGAAGCCTATATGTTACTGGAAGGCTTCAAATGATGTGTATACTAAATGTTTAACAGCTTTCGAATGTTGCTGGAGAAACACGCTATGGGGATGCCATGAGATTTCTGCATACCTTAGAGGAAGCTACTAGCTCGTAAGTACACACATTTTACTCTTGCTACAGTTTTTTTAAAAGAATGATTTGCTAATCAATCAGGCTTTCCATTTTATCAGATTTGTAAGAGAAGTGAATGCAACAGTGGGTGTTTTGCACCCAATTCACTGCACAAAAGAGAGGAAGGTGAAAGTGGAAGTGGACATGACAACAATACCTGCCTTTATCATAGTACTGATTTTACTTTACGCTGTCTTAAGGCCAAGAGCTCCTAAGCCAAAGATCAACTGATGTCAAAAGACTCCCCCATACAAATTTTTTTGTCACTTTCTGAGACAGTAAAGTTCATCACTCTTCTGTATCTTTACTTGAACAAGAATTGTTGTAATCTAAACCTGATTCGTTACTGCAAATTGCAACTGTAGAATTTAGCAAAAGTTAGTACAGTACTTGAAGAGATTAAAATAAGACAAGAATGAAAGAAGCTGTGTTTGGGTCAACAGTGAACCTGTGTTTGGGTCAACAGTGGGCCCTTTAAAGACAACAACATCTTTAAGCCACAAACAAAGACTCGAAAGAAAATAATAAAATAATTTGGATCTGAGGCAGGAAACTTCCGGAGACATCGGAGGAACCCTAAATTGAATGAGAAGAGGAGAGTGAGACGGGAGAGAAAGCCAGAGCGAGCGATAGAGCAAAGACATGGAGAGAGAGGAGGAGAAGACGAAAGAGGGCTCATCGTATAGGTACTGGGTGAGAGAAGCCACCTCAGACGCAGCTCCTCCTCCTCTGCCCCAAAAGCTCAGCAACAACGACGTCTCTCTCAATACTGCTCCTGCGTCCCTTGGCTCTCTCTGGAATCGGGTTTGCTTCTTTTACGTTTTGATCTGTTAAACTCGTGTTACACCATTCTTCTTTGCGTTCTCTTACTCTTCTCACTTGTTTCCATAGGCTGGCACTTGGGAGGAGAAGAGTCTCACCAAATGGGCTACTGACCGATTAAAGGTTTCTTCTTTCTTTTCTGTTACTCTGTTTTTTTGTTGTTGTTTGCTTTTCTCTTGCTAATTTGATATCTTTTGGTACTTTGAAATCGTGCCCGCAGGAGCTGTTGGGATCAGTGGGTTCATTGCAGTTCTCTTCTGGAAAAGCTGAGATTATAGATGTTAACAGATGTGTTGGAGATGTGAGTTCTTTTCTTCGTTTTTTGGTATATGTGTTCTCTATGTTTGTTCTTGATTGATGATTCCTTCTTCCACTGTTTCGCTAGGCTTTCTTAGTCACAGTTCGGAACAAGAAAAGAGTTGGCTATACTTACGAGCTTTCCCTTAAAGTTGAGGGTAAGACTATCCACGGTTTTAAAGACAAGAATCTTCTACTTTATTTGTGTTGACAAAAGAAAAGAACTTTTGCTTACATTCTCATGAAATCTAGTGGTTTAGCTGAGGATGTGGTGCATTTGAGTTTTATAATTGTTAAGTTAGGAACTTTCATTGTCTCATGTAATATTTGCATACATAAACTCATATTATGGCGATTTTCTTAGGAGAGTGGTCATTTGAAGAGAATATGAAGAAGGTGAAGGGGAGCCTCGAGATTCCAGAGTTTTCATTCGGCGAGCTTGATGATCTTGAGGTAACATTTTTTATGCAACTATTGAGAATCTTGAGTAGAACGTTCTGTTTGTAGGTTAGACGAAGTTATGTAGAGACTCTGATTTGATTTGAAAAGGATATTAGAATCTCTGGATGGTGATATTTTGTGCAAATGAGCAGGTGGATGTGAAGCTCAGCGAAGACAAGGAGCTTTCCCAGCAGCTGAAGCAGCGGATTAAGTTGGATATGAAGCAGTTCTTGGAGCCTATACGCCTCAAACTCGGCCTGTTCGAACAGGAACTCAAAGATAGATAAGGATTTGTTCCCTATATTTTTCCAATTTCAGCCATTTTCAGTTAGCAGTAACAAGAACTTCGTAAAACATTGCATCTTACGCTTTTCTGTATCCATGCTTGTTGACTGTCAAAGTTCAGTTGATCAATCAGATTTTATCTAATGAGATATACTTTTATAGAAGTGTAGATTATTACAAGTATATATATATGACTACTATATTTTGGTTATATGCTTATACATTTTGGATATATGTTCGGGTACTCATTCGGTTCGAGTTTGGTTATGGTTCTCGGGTCTTGAGGTTTTGATCCCGTTCATGTATTTTTGCCAGTTCGAGTTGGGGTTGGTTCTGTTTACTTTTTCTAGTCCATGTATTTTGCAGACCTATTAAAACCATTCTGTTTTTTTTTTGGACCAACAAAACCCATCCGTTTTTAGATACGAAAATAAAATTTTATTAAAACCATTATTTTTCTTGGACCATCAAAACCCATCCGTTTAAAGATACGAAATGAAATTCGATTGATAAATACAAAATAAAGTTCACCAAACTTAAATAAAAAGGCATAGATGGGACCAATGAGAAAGAAATTTCTTTTCTCCTCAATTTCCCCAAAAATATATAAACCTTAAGTTTACTTTTTTGTTGCAAGGAAAAACATTAATCTTTTTCAACTTTCTAAAAACAATCATTTCAAACGTTAAAGGAACCTCCTCCTTTCTTTACGCGTTTGCAATATAACCCAAGAAGACCGCTTGTTTGTACAACTTTCCAAAAACCAAACAGTAGTGTAATAAACCTCTGACTTCTTTTTTCTTCTCTATTTTTGTGGGTGATAATCAATTCACTCGGTTTGAAATTTCGTCCACTTTTCAAAGATGAGTGAATGAAAAAGCCACGAAACTTTCCATTTCTTCCTCTGTGTATAACTCTCACTGAGTACGACTTGCCATTTTCTCATCCAAAAAAAATGTTTATCCAAATACATATTTGTGAACTTTGCTTTTAAACCACTCAAGATTCTTCCCCATGGCTTCTTCGTCTTCTTCTTCTCGGTCTCGCACCTGGAGATACCGCGTCTTCACGAACTTCCATGGACCTGACGTCCGTAAAACATTCCTCAGCCATTTACGTAAACAGTTTAGCTACAACGGGATTTCGATGTTTAATGATCAAAGTATCGAAAGAAGCCAAACCATCGTCCCTGCTCTCACAGGAGCAATCAAGGAATCGAGGATCTCGATCGTGGTGCTCTCGAAGAACTACGCATCATCGAGGTGGTGTTTGGATGAGCTGCTAGAGATTTTGAAGTGCAGGGAAGATATAGGACAAATAGTGATGACCGTCTTTTACGGAGTAGATCCATCTGATGTCCGTAAACAGACCGGAGAATTTGGGATCGCTTTTAATAAAACTTGTGAAGGGAAGACAAATGAGGAGACACAAAAATGGAGCAAAGCTTTGAACGATGTTGGAAACATTGCTGGAGAGCACTTCTTTAACTGGTTTGTTTGCTTTCCTTCAACTAATTTGGATCTTCTTGATGATTTTCACATGACTATTTGATAAAAACAGAGGTTTTTTGTATTCTCTGTTTTAGGGATAATGAAGCGAAGATGATTGAGAAGATTGCAAGAGATGTTTCGAACAAACTAAACGCCACAATCTCTTGGGATTTTGAAGACATGGTGGGTATTGAAGCACATTTGCAGAAAATGCAGTCTTTGTTACATTTAGATTATGAGGATGGAGCTATGATTGTAGGAATCTATGGTCCTGCAGGTATTGGTAAGACTACCATTGCCAGAGCTTTACATAGCCGACTCTCTAGCAGTTTTCAGCTTACTTGTTTTATGGAGAATATTAGGGGAAGCTATAATAGTGGTCTTGACGAGTATGGTTTGAAGCTGCGATTACAAGAACAACTTCTTTCCAAAGTTCTAAACCATGATGGTATAAGGATAAACCATTTAGGTGCGATTCCAGAAAGGCTATGTGACCAAAAAGTTCTTATCATTCTTGATGATGTGGACGATTTGCAGCAACTTGAGGCTTTGGCTAATGAAACTAACTGGTTTGGTCCTGGAAGCAGGATTATTGTGACCACGGAGGATCAAGAGCTTTTGGAGCAACATGATGTTAACAAAAAATATCATGTTGATTTTCCAACTAGAGAAGAAGCTTGTAAAATCTTTTGTACATATGCTTTCAGACGGAGCTTTGCACCATATGGTTTTGAAAAGCTTGCTGAAAGAGTAACATGGCTTTGTAGCAACCTTCCTCTAGGTCTCCGTGTCATGGGTTCAACTTTACGCGGAAAGAAAGAAGATGACTGGGAAGGTATATTGCGTAGGCTAGAAAATAGCCTTGATCGAAAGATCGATGGAGTTCTTAGAGTCGGATACGACCATTTATGTGAGGACGATCAGTTTCTATATCTCCTCATTGCATTCTTCTTCAACTACGTCGACGATGATCATGTGAAAGCAATGCTCGTTGAAGATAATTTGGATGTCAAACTCGGGTTGAAAACGCTTGCGTATAAATCTCTCATTCAAATATCGGCGGAAGGGAATATAGTGATGCACAAGTTACTACAACGAGTGGGTAGAGAAGCTATTCAAAGACAAGAGCCCACGAAACGGAGAATCTTGATTGATGCTCGTGAGATTTGCGATGTCCTTCGATATGGGAAAGTAAGTTGTACTTTCTTGTTCTGTTTTATTCATTTTTCCCTTACAAGATAAAGAAAGATCTTACCTTTGTAATGACATTTTTTTTGTTCTTTGTGACATTTGGTATAGGGTACTAGTAATGTGTCTGGCATATCATTTGATACATCAGATATGAGTGAAGTGACTATAAGTGATGACGCTTTTAAAAGACTGCATGATCTTCGATTCCTCAAAGTTACCAAAAGTAGATATGATGGGAAATATAGAATGCATATACCTGCGGGGATAGAGTTTCCTTGTCTTCTAAGGTTACTACATTGGGAGGCATATCCAAGCAAGTGTCTTCCTCCTACATTTAATCCAGAATTTCTTGTGGAACTCAATATGCAGGGAAGCCAGCTCGAGCACCTCTGGAGTGGAACTCAGGTTGGTGGCGCACTTTAAATACAATTTCTCCTTAATCTTTATGTTGTATGTTCGTTCTTATGTCTCTTATTGTGTGGTTTTATTATATTCAGTCGCTTAGAAATCTCAAGAATATGGATTTGGGATGGTCCCCGAATTTGAAGGAACTCCCGGATCTTACAAATGCTACAAATCTGGAGGATTTGAATCTAAATAGTTGCGAGAGTTTGGTAGAGATTCCATCCTCTTTTTCGCATCTTCATAAACTAAAGAACTTGTGGATGAGTTACTGCATAAACCTACAAGTCATTCCTGCTCACATGAACTTGGTATCCCTAGAACGCGTCACTATGACAGGATGCTCAAGATTCAGAAAAATTCCAGTAATTTCAACGCACATCAATTATCTGGATATAGCACACAACACGGAGTTCGAAGTTGTGCATGCATCAATTGCTTTGTGGTGTCGTCTCCACTATCTCAATATGAGCTACAATGAAAATTTCATGGGATTAACGCACCTCCCCATGTCTTTAACACAACTCATCCTAAGATATTCCGATATTGAAAGGATTCCTGATTGCATCAAAGCTCTTCATCAGCTGTTTTCACTTGATCTAACTGGCTGCAGAAGACTTGCATCATTGCCAGAGCTCCCTGGTTCGCTCCTTGATCTAGAGGCAGAAGATTGTGAATCACTGGAGACCGTATTTAGCCCTTTACACACGCCAAGAGCGCTCCTCAATTTCACCAACTGCTTCAAATTGGGTGGCCAAGCACGGAGAGCAATTATCCGACGACGATCAGAAATTATCGGGAAGGCTCTCTTACCAGGAAGAGAAGTGCCTGCAGAGTTTGATCACAGAGCTAAAGGTAATTCCTTGACCATTATTCTCAATGGTTACAGGCCTTCTTATGACTTCATCCAATATTTGGTCTGCGTTGTGATTTCCCCTAACCAAGAAATCACAAAAATAAGTGATTCTTCCACCCTATTATGTCACACGAACGGCTACATATTCCCATCTTATGAGGAGGTGTACATAGGCGCTGTCTCAAAATGTCGAAAGGAACATCTATTTATATTTCGCTCTGGCTATTATCTAAACGTCGACCCCTCTGGAGCAAGCAGAGAGATTGTGTTCGAATTCAGCAGCAAATCGCAAGACTTCGACATTATTGAATGTGGTGTCAAGATCTGGACCGCACAAAGCATCGAACGGGGTTACCTAGTGTTTGAAGACGACAATGAGATTAAACACGATGACCATACAAATAGAGTTAGGGGACACTACAAAGCATCAAACGTGGACTACAAGTCTGTATCCAGGAAGCGTCCGAGGAAGACAGATCTGAAGTTGGAAATCCCAAGACGACGTTTTTGAAAAGAAAAAGAAAAATGAATCATCAGTCTCTTTTGATCGCTTCATGAGGTTTTTTATTGTATACGAAACCTTCAGAAAAAATACATGTATCCATGCTTGTTGTTGACGTCAAAGTTCAGTTCATCAAAAAGATCTTATCTAATGAGAAATGCTTTTTATAGAAGTGTACCTTAAAACCTTGAATTAAAAAAAACATTGTATTGTGTTAAGCACAAAAACTGTGGAGGGATACATAATTTGAAGAGCCTCTGATAGTATTAACTCATTCTTCGCTATTTTTCTTTCTCCTGGGCTCACTCAATGCCTTCTTAGCCTTTGCCCACTCTTTCAAAGAAGTCGAGCTTCTCATAAATGTGCAAGTATCCCCCGACCCAACCTTTCTCTTAATTATCTTCTTCTTCGCACCCAATTTAGCTCCTTCACTCACATTCTTACCATTCAGACGCTGCCGATTCTCATCTAAACTTCTCACAGGGGTACTATCCACAGGGACTCCCGCAGCCACAAAACCACCGCTGCTAGATGCGTAATCTGTTTGTTTCATTGCACTTGCAGTCTGGTTAGAGTTGGAGAACTGGTTTCCTACATTGTTGATCACTCCAGCTGCTTCGCCCTTGTCTGAAGTTAAATCTGGGAAGAGTTGAGTTATACTGAATGAAGAAGTATTTTTGTCGCTAACCAGCTGAGTCCACGAAGCCTTCTGAAGCCATGAAGAACCTCCTGTTGACTTGTTACTAGCTTTCAGCGGTCCTTTACCCGCCTCTTCTTCATCTACAACATTTTCCTTCACGACTAAGCTTTCCTTTTCTGCATTCAAATCCTCTGCTACATTTTCATGCTTCTCCACATTCGACTTGCCGTCCACACTATCGCCCTCTGTGTTTGCAACAAATTCCAGGGGGACAGCTTCAACACTTGTGTCACTAACAGTATCTGCAAGTGATCCTGAGTCGTCTGAACCTACATCGTCATTAGCTGTGTCATCGCACATAGAGTCAATAGCTGTGTCATCTTCCACATTATCACCATCATCGCTCTCAGCCATAGAGTTACTAACTGTGTCATCGGCCATAGAGTCAATAGCAGTGTCATTTTCCACAGCATCCCCATCATCACTCTCAGCCACAGAGTCACTAGCTGGGTCATCTGCCATAGAGTCAATAGCTGTGTCATCTTCCACAGCATCACTATCATCCCTCTCAGCCACAGAGTCACTAGCTGTGTCATCTGCCATAGATTCACAAGCTGTGTAATATTCCACAGCATCACTATCATCCCTCTCTATGTCATCTGCCATTGTGTCACTATCATCCCTCTTTATGTCATCTGATACAGGTAAATCCTCTGCCATGATTGTAGACGTTACACGCTTTCTTTTCGTCTTCTTCTTCAAATTTTCTCGGCTAGGAAGCCCAGCAAGATCAGTGTTGCGTGGTGCAGGTTGTACTGCTTTACTGGAGCCAACACCTGGCAAGAAACTGGATACACTAAAATCATTGCTGTTCCCATTTGCCATAAGTGATTTCCAGGAAGACTTTTGGGACCAGGAAATATTGTCGATTGACTGCTCAAGATCTTTTGTTCTGCTCGGTTCATCCGATGATTTATCTGGTACCACTTCAGAAGGCTTCTTCTTTCCACGTATGGCCTGTGAAGATTCCTGTCTTCCAGTTTCCTCTAGGCTGATTGTTTGCCTATTCTTGCTTGGATGAGTAAGGTTCCCTTTTCGTCCTTCACTATATCCTTCTTCACTTGGTGTTTTTTTGTTGAGAATTGATTTCTGAGTTACAATCAAAGAAAGAGCCAGATCAGGGATGAGGTAGATGACTCATTATTGGGTTAAGTATAATAGAAAAAATATAAGTAGCACTACGTACCCGTTTTCTAGACAACATATCCAGCGCTGAGTCCATATCATTGCCACTAGATGCCACATTGATGATGAGGTTATCTTGGTCTGCTTCAATCTCATTGTCTTCTTCGGGGTCCACATTGTTTTTCTCAAAGAGCTTATTCATCACCGAGTTCATAACATTCACCTCGGCTTCTTGTCTTCCCACATTAACCGCTTCCAGATCATGAAGATGTATTTCCCGAGGAGTGAGAGAGCTGTTAGAGTGCTCTTCACAATCACAAAAGCTCCTTGGAAGAGAAGACGACACTGGAACACGCTGAAAGCTATACTTATGTTTACCAGTTCCACTAAGTGGCATAGGTTTCACCTGCACCACACATACGTAGCTCAAACCCTAATCTCTTACTACTCCTAGTACTAACTATGTCATATAAATGTTACAACTTTGAAGGAGCATTAGTAGTACCTTTCTGAGTCTGGGAAAGAAGATGTTAAGGTGAGTGGCAGGTGGTGAATCGGAGGGAGCTTTAATGGTGTTATCAGAGGTAGAAGACGCTGCCTCCCACTCTCGCTTTAAGCGAGCTAGATAATGCTCTTTTGCTTTCTCCAGTCTCAGCCTCCCTCCTTTCCAGACACATCCATTATACTGCCAAAATCGAATTAGGGTTAAGAATAACAAGAGTAAGGAGAGAGAGAGAGAGAGAGAGAGAGAGAGAGAGAGAGAGAGAGAGAGAGAGAGAGAGAGAGAGAGAGAGAGAGAGAGAGATCGAATTCACTCACTGTAGAGAAGAGCTTGGTGAGTGAATTGGTGGAAGATGGAGAGAAATCGATGTAGGCAAAGGAACGACCTTTGGTCCTGACGAATTCGACGGCATCGACGGTACCCATCGGAGAGAATATCTTGAGAAGATCATCTCTCCCGACGCTTTCTCCTAATCCGCCGACGTGAAGCCTAACGCCGCCGCCGCTGCTTTTTTCCTCCATTGCTGCTTGCTTCAGTTGGATTCAGTTTTCCCTCGCCTCTCCCTCACTTTCCTTACTTCTTAATCTTAACTAATAAGGCCCATTAGAGAAGACCCACTAGGACTTAATGGGCTTTTAGCGGGAAAATAATAAGGCCTAACAAGTTTTTAGGGGTCCCTTCTCTTTAATTTCATCGACATTATTTGAAACAGACAGTGAAAGAAGAAACAAATTGTGGATTCGTCGTCTGCGAAAGCATCTGGGAGAGAAGAAGCCACAGTCATTTTCTTAAACGTGTTCATTTTTCGTCTAATCAAATCATGGCGCATGTTCTGTTCTACTACAATCGTAAGTTTACTGGGTTTTATCTATTTATTGTTTATTCATTTTACATTGAAACATGTCTGAATTATTGTACTGGAAAAATTGATGTGAGGGGTGTAATAAATTCGTTTGATTATGAAGAAAATTTGTGAAAGAAGAGGGAATGATGAACAAGAGTGCACGTATTAAGAGGAAACAGAGTTGTGTGGTCCTTGACCTTGAGGGTGAAAAAGGGTCCATGTGAGTTTGATTATTGATAGCGATGTCTATCCTCCCAGGCTTCCGCATCGCTCATTTGCAGCCTCAGAAACATGATTGTCTTTTTAAAATAACTCAAATAATAATATAACTGGGTTTTGGAAACAGTACAGTTGTGTTTTTTAATTGGTCTATCTCTCTATCTTTCTCATCGTCTTTGCTCCTTTTAAAGACTGTGTACTATATTTCCATGAGTTGCAGCTGATAAAGCTACTCTGGTTGGTATATATATATTTTTCATTTATTTTATCTACTTCACCTTCTTTAACGTGTTTTGTTGATTTGCTTCTAAAGACTTTTAATGGCATTTATTACTTTGTTTCTCGAACCTACAGTTGTGTCTGCCTCTTCTTTCTATCTAACTTGTCTATGTGGTGTCTGGTTTTGATTTGCAGACTATTCATTACTCTGTTTCGCCATAAGAAAGAGAATAAAGAAACGTTATGGAGAGGCCAAGAGCCCCTCCATCTCCTTTGAATGATGCGGAGTCATTAAGTGAACGTAGATCTCTTGAGATTTTCAACCCTTCGAGTGGAAAAGAGACACATGGATCAACTTCTTCTTCTTCAAAGCCTCCTCTTGATGGCAACAACAAAGGTAGTAGTAGTAAGTGGATGGAGTTTCAAGATTCCGCTAAGATTACAGAAAGAACCGCTGAATGGGGATTGTCAGCTGTTAAGCCGGATTCGGGAGACGATGGCATTAGTTTCAAGCTGTCCAGTGAAGTGGAACGAAGCAAGAACATGTCTAGGAGGTCATCCGAAGAATCTACATCTTCTGAATCAGGGGCCTTCCCTAGAGTATCCCAGGAGCTCAAAACTGCTCTATCCACGTTGCAGCAGACTTTTGTTGTCTCTGACGCTACACAGCCTCACTGTCCCATAGTCTATGCCAGCAGTGGATTCTTTACCATGACTGGTTATTCTTCCAAGGAAATTGTTGGAAGAAACTGGTACTGCTCATCTCGTATCTTGCTTCTAGTTTCATTCCCAGTTATTAGTTAGAATAATATTGCTTTTGAAACCCATGCCAACTTACTCTGAAATGCTCTTAATCTTTGTGGGTAAAACGCCAGCCGGTTTCTGCAAGGGCCAGACACCGACAAGAATGAGGTTGCCAAAATCAGAGATTGTGTCAAGAATGGAAAAAGTTACTGTGGAAGGCTGTTAAACTACAAAAAGGACGGAACTCCCTTCTGGAATCTTCTCACAGTCACTCCTATCAAGGACGACCAGGGCAATACCATCAAGTTCATTGGGTACGTCCCTTAATTCCTCCCTGTTTTTCCCTAATTAATCGACTGTCCCTCGATCAATCATTTTCACATTTCCATCTGCAGGATGCAGGTTGAAGTTAGCAAATACACAGAAGGGGTAAATGATAAAGCATTGAGGCCTAATGGACTCTCCAAATCCTTGATTCGATATGATGGTATCTGTTTTTTTGCATCTCTTCGTTAATTCAACAAGTTTTTTTTAGCCAAAAACAATGATATAATTTAGCAAAGAGTGCTGATCCACAATCTTTAACATGTAATGGTTTTGATGATGATATCAGCTCGCCAGAAGGAGAAAGCTTTGGATTCCATCACAGAGGTTGTGCAAACTATAAGACATCGTAAGTCTCAAGTTCAGGAATCCGTGAGCAATGACACTATGGTAAAGCCTGATAGTTCTACTACACCTACACCTGGTAGACAAACAAGACAGTCAGATGAGGCTTCAAAGTCTTTCAGGACACCTGGACGTGTTTCTACTCCAACGGGGTGAGTCTTCGTAACCACTAACCACCAGATTACAGTAGTCTTCCTGAACATAAAATAAGGCATATATATTGCCCAAAAAGTGTGATGGCAGTGCCAAAGTTTTGCAGAAACAACTTGCTATTATCATTGCCAAATAGTGGTAAAATATATACTACACAATCTCAATCTAGTTGTTGTGTTAGTCAATATTTAACTCATAGATAATTTCCATTCGAATACGAAGATGCAGTTGCAATCTCCTACTATTGTTCTGTTTCTTATTTCTCGTGTACTTTTGTAACTTTGTGCTGGGCCTTAGAATGTATCCTCTGACATGGATTGGGTAGTGAATTCTGAAGCTGTGTATATATATGTATACATATACACTCAAGGATTTCTGATCTAGCTTCGTGTAATGTGCAGGTCAAAGCTCAAAAGCTCGAATAACAGGCATGAAGATCTTTTACGTATGGAACCCGAAGAATTGATGTTGAGCACAGAAGTAATAGGGCAGAGGGACAGTTGGGACCTATCGGATAGAGAAAGGGATATACGCCAAGGGATTGATCTAGCTACCACTCTTGAGCGCATAGAGAAGAATTTCGTCATCAGTGATCCTCGTCTCCCTGATAATCCCATTGTATGTTTTTTCTGTCTAAAATTGAGATGAACGTTTTTTTCTCGAACCTTAATGTATCAATTGTAGAGTATATTTCATATATTGATTGTTCTTACTCAAGTGTTCTACTATGTTTGTAAGCATATAATCTTGAATTGATAATGGAAATCGTTTTATTTGCAGATCTTTGCATCAGACAGCTTTCTTGAATTGACAGAGTATTCACGCGAGGAAATATTGGGGAGAAATTGTCGGTATGTGAAAATTCTTCTTTTTGTATCTTCTACTCATGAGATTTATCATGCCTTTTAAGTTATGCAGTCTTCTCCGGCTGCGTTTTTGTTGTTTCGTGATATGGATATGTGCAAAGTGGTTGGCTTCAGGTTTCTTCAGGGGCCAGAGACAGATCAAGCGACTGTCCAGAAGATAAGAGACGCAATTAGAGATCAGAGGGAGATTACTGTGCAGTTGATAAACTACACTAAAAGCGGTAGTTATCAGATACTGAACATTTTAAAACGATCATACTGAAAAGTTTCTATGTGGTTGTGTCATTAAAACTCTAAACCATTGCAGGAAAGAAATTCTGGAACTTATTCCACTTGCAACCTATGCGTGATCAGAAGGTCTTCGTGAGATTATTGTTATATCTGGATTCCGATTCTTGAAGAAAACCGTGCATTGTTGCTGATTACATGACTTTATTCATCTATTAGGGAGAGCTTCAATACTTCATCGGTGTGCAGCTTGATGGAAGTGATCATGTAGAGCCCCTCCAAAATCGTTTGTCTGAGAGAACAGAGATGCAGAGTTCGAAATTGGTATGTGGTTCATATCCTACTGAGTTTTTTGAACATCTCTTTCCTATCAAAGGAGACTATGACATTGGTCACAATTTTAGGTGAAAGCTACGGCAACAAATGTAGATGAAGCTGTCAGAGAGCTTCCAGATGCTAATACGGTAAGGTGTACTAGTTCATTATTACTTAACAAAGATGGAAAAGTATAAATGCAATCGAATTGCAATGTATTTTAGCGGCCCGAAGACCTGTGGGCTGCACACTCGAAGCCTGTCTATCCTCTGCCTCACAATAAGGAGAGTACGTCCTGGAAAGCAATAAAAAAGGCATGCATCGAACCATGTTACTTTTTACTTGGTTTCTCATTCATCCTGTTCTTATTCTGACAGTCTCCTTTGTAGATCCAAGCGAGTGGAGAAACAGTGGGACTACATCATTTCAAACCAATAAAACCGTTGGGCTCTGGTGATACTGGCAGGTACAACATTGCATGTGTCCATAGCAATAAATTCATCTGTCCATGAATCGCCTTGTACTTCGTGTATACTTATATGGCGTTTTTTGGTTGGAAAAAGTGTCCATTTGGTTGAGCTGAAGGGCACGGGTGAACTATATGCCATGAAAGCAATGGAGAAAACAATGATGTTGAATCGTAACAAGGTATATGATGGAGAATGAGTTTCCTTTTAATAAGGAAAGCTGAAAAATTCAACATTTATATTATTTCTTTCGTTGACAACATGCAGCTTTATGCAGGCTCACCGAGCGTGCATCGAAAGGGAAATCATTTCCCTTCTGGATCATCCATTCCTTCCTACTCTCTACGCTTCTTTTCAGGTAGATGTTTTTCTGTTTTGCTTGCATCATGTCGGTTTGCCCGTTTCATTGCTCAATTGCTCTTCTTTTTCTTCCGCAGACCTCTACGCACGTCTGTTTGATTACAGACTTCTGCCCAGGTGGAGAGTTGTTTGCACTACTTGACAGACAACCTATGAAAATATTGACAGAAGACTCTGCAAGGTTCCCTCTTTTCCTCAATCTAAACGTATAATGTGTAACAGAAGATCTCCTGGTGATGTTTTAACTAAATAGGGGCACTATGTTAGCAAGAAAACATATCACCTTCTAGCAAGCATTCAGTTAGCGGTTACTCGGATAACTGATGAAGGCAATAAATCCCATTGTCATTATTATATCTGCAGTTATGAGTTAATCTGATCAATCTCTGTCATCAGGTTCTATGCAGCAGAGGTTGTTATCGGCTTAGAATATCTTCACTGCTTAGGTAATAATAATCATTGTCTCTGTTGATCTAAACATTGCTTATTTATACATTGCCACATGCCTTGAGTAGTCTCTTCTTCCAATAATTTTTTAGCTGTTGTTTCGGTTAAAGATCTGTATATATTTTCCATAAACAGGAATTGTATATCGAGACCTGAAGCCTGAGAATATACTGCTCAAGAAGGATGGACACATAGTATTGGCTGACTTTGATTTATCATTCATGACGACCTGCACACCCCAGGTACTTTTTTGTTCAACTCTACCATTTTCTATTGGCATATAAAGAAATATGATAATTAAGAGAAGTATGGTTTGCAGCTTATTATTCCAGCTGCACCTAGCAAACGAAGGAGATCCAAAAGTCAACCACTACCCACATTTGTTGCAGAACCAAGTACCCAGTCAAACTCGTTCGTAGGAACTGAAGAATACATTGCGCCTGTATAGTGATGCATTTAACGTTTTATCTCTTGCAATCTTCAATTACAGCTGCATCTCATTGTGTTTCAGTTTATTCATGGTTTACTTAATTATTTCAGGAGATAATCACGGGTGCTGGTCATACAAGTGCTATTGATTGGTGGGCACTGGGTATAATCTGCCACTATCTTTACCTTATTTTGATCACAAACTGTTATTAATATGCTCATCTCCTTTTATGTGTGTTTGTTGTAGGTATCTTGTTGTATGAGATGCTTTATGGTCGCACACCTTTCAGGGGTAAGAATAGGCAAAAGACATTTGCCAACATCTTGCACAAAGATCTCACTTTCCCCAGCAGTATCCCTGTGAGCTACCTTGTAACAACAACCTGTGTGTCTTTCCCAAAGTAAAAAAAATACTAATCTAACCATATGTGTTTGTGCAGGTGAGTCTTGTAGGTAGACAGTTGATCAACACGTTGTTAAATAGAGATCCGAGCAGTCGGTTAGGATCCAAAGGTGGGGCAAATGAGATAAAGCAGCATGCTTTCTTTCGCGGGATCAATTGGCCTCTCATACGAGGCATGGTAGGACTAATAATCGTTATTTTTATATCAATCAGCCTTTTCCGTGTTTGTTGTTGGCTGATATAATAGAGTGATTGCATACAGAGTCCTCCACCACTGGATGCACCGTTGAGCATAATCGAAAAAGATCCGAATGCCAAAGATATAAAGTGGGAAGATGATGGAGTGCTTGTGAATTCTACGGACTTGGACATTGACCTCTTCTAATCCTATTCTTCCTCTCTCTGCCTTTGATTCTCAAATTATGCAAAACTCTTCTTCTCAATAAAAGCCAAGGTGTTGTTGTACTTGTAGTTGCTTAAATATAAACGGCTCTTTTCATGTTTTTCCATTTCTTCTAATCAACAACAATAAACATACAAACTTAAGAGCCATGTTAATATTCATGTTAAGTGTGATAAGCCCATTATGAGGCCCATAACTAGCCCACTAGTAGTTGGGAGAAATGTCTTTGAGAAGTCCAACCACCTGCTGCATCGTAGGTCGCTTCCATGGCAGATCGGCGGTACACAAGTACCCTATCTTCACCGCCTCCGCGATTTCATCCTCCGGAACTGTCTCTTGCATCGTCGGATCAATGGCTCTCAATCCTTGTCCCTGCCTCACCAACCCTCTCACCCAATTCACCAAGTCACCCTCCGGCTTCTTCCCACTCACGAGCTCAAGCAAAACAACTCCAAAGCTATACACATCGGATTCTAATGTCGGAGAAGCATTTCGCTCCTGTTCCGGTGGTGTGTACCCGTCTAAACTTTCGGAACCGGGAAATTGCTCGTCCAAGAGTTTAACTAAACCAAAGTCTGCTAAGCGTGGCTCCTGGCTAGAGTCTAACAAGATTGTTGCAGCCTTCACTTCTCCGTGGACCATTGGAGGAATGCAGCCATGGTGAAGGAAAGCTAATGCCCTCGCTGTCCCCAAAGCTATCTTATGCCGAAGTCTCCAAGGTGCAGAATCATCTCCGTTGTTATGGAGTAGACTTTGCAAATTAACCATGTCTAAGTCCTCGTAGATTGCAATTCTTTGCTCTGTCGCTATACAGTATCCACAGAGCGGGAAAAGATTTGGGTGATTGATCCTAGCGAGACGTTCAAATGCAATCGAGACTTCAGTATCAGTCAATGTGGTTCCACTTGGGATAACTTTTAGAGCTGCTCTGAATCCACCGGGTAAGACTGCTCCGTAAGTAGGACCAGACTTGCCTTCCCACAACATTGTGCCTCTGTCGAAGTTGAAAGTCGCAGCCTTTAGGTCTGCAAGCGTCATTTTCATTAATGGCTTGTCGATCATTACCACAGGGATTTGCGTTGCTTGCTTGATATCAGTGGTTGAGTCGTGTTGGTCTGGGGAGTTGGGTTCTGTGTTGTTTATGGCTAGCTTTGTTGCCCAAGTTCTTGATTTTCTTCTAACTCTCAAGGCTACAAGTATGAGCAGTAGTCCTATAAGTAAGAACGCCATGGAGATTGCTAACCCCAAACCAATCTTAAGCCCTGTATTCTTCTTGTTGACTTTCTTTCCTTTTGTAATAATTGGCTTTGCAGCGAAGGGGCAGTTGTTTCTAATATTAATGAAGGATCTCTGGATTGTTTCTTGGGAGAAGTTGGGGTTGCAAAAGGTTAGATTGTTGAAAGAGAAGTTAAACCTTTGCATCATGGCGAGTTTCTCCAAAAGCGGCCTTGGGATATCTCCGTCTAGCTTATTCAACGAGAGATCAAGTACTTCAATGTTCTTGACGCTCAGCATAGGCACGTGGCCAGTGAGATTATTGGAGGAGAGATCAAGAACCTTCAGATGACTCAGCCGCGAGATTTCACGCGGAATGATATTAGTGAGATTGGTCCTTGATAGATTCAGATAATGTAGCGCAGAAAGCTTGCCGATTTCTGGGAACTCTTGTGCCCTGAATCGATTGCACGCGAGGTTAAGGTGTCCCAGCTTGTGAGCTGAACTCAAACCATTGAATATATGGCCGACAAAGCTATTATCGGACAAGTCAAGATGAATCAGACTAGACCAGTTGTGTTTGTGGCCGGGTATTAACTGCAAGATATGCCCATCAAATCGGTTTTCACTGAGATCAACTGTTTCCACGTTTTCATGCAAGACTCCTATCAATGAACCCTGAAACAGATTTCGTGAAAGGTTCAAGCTTTTTAGTAGTGGGAAAGCTGAACCAAAACCGACAGGCAGAGACTCGTTGAGGCGGTTGGATGAGAGGTCGATGGAGAGTAGAGATCGGCAATGGACAAGTTCTGGAGGGACGCCAAACTGAAAGTCATTGTTGTGGAGCTTGAGAGTTGTTAGATTGACAAGGTTGCTTATTGCGGCAGGGATTTTGCCAGAGATGCTGTTGAAAGAAAGATCAAGGGTGTGAAGCGACATGAAATTGCCGATGTTGCTGGGAAGAGGCTCAGAAATCCGGTTGGAGGAGAGATTGAGACTCTCAAGCAAGCTGAGACTCCACAAATCCGAGGGGAGAGACGTAATCTTGTTTCCACTGAGATCTAAAGTTTGGAGCTTACTCATTTTGCCAATAGTGTTGTCGGGGATCGAACCAGACAGGTCCAACCCAGAAGCCGAAATATGCAACACATTCTCACTAGAGTCACAGACGACCACTCCTGGCCATGAACACAAGGAAGAAAACGTATGAGCTTGGGGAGAATTGGGTAATCTCATTGCGGAGAAGAAGCTAGAGAGATGATAAGCGTCGGTGTTGGGATCTAGGCTCGTCAGATGCTTGACGAAGAAGGAGAAGAACAGGAGAGATCCCCATAGAGACAACCTCATAACTTGGTGGTGTCTGGGACTGGAGAAAGTTGGATGGGAAAGCTCAGAAAGAAGACAGACTGTGTGAAAAGAAGAAAAGACATAATGGAATCACGGGGCATAGAGGTGATGATAGTTTAGAATACATTGAAATCCCTTTCACGTGCACAGCTTCAAAAAAAATCAGAACTTTTAGTCAGAAAGCTATGAAATTTCAGAAGAAGAAGATAAGAGTTGAATAGTTTGGGGGAGTTCCGGAGTTGAGAGTTGAGTTTTTGGTTGTATCGTATATGGACACTGGAGAAAGTGGGAAGAGAAGAGAGAGTCGTTGAAAGTCAAAAAAAGGGATATGTGGAGATTATAATTAGGTAAAGTATTTCGCTAGTGAGTTATAAGAAAAATATGATAAATGGAATCTGTCTCAGACCTTTTGTGAATTTTTCCAAATCCCAAAGTTGTCAATGGATTTGGTGAGTGGAGGAGTGGGTGGTTGTTGTGGTTTCTCATTTCAGTAGTGTTTTGGTTATTAATGTAAAAATTCACTTTTTTAGGGGTTTTCACACTTTTTTGACTCTGTCACAGATACCTTGGAAATTGAGAATCATTCATTCCTCTGATTAGCCCCTAAACTGGCGCCTTAATGTCCGCAAATAAGAGAAAATAAAAACAAGAGCCATCAATGTAGTTTAAACCAACTCATCAGATTCATAGCTCATTTTCTGGATAAAAATAGCCACTCACTATTTTAAGCAATCTTATGCTAAAACAGAGCTCCAATAGCTATCTGAGTTTCATCGGATTCAAAGACTGAAACTTGCAATTAGAGAGAATGAAGAAACAATGCTAGCAAAACAGAGTCGAGATATCACAACTTGTGCGCCGAAAAGGAAAAGCCCATTAAGAGGAATTAAATGGGCCGAGAGATAAATGCCGGTTCGTCCGTAGATGAGAAGACACGTGTCAGGTCGGGTAGAGAGTTGGCGGCTGATCGTGGGATCCACGTCATACAACGCGCCAGCTGACCTTTTCCTCTGTTCGAAGATCAATCAACATCACCTTAACAGATTCATACCAAAAAGGAGCATCTTTCGCTACAAATTCTGTAATCAAACGAAAACTCAAAAGTTGTCGATTTTTGAAATTCGAAGAGAGGTTTTAAGACTTTGATAAAATGGCATTGTTTCGCAAATTGTTCTACCGCAAGCCTCCAGATGGTTTGCTCGAGATATGCGACAGAGTTTTCGGTCTGTTTCTCTCCCAATTCTCTGCTTCATTTATCTATTTTTCCTTAGCTCATTGTACTTGTTCGGTCTTCTGGGATTGAGTGTCTGAAAAGTTGGGACTTTTTACGCTAATTTGTCTGAAATTTGGGAGTTTTACAAATCAAGATATGAAATTTCATTTTATCATGATTGGCAAAAAACACATTGAACTGAAAAAAGTTTCTTCTGTGTGTGTTGCAGTGTTCGATTGCTGCTTCTCTACCGATTCATGGGAAGAAGAAAACTACAAAGTTTATATGGCAGGAGTAGTCAATCAACTACAAGAGCATTTCCCTGAAGCATCTTCTCTTGTGTTTAATTTCCGTGAAGTGGGTACTCGAAGTGTGATGGCTGATGTCTTATCTGAACATGGCTTGACTATAATGGATTATCCTCGGCACTACGAAGGCTGCTCATTGTTACCTGTGGAAGTGATGCATCATTTTCTCCGGTCAAGTGAAAGTTGGCTCTCGCTTGGGCCAAATAACTTGTTACTAATGCATTGTGAAAGTGGGGCTTGGCCTGTTTTAGCTTTTATGCTAGCTGCCCTCCTTATATACAGGAAGCAGTATAGTGGTGAGTCTAAGACTTTGGACATGATCTACAAGCAGGCTCCGCGTGAGCTTCTGCGTTTGTTCTCGCCCTTGAACCCAATTCCTTCTCAGCTTCGTTATCTACAGTACGTGTCAAGAAGGAATTTGGTCTCTGAATGGCCTCCATTGGATAGGGCTCTCACCATGGATTGTGTTATTTTGAGATTTATTCCTGATGTTAGTGGACAAGGAGGCTTTCGCCCTATGTTTCGAATATATGGTCAGGATCCCTTTTTTGTTGATGATAAAAAGCCTAAGCTTTTGTACACTACTCCCAAGAAAGGGAAACACCTGAGGGTCTACAAGCAGGTATTTCTCAGAATATTCATAGCGTTCTTATAATTATGACCTCTGACTCAGCCTGTGTTACATTGCATCTGAAGGTCTTAGAAAAAGAAATATATTTGATCACTGATTAGCCCTGTTGGTTTTCTGTTTCTTGTGCTTCTTAGCTTTCTTTTTCCTTGTTTGCAATATGATTTAATGGCTTTTCGATGTTGTTTACTCAACTCTTTGTGTTTTGCAGGCAGAATGTGAACTAGTCAAGATTGACATTAATTGTCATGTGCAAGGTGATATCGTGATCGAGTGCCTTAGTTTGAACGATGACATGGAAAGAGAGGTCATGATGTTTCGAGTGGTTTTTAACACTGCTTTTATTAGATCAAACATTTTGATGCTTAACCGTGATGAAGTCGACACATTATGGCATATAAAAGAATTCCCAAAGGGGTTCAGAGTTGAGGTATGTACTCATGGAGCTCATATTCTCTTTACATGGTACATATAGCTACTCCATTGTAACTTAGTACTCACAAAGAGTACTTTCTGTGTGAAGCTTCTCTTCTCAGATATGGATGCTGCCTCTTCTGTTGACTTGATGAATTTTTCTTCCTTGGAAGAGAAAGATGGTCTTCCAATAGAAGTTTTTTCCAAAGTTCATGAGTTCTTCAATCAAGTTGATTGGGTTGATCAGACAGATGCCACACGCAATATGTTTCAGCAGTTAGCCATTGCAAATGCTGTCCAAGAAGGACTAGATGGTAATTCAAGCCCAAGACTACAAGGGTTAAGCCCTAAAAGTATCCATGATATTATGAAGCATGCAGCAATTGAAAATAGTGCAAAGTTCAAATTGTCTTCAATGTCCGAGGTTGAAACAATCGACACACCAGAAAAGCCTCCTACTGATTCAGTCAAGAAGTTTATAGCAGAAGATGTACATTCTGTCCTTCAGATAAATAATCAGGAACAAAACGCCAGCGAGGATGCAACAAAGTTGTTACATCAAGAGTCCCCTTCTCTCAAGCTTGTGCATCATTCTGCAACAGTTAAACCTCTTGTGGACGATTCTAAATCTCCAGAAAATGCCGAGGAGAATTTTCCGAAGAGTCCTTCAGCACATGATGGGAAAGCAATCTCGTTTTCGCCACCCACACCGTCACCACCTCATCCTGTAAGACCGCAGTTGGCTCAAGCGGGAGCACCTCCCCCACCTCCTCCACTTCCAGCTGCTGCTTCTAAACCTTCAGAGCAATTGCAGCATTCTGTTGTTCAAGCAACAGAGCCTCTGTCACAAGGAAATTCCTGGATGTCATTAGCAGGCTCTACGTTTCAAACAGTTCCAAACGAAAAAAATCTCATTACACTGCCTCCAACACCTCCCCTTGCTTCTACATCCCATGCCTCTCCTGAGCCATCTTCTAAAACAACAAATTCATTGTTACTGTCACCTCAAGCATCACCAGCTACTCCCACCAACCCATCAAAAACTGTTTCAGTAGATTTTTTTGGTGCTGCTACTTCACCTCATTTAGGAGCTTCCGATAATGTGGCTTCAAATCTTGGACAACCGGCGAGGTCACCTCCTCCAATATCTAATTCAGACAAAAAGCCTGCTTTGCCTCGACCGCCTCCTCCCCCTCCTCCCCCTCCAATGCAGCATTCCACAGTAACTAAAGTCCCCCCTCCACCACCACCAGCACCACCAGCACCCCCAACACCAATTGTTCATACCTCTTCTCCCCCTCCTCCTCCTCCTCCTCCTCCTCCGCCCGCTCCTCCAACACCACAATCTAATGGAATCTCTGCTATGAAAAGTTCACCTCCTGCACCACCTGCACCTCCCCGGCTTCCCACCCATTCTGCCTCTCCTCCCCCTCCAACCGCGCCACCTCCACCACCATTAGGTCAAACTAGGGCACCATCAGCACCACCCCCTCCTCCTCCAAAGTTAGGAACCAAGTTATCCCCATCTGGTCCTAATGTTCCTCCAACGCCTGCTTTACCAACTGGGCCTCTTTCATCGGGAAAGGGGCGAATGTTACGTGTTAATTTAAAGAATAGTCCAGCCAAAAAGTTAAAGCCATACCACTGGTTGAAACTGACAAGAGCTGTCAATGGGAGCTTATGGGCTGAAACACAAATGTCTAGTGAAGCTTCTAAGTATGCATTGTTCATCTTGTTGTCACTTATTTCTCTGATGCCCCCAGATTCTTGCATGATTTCCAATTCATTGATACTTTACCTCCTTGTTAGGGCTCCTGACATTGACATGACAGAGCTTGAAAGTCTTTTCTCCGCATCAGCTCCAGAACAAGCAGGAAAATCGAGACTAGATAGCTCTCGTGGACCTAAACCCGAGAAAGTCCAACTGGTAAATTATGTTTAATATTTAGTATGTCATAGTGTCTGATTTCTTTTTTTGTCACAGTAGGATTACTTTCTCTATGGTTGAAATTACTGAATATGATGAGAAACTCTAATCTTGCAGATTGAACACCGGCGAGCCTACAATTGTGAAATCATGCTTTCAAAAGTGAAAGTACCTTTACAGGATTTGACGGTAATATAAAGCTAGACAGGTTTAGGTTGTACTGTAATCATAGCTTTTTAATCTGGTACAATGTCTATGTGTCGCTATGTCTGCCATGATAATTAAAAGCTAAGTGTCTCTAAAATATTACAGAACTCAGTGCTTAACCTGGAGGAGTCGGCTCTTGATGCTGATCAGGTTGAGAACCTAATTAAGTTTTGCCCAACAAGAGAAGAGATGGAGTTACTAAAGGTATAAGACGTGTACTCCTAGAATAATGTTCAACTGCTTTGTTTTCCAAAGTCGGAAGTCCCTAGAAAAAATTGGGGTGTTCTGTGATCTAGCTTTTGTATGTTCTTTTGACATTTCTTCATTTCATACTCGGTTTGTAGGGTTATACTGGTGACAAGGACAAGCTTGGAAAATGCGAACTGGTACAAAACTTTAGAAAAACTTTTTAGTTTCATTGGAGTAGCCATTAGAGTCTAACACCATATATGCCTCTTGAAATTGTTTGAACAGTTCTTCTTAGAGATGATGAAAGTCCCACGAGTAGAAACAAAGCTCAGGGTATTCTCATTCAAAATGCAGTTTACCTCTCAGGTCTGAGAAGCTAATACCTTGCTAATTACGATTCTTTGTTGCTTTATTGTGGTACTTATGATTGCTGCTAACCACATTTTTAGATTTCTGAACTCAGGAATAGTCTAGGTGTTGTGAACTCCGCAGCAGAACAGGCAAGTCAAACGCAACTGGGTCTAGGTGTCCTCCCGCCATGATTAATCATACTTACTAATGCTCTTTTGTCCCTCTTTTAATCAGGTAAAAAATTCTGAAAAATTCAAAAGAATAATGCAGACGATTTTGTCACTTGGGAACGCCCTAAACCAAGGGACTGCTAGGGGTGAGTTTGAAATTGTAATGTGTTAACTCTGAATCTTATCTTTTATCCTGCTCTAAAAGTAGTGTTTGTCTAGGTGCTGCGGTTGGGTTTAAATTGGACAGTTTGCCGAAACTCAGTGAAACACGGGCACGTAATAACCGAATGACTCTGATGCATTATCTATGCAAGGTAAGCTTTTATAGTCTGCGCTTCTGTAGCTTTGTGGATGTACTAGAGGAAGAAAGATATAGTCTGATGGATTCTTTACAGATTCTTGCTGAAAAAATCCCAGAAGTTTTGGATTTTACAAAAGAATTATCCTCGTTGGAGCCGGCAACAAAGGTACTCCACTTTCACATTTTACATGGATTTCTCCTGAAATTGATAAGAAAACTTGGAACTGCGTTAATTGTCTTGTCTGAACTTTGATACAGATTCAACTGAAGTTTCTGGCCGAGGAGATGCAAGCTATAAACAAGGGACTTGAGAAAGTCGTACAGGAACTTTCCTTGTCCGAAAATGATGGCCCGATTTCCCATAACTTTAACAAGGTATCACTGTCATTGATCACTAGTTGTCTCTGTAAGGCTTTCTAAAGTGGAACAAAATAGAAGGCTCATAGATTGTAGGGGCTTTGATCCCTGATTTTTCAGTGAAATGTTCTATACAACAACTAATAAGGCATCTAGACAGTTGCTAACTAACAAATTGTGTTGACAGTGCGACTGCATAGACAATTAAAGAGTTGATAATTGATTCATTTGATTCTTGTTTGACCATTTTTATCAACTGCTGTTTCCCCTCAGATATTGAAGGAGTTCCTTCATTATGCGGAAGCAGAAGTAAGGTCATTGGCTTCACTTTATTCGGGAGTGGTATGTCCCAGAAGTCTAATGTACAGTAGATATTATTGCATGCTCTATTCTATCGTTGGTTGAGAACTTGCTCAGAATAAATAAATTATGTATTGCAGGGAAGAAACGTGGATGGTTTAATTCTCTATTTTGGTGAAGACCCTGCCAAGTGCCCTTTTGAACAAGGTATGTGTATCCTTCTCTGTAGCTTAATGTGAAACCATGTGTTCCAAAAGTTATCTCAACCTAGCAAGTGGTTGTAAATTGCAGTAGTGTCGACTCTTCTAAACTTTGTAAGACTGTTCAATCGTGCACATGAAGAAAACGGAAAACAACTCGAGGCAGAAGCTAAGAAGAATGCTGCTGAAAAGGAGAAACCAAAAACAGGTGGATTAGATACAGAAATCAAGAAGCCCTTAAATGAAGAAGTTAAGGAGGAGAAAACAAAAACAAGTGGATTAGGTAAAGAAATGAGTGACCGACTAAAGGAAAGAACCGCTCCTTGAATGACCGGCTGTACCGTTTTCTATATGGAAATGGTCTAAGACCGAACGGGCTTTGAGAAGAAAAAGCACCCGGTGAAGCCGTGCGTAAAACTGGCTTTAGACCATGGAACAACAGGGAGTGGGATGCTAAGGACAACAATATTTTATCTCTTTAACGGCAAAGCTAACTTGTAAAATAGGGAGGGGTATAAAATAAAATTGTAATTAGAAAGCAATAAACATAAATACATTAGTATACCACATGTTTGGTCAATCTCAATAAGCAAATGTCACTTTATTTACCTCATTCACTTGTTTAAAACTGTGAAAGAGGCAAGATGCGATTTTTGCATATATGTAAATCTTTTTTTCTCCTACAGCAGCTACTTTATCACTAGGGAAATTATGATTTCATGCTTTTTAAATTCCCAAGTGAGTGAGTGTATTTTTCTATTGTGATCCAATTACTCAGCACAACTGTATTTTAAACCTACGGTGATTTGAGTTTTGATATCTTATTCTTCTTTTTTCTTTTGCAGCTTCACTATCTTGAGAGAGCATTAGATGCAGAAAAACGTTGTGGAGAAGGTTTGTCACGATAATAGAAAAAGATATAAAATAAGAATTGGTAGATTATCAAGATTCCAATTTCTGAGCTAATCAACACCCCGACACAACAAGGAAGGCTTCTTTAGAGCTTTGATCGTAGTGTGCATGTGTGTGTATGTATATTGTCGTAACGTATGATAAAAACATATAGCATATGTGTCTCAACGAGAGGATTTCATATTACAAACTTTTGCATCAATCTTTATTTTAGACTCCTAAGGCCAACATTGCCAGCAAGGAAAGACCGAGATTTGCAGCGTTGGCAACGGTTCCTGAAGCAGGAGGAGGATGTGACTGAGCTCCTCCAGTTGCATTGGAGGCAGCCAAGTTTGCAACTGGAGGCAGAGGCGGATCAATCACGTCTTTGGCCTCAAGAGGCGGGTTTGGGGCACTAGCTGGTGGTTGTGCTTCCTTGTCTGCCACGACGACTAGACCACCGGCTTCTGCTGGTAAGATTGCATAGGGCTGTTCTTTGTTCAAATCTGAGCATGGACTCTCTGCATTTGCATCAAATATAAATGATCAGCTTTATCTTTGTTTTGTATATCTATTGTTCTTTCATGACCTTGTCGAGGTTTAAACTTACTTAAGTATCTGGTAGCGGTGGCAGGGAACTCCGTGATGACTCCATCAACGCCACTCCCTGAAATGAATGTGGCAAGCTCTATTGTAGGGTCAGAGAAGTAGTCGAACGCTACGGAGATGTACTCGTTTCTTAGCACTGAAACATAAACAGAGATATTCCCTTTGTGCATTTCCTCCACAACGTTAGTCTTCCCTGTGGTAAAACTTTGGGAGACAGTGACTAGGGAAGTTCTCAAGAGATTGACAGCTTCTGCGTACTTCTTGATTTCATCGACTGATGGCTTGGGAGCACCTCCGATTTCCTTGTCAATGCTCAAGACTCTCGTGTACGGAGGGACAGCCTCAAAACTGGCCAGGACCGAACTGTCATCTGACTGAATCAAAACTTTCTGAGTTGATTGCTTGTCGAGTGTGGACTTGGCCAGAGCCGACTTAACTGCGTCTACGACTCCTAGGCCCTTCTTTGAGGCTAGGTAAGCAGCATTCTGTCAACAAACAATGCGTTAGAAGCTGCCTTGAGTAAATTTAGAAGCATTTTGGAGTTACAAAGTCTTGCCTCGATGTTGATCATAACTCCGGTGACAGCCTTTGCTTTGCTGAAGTCAAGGAAATCCGCAAGAGTAATGAACTTTCCAGCGTTTTTGTTTGCTGGATTTCTCTGGAAGCCCGTGGCAGTGAAGGGGTTCTCTATTTGTGCTGAATACAAAGATATCCCAATGCTCAGTGACTTAGTTGAGAATGAGATAGTTTCAGAAGTCTATAGTAAAACAAATCAGTTTCTTACGCTTCACAGACTGGATCTCAGCCCATGTAAGATCAAAAGAAAAAATGCCATTGGTAGGCTGGATCTCAGGAACGCTTGTGGCTCGGGACATGAAAATAGTCATGGCGGTGGTACTTGCTGTAAGGTCTGCAGCATCATGGCAGAAAGCGATTCCGTCTTTAGACATCTGAACAGAGCAGTCGATCACGTCTGCTCCATCATCGACTGCTTTCTGGTAAGCCAGATCAGTGCAGCCTGGATAGTCTCCGCTTGCTCCATTGTGAGTTATAACCAACGCATGCCCTGCTTTGGGGAGATTGCCATTTTGGTGAGAAAAGCAAGCTGCAAGAAAACAGACGCTTTAGCTTCTTCTTAATAATCAGCTATCTGAGGAAACGTATATAGCAAGTCATCTCACTGATGGATTGTGATGCTGTTGGCGGGAAATCAGTAATGACGCCATCAACAGAAAACTGGCCATTGTCCACAAACTGGAGATACTCAGCGGAGGGATCATAGCTGTAGTTAAAGCTGGTGCGCAAGTCATTGGCAAACCCTGAAGCATAGACCTCTAGACCGGCTTTGTGGGCATCAGCCACAAAAGTGGTGGCGGGCTTAAGGTACTTAGCTGAGTCAATGGGCCAAATGTAGTCTTTGGGCACAAGAACGCCTGAAGCAAAGGCCTTGATGGCTGCGAGGTTCTGCTGAATCTCACTGTACTTCTTGTTGGTGGTGGGCTCAACTGCCTCTGGGTCTTTGAACTCGAATATGAGCTTTGTCTTGGCCCTGCCCGCGTCCATCCCGATGCTCTTCAAGAAACCAATCTCTGGAGATGAGATGACATTAATGCCGCGGAATTGCAAGCTTCTCAGGTACTCGGCTGGGCTCAGCTTGTGTTCCATGTAGAAGGCATCGTACTGCACATTTGCATTGTTTGTTGTTTTGATGAATCAACAAAAAAGCTCCATATGTTGGTTAATCATGTTCTCAAAGAGAAGAAAACATACCTGAACGCTCAACCAAAACTTGGGAGGCTTGGTTCCAAGGACGTCCTCCACTGCGGAAACCGACATTTGGCCGTCGAAGATGCTAGGCCGAGAGAAGATGTTCTGGACCACTGCACAATAACATAAAAGATGAAAATGTGTGGTCGTGGTGGTGAGCATTGAAGGGATGAAATGAAAGAGAAGAAGACATACAAGTGACATTGTTGAAGATGGTGTCGGCATCGTAATCAAGGACAAACCATCCCTTGAGGTCCTGACCGTTGACCTTGTAGGTCTTCTGGGCTTTAGGGAAGACTGAAGATATGGTGGTTGCATTGTCAAGTATGATATCTGACAAGCAAAGGCCCACACCGTCCTTAGTCATCTGAAGGTTGCACAACATTGTGAGGCCAGGCGAGCTGGTGCCAATAGCCAAGTCGTTTGCAGAGGCGCTTGACTCAGGGAAAAGACCCGAGAAGCCCCCTCTGGCCACAACGGCAGGCTCTTGTCCTGGAAGATAAAAGACAGGTACGGATTCTTAGAAACAAACAAAGAGCAGGTTATGTAATATGGGGATTGAGAAGGATACTTACCATTAAGGGTGAGCCATTTCTTAGCAGGAACCGCCGCGGCAGCAGCAGGAGTCTGGGGGGCTGCAACACATAAGTGTATAAAAAGGGAGAAAAATATGATAAACCTCAGCATCTCTGTATGATTGATCCTGTTTGTAACACAAAAGAAAAGCTATCATAAGATAGAAACTTTAAAATTTAAGAAAATGTGAAAGAGGCGAGAGAGACAAGTAAAGAGATCTCACAAGGCGAAAGCAAGAACATATGACCACCTTCCTCTTCTGCCTCTTTATGCTTCTTTTTCCCTTATGGGTTTGAGATTTTGAAAGAATAAGATGAAGAAAAACGGAAGCTTGGGGCCAAAGAAAGAAGGGGTTTCAAAATTGGAATGAAGAAAAACAAGTTAGTTAATTAATAGTAAGAAAGAAACTTGGCCATCCCATTTATGGATCAAACAACTCATCCACACCTATTTTTATCTCTCCTTTCTCTCTTACCGCGTTTCTGTCGTTCATTGAGACCTTGACGTATCAAAAAAATATATACTAAAATATATCCTCCATTTTTCACTTACGTATATAAATTAGTAACACGAACAAATATTAAAAATAATTTCGTTATATTAATAAATAAAATTTTAATTTTTTTTTTTCTATATGGCCTAACCCTGAAAGGTCCCTTAACTAAAAAGGTCTCTGGAATTCAACAACGATTCAACTCTCCTCTCTGCATCTATACATCGTATTGTCGATCTCGTCTCATCTGTCTTGTCTACTCTCTGCCCCGGTAACACCTCTCTATCTTGCTTCTTCTCTCTTTAGCTTCTTCTCTGTCTCTTATAACATATCTGCTCGAACACTCTTTATCTCGTCTACTCTCTCCTTGTTGTTTCAAAAGCTATGTTTTTTTTCGAGTTTCTGTCTTATGATTGTATAGTAACAAAATTAGTCTCTCACCAACTGTGACTTTGTTTTTTTTACGTTTTTAGCTCATAGTAAAATAAACTCACTGGAACTTCATTGGTTCTGTTTCATGATTCAGAACCCTTGTCATGAAGATCACTGCCTTGCTCGTTCTCAAGTGCGATCCCGAAACACGCGAACCCGTTATCCTGGCCAACGTTTCCGACCTCTCACAATTCGGAAAATTCTCTTTTTATCGCTCTAACTTCGAAGAGTTCATTGTATTCATTGCCCGTACTGTTGCCAGAAGAACCCCTCCAGGTCAGCGCCAATCCGTCAAACACGAAGGTTCTTCTTCTTTTTTTTTGGCTCTTGGATCTGTCATATATATGTGTCCTGTTTATAATTTTGTAATTGACATCGCTGTGTTGATATGTAGAGTATAAAGTGCACGCTTACAACATAAATGGCCTCTGCGCCGTAGGATTCATGGACGACCATTATCCCGTTCGAAGTGCCTTTTCTCTTCTCAATCAGGTACAAAACAAAATCTAACTTCTGGTACGGTCTTGTTTGAAGGAAAATATTTTTTCTTTCGTTGGCATTCTGTTTTTGACAGGTATTAGATGTATACCAGAAGGATTATGGTGACACATGGAGGTTTGAAAACTCTAGTCAGCCGTGGCCATACTTAAAAGAAGCTTCAGACAAATTTCGGGTTCTAGAAGCACTAACTTTTTTGTATCTATGAATCTTGTTTAAGACTTTAGGAACTATTTGCTGTGTCAATTATTCTTACTTTTTTTTGGAATATCTTCAGGACCCGGCAGAAGCTGATAAGCTGTTGAAAATCCAGAGGGAATTGGATGAGACCAAGATTATCCTTGTAAGTGCCGTCCCTGGTTCTTGATTGTTGACCTGCATGCTTTGCTTCCTTTTTACATTCCAATACATACCAGTTCCCTCCATTAAGTTCTTGTTTCCAAGGTCGCTTAAACATGGTCGTTTTATGCTGACTTTTGTTTTATACTACAGCATAAAACCATTGATGGTGTCCTAGCCCGAGGTGAAAAGCTGGACAGCTTAGTGGAGAAGAGCTCAGAGTTAAGCCTGGCATCGAAGGTAACATTCCACCCTAGTATTACTTACTACTGTTTCTTCAGTGGATTCTGAGGGTAATGGGAGATAGATGAAATAGTTTCTGACATGAGAATATTGGTTTGTTTTGGTGTTTGGATGAAACAGATGTTTTACAAGCAAGCGAAGAAAACAAACTCATGTTGTACACTTCTCTAAGCTGTAATGCAACTCTTGAATGTCCCTCTATAGAATAGTCTACCCTACTTGAACTGCTTTCTATGAACTTATGAACATATCTCAAGGAATAAGTTGTTCCATGTCAGGTTTTAGTTTTTTTTTTTTTTGTTATGTGGGAAAAAAGATCAATGATTTTGGTCATGCATTTTATGGAATAATAGAGAAGACGCACACACACATACAAGGATAGATTTGAAGCACGAATGTGAAAATTGGGTAAACACGAAAGTCATACAGTCCTCACCAAATGGCCACTTTCATCTATAAGTAGTGTAGGGCCTTTGAAGTCCCATTTTGCACTCAAAGTTGGCCCACAGCTTATGAATGTTCGTGATCGTATAAGGCATGGAAAGAGCTTGCAGTGTGACAAATTAATAAATGCCACATTAGCGATAATGGAATCAGAAAAACAAACAAACTGGTGAAAGATAATATACCATAAATCATTTAGACTAATGTGTAGTTTTTTTTTTGGTTTTTTTTTTCTGTAATGTGTAGTTTTTATCCAAGAGATGTTAGCTAAGAATGACAGTTTCATCATATTGGGATAAAAAATTATATAAATAAAATTAACATAATTAATAATTTGTTAACTAGTAAAGCTATTGTATCGGAAAACATTATATAAGTTCAATTTTTCACGGCTTACTTTCAAGTTTAACTATGTATGTTGATGTGTATATGTATTGCATACTTTTAATGTACATTGATTGTATCGACTCTCATTTCGATGCAATCAATGAATTAGGCGTTACAAAAGAAAAAGAATACAAACTCAAGATTTTATAATCGAATCTAGATACTCTATAACATTCTAATTTTCGTAACGGCTAGTAAAATCTAAACAGTCTAAATATTCAAATTTTCGTGACAAATAGTCGAGTACAGACACTCTAAACATTCAAATTTTCGTAACGGATCAAAGACTCGAATCTATGATAATTTAATTCAACCTCTGCATTGGTTACAAATGTTCTTTTGAATTTTTGTCTTAAGGGGAATTGTGACTTTGTGAGAAAAAAGCATTGCACAAATCTGAAGAAGAAAAGTGGTATGGTACAGTTAATGGGACTACTACTACTAACATTGAAAAACGAAAAGGCTCAAAACCAAACCGCTTTAAAAGGAAGGAACCTCTCTAATATTTTTCGTATTAACTCATAACGGGCCCACAACAGTTGCAATAGTCTTTCAAAATTCTCCTCTCTAATCTCACAAAAACCTCTCCGATCTCTCGCTCTCTCAGATCTCCTCCATGGATCCCGCTTCTTCTTCTTCCTCAAATCAGCGCAACCGAATCGTCTCTTCTGGTACACTCTTTTCCCCCTCATTTTTCTTTTCGTATCTCTTCGATCTCCATGAACAAAATCCCCCAATTGAACCCAAACCCTAGAACATTATAGAGCCGTTGATGTTCTGTTTCTACTTCTGACGAGATATGTTGACTTCTCTCGCAGGGGAAAGACCAGTGATGGCTGATAATGGCGTCCAACAGGTAATTTAATTCAATCTTCTTCTTCTTCTTCTTCTATTTTGAATTATTGTAAAACCACCATCCTAGGTTTAAAATGCGTTGTTCCTTTCACCACCAGCAGGTTTCTCACGACGATGGAAGGAACATTGTTTCTTCGTCTTATAGTTCTTCCGTGGTTCCTTCTCCTGATCCCGCTCCTTATTATAACGTTCTTCAAACCCCTACCAATCTCTATCACTACGATTGGGATATCGCAAATTCTGGTAATTTTTTGTCTTCTTCTCTCTTCTAATAAATCAAACAAAATCTGTAAGTGCTCATTGCATTGTTGTGTTTTCTCTAGGCTATGCACAAGGCATCAATACTTGGGATGGATATCCACGATATGCTACTACTACCCCTGAAGCCATGCATGTGCCACCGGTTAGTATGACTTGCCCTATTTATGTTCTATCTTCCTCTTGCTACTTAATTAACTTAGTTATTCTTTATCCTCAGGTTGTCTACAATGACAATTCATCTCTTATGTACCAATATCCTGGTTATGGATTTAACCCTTATCCTTCTGTAATGTTGGAGGGACAAATTCCAGTCTCCCCAGCTTATTACCCACAACCTTTTGGTGCACCTTCTGCAATGCATTATTTACCCTCAGATATTGACCCAACATCTGCTGCTTATATGATTCCTTACGGGCAATATGGTGGAGGGAATTATTCCGGAAATCAAGGGGACATCTCTTTAACATCTCATATACCTTATCCTCAAACGATGGGTATACTTGGGCCATACGACCATAATGCTTCACAGGTTAATACTCTTCCCTCTTTAGTTTTAACTATTATGGGCTTATGTACATAACCTTTATTTGGTTTGGTTCGGTAAACATTTGCTTACTAGGAATAAAACTGCATAAAAGTGCCACTGGTTATTAGTATCACTAGTTTTTTGTGAGTCCATCTCTTTAGCTTTGTCGTGCAAGATAATGAATACATGCTGACACACTGGAAGAGCCATGATATTTTCTCATATATGATTGAACTTTCAGTTTTGTTCTTCCCTGTAATGGTTTTGGGGAATAGAGGTGTCTTTGGCATACGCCTTGGATTCAAATCAGTTCACTGTTTTATTGGCTTATCACATTTCTTTGGCACCTTTTATCAGGTAGCGTTGCATGGGAGCGGGGTTGCTTCAAGCTCTTCTTTGGGAGGTTATTATCATGTAGGATCTTACCAGAATCCTAGCTCTACCCCCTCATATTATGGAGTTGATAATCGAGTCAGATTAACCCCTGACATAGGTAAAAGACGAGAGAAGGATCAGGGCTCTATATCTAGCACCAGTGATCTGTATGGTAATCGAGGACCACGGGCATCAAGCAGGGTAAAGAGCAAGAACAGCTCCAAACCTTGCTCTACTATTGGTGATTCAGCAAGCGATTCAAGTACAGCTGGACCAAATCCCAGTTTGTACAACCATCCAGAATTTGTGACAGATTATAAGAATGCCAAATTCTTTATCGTCAAGTCATTTAGTGAAGACAATGTCCACAGAAGTATCAAGTACAATGTCTGGGCCAGTACACCGCATGGCAACAAAAAATTAGACACTGCTTATCGGGATGCTGAGAAGATGGGAGGAAAGTGTCCAATCTTTCTGTTCTTTTCGGTATGGCTTTTCCACTGTCCAATCTCTCTGTTTTCTTTCTGTATGGTTTTTTTTCGATGTAGTAGTATATATAATTCCTGGGAATAACCAAAAGCGTAATTGATAAGCTGCTTCAATGAAACAGTAAGCTTAACCAAAGTTTAAAATCTTGCAGGTAAATGCTAGTGGACAATTCTGTGGGGTGTCAGAAATGGTTGGACCTGTAGATTTTGAAAAGGATGCTGGTTACTGGCAGCAAGACAGGTGGAGTGGGCAGTTCCCAGTGAAATGGCATATTGTGAAAGATATACCGAATAACCGATTTTGTCATATTCTTTTACAAAACAATGACAACAAGCCGGTAACGCACAGCCGAGATTCTCAGGAGGTGGGCATTACTTATTTTTTTGTCTTATGATCATTGATTCAATGCTCTCTTGGTTGCGGTGCCATAGTGATATTTGTCTTGGTGTCACTGTGTTAGGTTTTATGTGGACAAGTCTTGGGCAATTTCACATTATCATGTATGACTAGGTGTATATACCCAGTAATAGGGAAATCCTTGCATATGTGTATTAGGTCAAACGTTAATAGTTGGTATAGGGATTTGGAAGCTACTTAATTATGAGGTACTTGAAAGTTATACTTTATAGTCTCCCAGGGAATTAAAGCTTGCACTTTTTGCGTTGGGTTTTCTTGAGTGGGATATTAAGCAAAAAATGGAACATAGAAGAGTAAGTTTTTGTGGTAGGGAGAGAGATTTGGAACGCATTAATTGGATGTTGCATGGATTTATAACTAAATTGATTGATGAACTGTAACAGGTGAAGCTACGCCAGGGGATTGAGATGCTTAGAATTTTCAAAGAATACGAGGCACACACATCAATCCTTGATGATTTCGGCTACTATGATGAGTTAGAGGGGCAAAAGGTGGGAGAAGATGGAACAAGGAAAAAAGCTGGGGAAGAAGAGACCTCCGTGGAGCAATTATCAGAGCGCCTTCAAGCTGTCAAAGTAGAAGATGGGAAGGAGGAGGAAAAAAAAGAGTTAATAGCTGATTGATACAGTAATAGTCAGTAGAAGGAGACATTCTTTTGGTAACAATAAGCAATGGGGTTCTCTTTTTTCTATTTGGGTGGGGATGTATACTAGAATGGTCGGGACAAAAAAAATCCAATTCCTTGTAGGCTTGTAAGCAATTATTGCTTTTGTAGCATTGTATCGTAAAACGGCAACGTTTCGCCTTTTAACAAGAGACTCGGGTTATATAACAAAAAATAAATATAAGTCTTCTTCTTCTCCAATGGCGTCTTCTTCTCTTGTTCGAATCGCTGTCGTCGGAGACATCGTAATGTTTATTATATCTTCTCTTTATCTCTCACTCGCTTTCTTTCATCTTGTTGATATGTCTTTATCTTTTTCTTCTCCTGTTAAAGCATGGCTTCTGGAACCTAGATGAAGATCGAAAGGCTCTACGAGTTCTCCAGGTCCTTTGATGTTTCCTTCTATCTTTCTCAAGCTCTCTTTTTCTATTCACACGTACTCGTGACCCTAAATCCTCTTCTGAACCTGATTTGCAGCCGGATTTGGTGCTCTTCACAGGCAGCTTCTCTGTTACTGACGTCAAATTGATTTCCTTTTTTTTTTGAATTTCTCCATTTCTCTTCACACTACCTCTAATGATTTTGATTAAAGTTAGAACATTTGAATCCAATTCCAAATTCTGTCAGGTGATTTTGGTGAAGAAAACGTCCCACTGGTTCAAAGTGTTGCCGCTCTTACTTTCCCTAAAGCAGTCATATTGGGGAATCATGATGCCTGGTTCACCCAAGATTTTCCAAGGTGTCTTGCCACTACCTAACCCTTCTCTGAATTACCGTCTTCTAGAGATTTTGGTCTTGTGCTTTGATTTTTGATCGTGGATTTCTATTTTTGTTATGTTTCTCTCAGGAAAGAAAAACAAAAACAAAACGGTGTTCAAATGCAACTCGATATGTGAGTTTTTTTCCTTATGTGACTCTCATGCTATATCAACTAATACCTATGATCAGTTACTGCTTTGAGGCTTATGTCCTTTGAATACCTCGCTCGTTGTCAGTTTCACCCTACCTATGGATTCTGCTTGCTCCTCCATTTTTTCTGCTGGTCTTTTTGGGATGCTACTTGTAATGTAACACGCTGCTGCACTGGTTGTTAATTTGTTATTATGTTCAGCCTAGTCTAGTTTGTAATGAGCATCCTGCCCAATCCCAAAGTTAAGTCGTAAAGGTTCATGAGACCTATCTCGGGGAAATAGATTTAGGGAGAGGGATTATTGGTTTAACCCAAATAATTGTTTTCTTTTGGTGTTCTTGATTTGTTTGCAAAAAAAAAAGTTGGTTTTTCTGTTTGTGATCCTTTAGCTCTATCATTATTCATGTAATTTTTGGTTTTGGTTTACTGGACACAGATTCTGAAAAGTTTTCTTATGTTTCCCTCTGCAACCAAACAGCCTTGGTGACGAGCACATAGGATATCAACGCATGGACTTCCCATCTTTTAAGCTCAGTATTGTTGGTGGTCGACCCTTTTCACATGGTGGGGATCGATTGTTTCGGAAAAATCTGCTTGTCCAGAGGTTAGCATTTGACTTACATGGCAGGAATTTCATTTATGTTGTGTATGAAGAATTTATTTGGTCAAAATAGCTTTCATCTTGCAAAAATAGAGCCTATGAATGAATTTAGGTTCAGAAGAAGATGAGCTGCCTAGATCTTTGTATCGGTAATTGAAGAAAAACGAATTGACAGTTTAGTGAATCTGCATCCCTTTCTATACTTATTTTGTGTTTGTGGGGTGATCTCTGTGAACGTACAAGTCAAGTGATTACGGGTAGCAATTTTAAACATTCTGGTTTCAAGTCAGAGAAAACTACCAGTCATTGACACTTTTATATTTTTCTAGGTATGGAGTTCATGATATGGAAGCCAGTGCTGGGAGTATTTGTCGAGCTGCACATGGAACACCGGAAGATCACGTGGCTATAATTCTCGCTCACAATGGGCCAACAGGTGCATCAACCTTTAAACCTTTCTTATTGGTCTAGTCTTACGCCAATCAGGTTTAACATATAAATATTAAGTAGCGGTTTTCTTTGCAGGTCTTGGTTGGCAAGCAGAGGATATATGTGGAAAAGACTGGGGGGCTGAAGGCGGTGACCATGGTGATCCAGGTGAAATAATTTACCATCTTTTCAATTCGGCATCAGTAGCATTTCCCATGTTTTAGACTCCAAAATGCTGATTGTAGTTAGTTTGGTGAAATCTCATTGTAATGTTTCAGATCTAGAGCAGGCGATACGACAGTTGAAGGAGACGACTAAGTTGTCGATTCCTTTAGTTGTGTTTGGGCACATGCATAAGGAGCTGCAACGGGGGAAAGGAAATCGGAAAATGGTAGTGCAAGATAGTGACAACCAGACTGTGTATGTGAACGGTGCAATAGTTCCAAGGGTTAAAGAGGCAAAGAAAAGAGGAGCAGCAGAGTCTGAGAGTGGTGGCACAACAAGAGCTTTCACATTGGTGGAGATTTTAGATGGGAAAATCAAGAAAATAGCAGAAATTTGGGTACATGTAAATGGAAGTATGGCTAAGATTGTGGAGGAAAATACTTTGTTTGAAGATGTAACCTGATTTGAAATTTAAACAATTAATTCGGGACAAGACTGTAATAACTAATTATACATTTGTCTTGGCGAACAAGTCCCTTTTAGAAAGCATAGCTATTAAATTAATAGTAGGGAAAATTATTTACGAAATTATTTGGTAAAAGAATTTGGGAGAACAAACTCCGGTCGGCGCCGTGTTTTAGAACCCTACTTGTTGTTCTTCCTTCTTAATCGCTCTCCGGTCGGCGCCGTGTTTTTCGCGTCTCTCTCAAACTCCAATTCTCTATTTTCCGACCAACAGAGAGTAGCGACTGGTTATTTTCTGTAAATTTCTGATATTTATCGCTTTTTCTCTGGGGGTTTTCTAAGGTTTTACTTGGAATCCAAATCGATGTTTATTGTGATGTTTAGCTAGTTATGGAATTGTTGGGTGGAGTTGTTCGCAGTGACGTAGAAGTAGCATACTCTCGAGTGCAGTGATGATTCTGAAGCAGCTGAAACAATTTACCTGTAACAAAGCTAAACCCTTTTTACTCATGTTTCCTTTCAATGTCTGAAACTTGTTTGCTGAATGTTTTTTTTTCCAACCTTGATGTCATTTTGCAGTGTCTGCTACTCGCAGAAATGCTGTTTTCAAAACTGATGTTAAACGGCTTGCAAGGTTCTATGGCTCTCCTGCTGTTTGCGAATCTTTAACAACATCTAAAATTCCCAAAAGACTCTCAAAAGATGATCGGCGAGCTTTGGTGGAGTCCTTTGTCAACGAGTAATTCTTTCTCCATCGATTAGTTTTCCCATATTCTGTAGAGGTTCACATGTCAACTAGATAGCAATATGTGCAGCTGTATGAATCTCAAGGTCCTGAACATAGGTACTGTTTGTTTGCAGATACAGAGCAACTAATGCTGGTAGATTCCCTTCATTGGATGCTACTCACAAGCAAGTGGGAGGCTCTTATTACATTGTCAGGGACATCTTTCAAGAGCTGAAACTCAAACCAAAAGCACATATGCCAATCGTAGCTAAAGCCCTCTCAGAAGTCTCTTCTTCTGTACCAGGTGATGCTTCCTCACACTCCTCTCCAGCACCTGTGCCAACCGTTGAAGCTAAAGCCCTCTCAGAAGTCTCTCCTTCTGTACCAGCTGATGCTTCCTCACACTTGTCTCCATCACCTGTGCCAATCGTAGAAGCTAAAGCCCTCTCAGAAGTCTCTCCTTCCGTACCAGCTGATACTTCCTCGCACTTCTCTCCAGCACCTGTGCCAATCGTAGAAGCAGAAGCCCTCTCAGTAGTCTCTCCTTCTGTACCAGCTGATACTTCCTCACACTTCTCTCCAGCACCTGTGCCAATCGTAGAAGCTAAAACCCTCTCAGAAGTCTCTCCCTCTGTACCAGATGATGCTTCCTCACACTTCTCTCCTGTGGTTGTTGAACCTGAGTTTCAAGTAAAGAAAAAATCTTGCTTTGGTGTGATCAGTTTAATTTCCTTAGGCTTCAGTTATCAATTGGCTTAGTTATCCTTGTTTCTGTTTCACAGGCTGGCAGTGTGGATATTGAGATAGGAAGTGAGCAGAGGCCGGATATAATAGATACTTCTCACTCTAATTCTGATGATGAAAGTAATTTCCAGGGCAACAACCTTGTCATTACTGCAAAAGATGACAAAAGAGAAACAGAGGCAACTCAGGGAATAGAAAACTCGGAGACTGATGAAGAGAGGAACTTGACGCACTTAGGCAATCAAGAGTCAAAAGCAGACCATCTTGAAGGAGCTGATGTTTCAGCAGATGTTGTGCCTACTGAGACCAGGTATCAAATGCATACAACTAGGTCTCTTCTTTACTGGTCCGATCCTTATATTAGGATAATTTACTTCATTGATGGATCTCTTGTTTTTGAGTAATAGAAAAAGTCATTCAAGTTGATCATATTGGCACCACTTCAGTTTGAATTCTTATATCTTTTGTTTTTACAGACAAATTTCAGAGACAGGAGCCGGTGAGGTGAAAGAGACGGAAACTGGTGAGGTGAAAGAAAGGTCAAGTTCGTGGAGCAACATAATGTCATTTGCGAAAGAATTTGCGAACTTTTGGAGATGAGGGTAGATATAGCCAGGGAGCTTTAGACACGCTCAGGAAGGGTAGGTAGAGGTGTGTAAAGTATACCAGTAGAAGCTGTTTTGTTTTGACATTTTGCGCAAAGGTTTGGAATCGACCAAGATGTCTTAATCTAGACTATTATTGTCCTGCTGGCTATGAGTCTAGATTAAAACACACAACAGTTTTAGAGGCTTGTTTTGTGATCGACCATTTTGTACAAAGGTATAGAATCTCCCAAGATGTTTAACATGGTAATCTATACTATCGTTGTCCTACTCACAATGAGTCTAGATCAAAGCTCGTATTTTCGCTAATTCATTGTTTGTTCTACAGAACTACAAATCCAAATAAATACTCGAATAGACATTATTTCATAGCAATTTTTATACATGTCGAATAAAGACTTCATTTCATAGCAATTTTGATACATGTTCCCGTAGTGGTACAACCAAAACAAAATGTGTTGGAAAGTTGGTGCCGCAGACAGCAGTAGCATAGCTCTAGCTCCCACGGTATGTGGAGAAAGAAAAAGGTGCAAGCAACAGTGGGACATGGAAATGCTCCCATTTCTGTGATTCTGTAACCTGAAATACAATGGAAACATAGGGAAAGAAGCAGCCTGGGGAATACTTTGCAGTGTCGAAGCTAATCCTATATGTCCCTGGATTCAAAGCGTCAACCAAATCCATCAGTGGCCCACTGCGCCCATCTCTATCAGTAGCTGATGTGCCCACACTGGACCAGACCCCACCACCTCCATGAACAAAGGAAGGACCGGTAGTACCACTCCACACTTCTAAGTGCACTTCAACACCTGCAGCTGGAGCACCACGTGAGACGTCTAAGACATGAGTCGTGATCGGTGGCCTACTTCTCTTGGGAGCTTTTGCTTCAGCTGCAACATTCAAATGCCCTCCAATGATTCTCAGACGATCTTACAAAGCGAGAAAGTAGAAAAGGTCACACAGATAACAAAGATAGCCATAAGGGTAAATCCTTGTATTCCAAAAGACACATACTTGATATCATACTGAATCCTAACAGGTTCAAACCCACACAGTCAAACACAAAACTTTGACAAGGAAAAGATTTGGTAAATCATCAATATACCTTGAGGTTTTGTTGAAACAGGAGAGCTAGAGCTGTCAGTTTCTGATATAACTTTAGCCTTATCGGAGAACAGCTTTGCCATTCGTAGCTCTGTTATTTTCATTTGTTCCATAGCAGCAATCTCAAGCTCCACTATTGGCCTATTTTCATACCTTTCCTGAAAAAGAGACGATTTGATGAATATGTAACTTTCTCATTCACTCACACTCAACAAAAACTGATTTGGAAATGCAAAAGTTGACCTTTAACGCATGGAGCATCTCAGCGTGAGTCCTGCCAGAAGCGCAAATAATGAAGATAAAGCCAAACTTCTTTTTGTAAAGTACATTCCATTCGGCAAGCTCCTAAGAAATTGAAAACAATTGATCATCAGAAGAAGAAATCACTGAAGAGATGAAGGAAAAAAAAAGTGAAGATCCATCACCTGTAAAGCAGAAGCAGAAGTTGTGGCAAAGGCGGTTGACTGTTCTGATACGCTCCGACGAGCAAAATCGGAGTTGATAGAAGGTGAAGGAGTATTCCCAATCTGAGGATGAGCAGAGAAAGCTTCAAGCCAATCTGTCACATTAACTTGGTTGAACCAGATGTCTCTTGCAGTATATATTGCTTCTTGAGAAGTTAACGGTCCAGACGTAGACATCTGCTTCGCGAATTCGGAGCTTCCACAGCAAACCTTCCATTCATCTTCTCCGATCTCCATCGCCATTTTTTCTCTCTTTTCTCCAATCCTCACTTCTGTTGACTGGTGTAAGATCAAAAGTCATCTAATTGGGCCTTTTCATAAACGGGCTTTTCAAAAATGGGCCTTTTCTTTATCTTCTTCCTTTTTTTATTCATCATCTTCTATATGTGAATTATTCAGAAACAGAAGCGAGAAGTTTCTTACAATTTGTAAAGAGATCTGTTTTAGGGTTTTGCCTTGTTCTTGTGGCGGGAATAACAAAGACATCGCCGATATGGGGAAAGACGAAGAGGAAATGCGAGGTGAGATCGAGGAGCGACTAATCAATGAAGAGTACAAGATCTGGAAGAAGAACACTCCTTTCCTCTACGATCTCGTTATTACTCACGCTCTCGAGTGGCCTTCACTTACTGTTGAATGGCTTCCTGACCGTGAAGAACCTTCCGGTAAAGACTACTCCGTTCAGAAGATGATTCTCGGTACCCATACCTCCGAGAGCGAGCCCAATTACTTGATGCTAGCCCAAGTTCAGCTTCCTCTTGACGATACCGAGAGTGAAGCTCGTCAGTACGATGATGACCGCTCTGAATTTGGTGGCTTTGGCTGTGCAACTGGAAAGGTGCGATTTTTTATTTTTGTTTCTCATTTCCAACTTTCTAGATTTGATTCTAGGGTTATAACGAGGTAAAGGATGATAAATGTTAGTTTGATTGCTTGTGTAGGTACAAATTATCCAGCAGATAAATCATGATGGTGAGGTTAATCGAGCTCGCTATATGCCTCAAAACCCTTTCATAATTGCTACCAAGACAGTTAATGCGGAGGTCTATGTTTTCGATTACAGTAAGCATCCATCTAAGCCTCCTCTTGATGGGGCTTGTAATCCTGATTTAAAGCTTAGAGGTCACAGCTCTGAGGGATATGGTCTCTCTTGGAGTAAGTTCAAGCAGGGTCATTTGCTTAGTGGCTCTGATGATGCTCAGATCTGCTTGTGGGATATTAACGCTACTCCTAAAAACAAATCTCTGGACGCTCAGCAGATTTTTAAGGTAATGCTTTGGATTTCTATTCGTTTTTAGTTTTGTTTTGTATCATCTAGAAAGGAAGGAATTGCACCCACTTAACGGAATCAGTTACACTTATGAAAGCTCATAGATAGATATTCAGGTTGGTTTCTGTGTTTTCCTTGCTGATGATTATTTTCTGAACTTAAGGCTCATGAAGGGGTTGTGGAAGATGTTGCATGGCATCTGAGACATGAGTACCTGTTTGGATCAGTTGGAGATGACCAATACCTTCTCATATGGGATCTGCGTTCTCCATCTGCCAGTAAACCAGTACAGTCTGTGGTTGCTCATTCGATGGAGGTGAGTTTGCAATATATTAGCTTTAGATACAGATAATACTTCTGGTTTTTAAGCTTGCTTTCCTTAACACTAAAAACCATTGAATCATATTGCCTCGTATGTATTTGCTAATTGTTGAGTTGTTTGAAATGCCTTAGGTTAACTGCTTAGCCTTCAATCCATTTAATGAGTGGGTTGTGGCAACAGGATCAACTGACAAGACTGTTAAATTATTCGATCTACGGAAGCTAAGCACCGCTCTTCACACATTTGATAGCCACAAGTAAGAATGATACGCCATAAATATTGCCGCTTTGAGATGGATTTTGTGTTACTAAGAAGTATTTACAAGTTACAGCAACATCACTAACCTTAATTATGTGCTTGATCTCCAGAGAGGAGGTTTTTCAAGTTGGTTGGAACCCAAAGAACGAGACTATTTTAGCTTCATGTTGCCTTGGTAGAAGACTTATGGTTTGGGACCTTAGCAGGTTTGGGCCGTAGACTTTAGTTCTTTAGTTTAATGTTCATGTATGGTCATGGAGGAGCAATATTGATATGTTTGAGGGTGTCTTATGATAGGATCGATGAGGAACAGACAGTGGAGGACGCAGAAGACGGCCCACCTGAGCTGCTGTTTATTCACGGTGGTCACACTAGCAAAATTTCAGATTTCTCGTGGAACCCTTGTGAAGATTGGGTTATTTCCAGTGTTGCTGAGGACAACATACTCCAAATATGGCAAATGGCTGAAAACATCTATCATGATGAGGATGACGCTCCAGGGGAAGAACCATCAAAAGCTTCTTAGCTTGTTATTTAGTATCCAAAGCGCACTGATCTTATGGGACAGTATTTATTTATACATCTCTGCTATTGTTTAGTTCAAGTATTTAGTGTTCATTGTGTAAAATGAGGCATGAGAGGATGGTAGCAAGTGGGAATTTTTCTTTATAACATGAAGGAGTTGATTCTAATCTCACTAAGTAGTGTCAACCAAAGCTATAACTCTTAGTTTATACCCAGATTGGGCGACATTAGAAAGAAATTACAAATTTGAATCAAAGTCTCTGACATAAAATTTCAAACTGAAAGTCACTTGTCACAATGGTCCTTATTAAAGCTACTGGATAGCTTGGTTTGATTTGATATTGATAAATGATAACTAGCAATCGAAAAGAGATCTGTATTGGGAAGCCTCGTCAGCCATCTCCTGAATGCTCCTATCAACCCGGTCTTTATCTAGATCAAGCTTCTGCTTCAGTTCCTTCTCCTTCTCATCAAGCTACAAGAAGATACCACCATAAGATTTGTATAAAACCAAAGCTAGGAATGTGATCAAAATGCAACAACTTACAGCATCATAGATTTCATCATTCTTCTCAAAGTCACCACCTTTACGAGGCAAGATATGAATGTGTACATGGGGAACAGTCTGTCCCGCTTGAGGGCCATCCTAAGCCATTTTCATGAAACCAAAGTTAGATCGTTTCAATTCCAATCCATTAAGATTTAGACGCAAGAAACAATGACGAAAGAAAGGAGATGTTTAGTTTACTTGGATGGCTAATGTGAGAGAAGACGCATTATGGAAGGTCTCAAGCTTAGAGCCAACCTTCTGAGCAGTAAGCCACAGGTCACTGGTCTCATCAGCTGTAAGATCAGTAAATCGTGGCACAAGGCGTCTCGGGCAGACAAGAACATGTGCTCGTCTGGTTAAAGTCATCCAATAGAACTCAATTTACAAAACAAAACCGAAAAATGAAGAACACACAAAAAAAAGAAGGATATGACCTGCAAAAAATAGATGAAAAAGAAGGTCAGAAGAAAGTTGAAGAGGTTCGATGAATAATTAGAGAGGAATGAGGCATACCAGGAAGAAGCGGACGGAGATTAACCATGGCATAAGAGAGAGGCGTTGCGTAGAACACTTCACGGGGATCGATTTTGTACGGCCCAAATGCGTACGAAGAACAAGTAGACGACATCTGCAGCAATCAAAACACTCAAAAATCAATCCTTCTAACTTGTAAAGTAGAGACAAAATGTTGGATCGTATAAGGAACTTACCTTTCTCTGACAACGAATACTAGATAAGATCGTCTTCCCGGTTACTTGCAGGTTCAGCATCTCAGCTCCGCCTCCGTCGCCATGAAAGTCACAGTTAACGCCTTTCCCTTTTCTTTCTTACGGGCTTGAAGAAACCCATAACACCTTATTGGGCCATTACTGAAGCCCAAATAACATTAAAATCAATTAAAAATTGAGTTGAGAAAGGGAGAGAGAGAGTGATGATAATAATGGATGACCCCCGGCAAAAAAGATAAGATTTTTACAGATTCTGCCTCGATCAACAGACTCTAATCAGCAGCAAATGTGGAGCGTCACCGGAGCATTGACTGTGGCGGTGCCGCCTACCGCCGCCGCTTGCCGTACGAAACCCTTTCTCATCTCCTCTTCCTTTCCCAAGCAGACAAAGAAACTCCATCTCTCTTCGCCTTCTCTGTCTCTACCATCATCACATTTCTCCTCCTCTTTCAAAACCGCAGCTACCTCCATCGAGCAACAGTCTTCTGTTAACAAGGTTTCTCTTTTCTTTCTCTCTCTCTCTTTTCCTCTTGACCAATCAAACCAAACAGCTTACGTTTTCTGGATGATTGCAGGGAGAGAGCACCAAGTACCATTTCCTGGTAGCAAACGCTAAATTCATGCTTGACGAAGAGGAGCACTTCCAGGAGCAATTGTTTGAACGTCTCCGTTACTTCGGTGAGCGTGAATTAGTGCAAGACTTCTGGCTTGTCATTGAGCCTAAATTCCTTGACAATTTCCCCAAAATTACTCAAAGACTTCGTCGTCCTGCTGTTGCTCTTGTTTCCACCAATGGCACCTGGATCACGTTAGAACCCTAATCCCAATCTCTCTCTTTTCAAAATTACGTTCCTCACTCCCTCCTTATCTAACGCATTTGTGTTTTGCAATTTGTTGTTTTATGGCAGGTTTATGAAGTTAAGATTGGATCGTGTTCTGTATGATTCCTTTGAAGCTACCTCTCTTGATGAAGCTTTGGCCTCCAATCCTACCACTCTTGAGTTCGATAAGCCTAAAAATTGGGTGGCGCCATACCCCAAGTATGAACCTGGATGGTGGGATACCTTCTTGCCTAAAGTAACCCAAGAATCTGCAGTATAGAACTTTGCTTTTTGTCTTGTTTTTGCATTCTCCAATCTCAGCTTTGTCTTAGTGCTTCAAAGTTTTGTACTACTGAGCTCATTATCCAAGTCTATATCTTTCCTAGTGTAGCTTCTATTACTCAAAGTTGCCTGTTTGATACGTCACTGACTCAAGGTTAAGCATAGAACTAGACAACAAAAAGCATCCTCACATTTAGCTCCATCAAAGTCTTAAGGGTGACCATATTTGTTGATTTCTCACGAGAATATTGGCAAGAACCTTCAGTTAAAGCTCTAGGTATTAAGTTGTCTAGTCACAGGAGGGCAATATGCCTACTCGCTGAAGAACTTTGCAAAAGATCTGAATTTTTTGGTTTTCAAAACGATTTGTGGACTCGGAACATGTTGTTACTCGTTAGGTCTAGTGACTGGAGTTGATCAAAGTAAGTTGCACATGTTTCTGCTGAATCAAGTGTTCTATGTTGTACTTCTGGATTGCTCTGTAGTCTGTATCTAAGCGTGTCCTATCAATCTTACTGATTATACATACTTTTATTTGTGACAAAGCAGAGTCAGAAATTATCTTTAACTACTCCATGGGAATATACTACCAAGTTACAAATACAGATTTTAACTTTTACTATGGGATGAGTATTGCTACACTTGCGGGAGATGCATTCATGAAAAACTATACACTGGTAGCTCCACTTGTGCCATTAAGTTACTCTTGTGCAGCTAGATTTGCAATTTCTGCTAGAGGCTTCCACACGAACTTTCTCCTGCAGGGGAATTGGTAATGGTCATGCAAATTGCAAACATAGATGATTAGTGTGTATGGTAAGGAATGATATACTCACCAGTTGCCACATTCAGCAATAACCCTGACGTTAGGACGAAGAGAGGGAAGTAAAGCGAGAAATTGAAGCTCCGATTTTGAGAGGACCTGAGTGAAATGGAAATATGAGAAAGAGCATGTGGGAGAACAGATCAAATGAGAGAAACTCAAACCTTTGCTTCGAGGACCCATACAACAAGACCCTTGGCACTAGGGGGAAGAGCAGCGAGCCTGTAATCAACTTCTGGTGGATAATACCATCTTGCTATAGGTTGTTTCCCAAGATGAGCCTAAAAGAAGAGAAGATACATGGTTCACACAAAATTATATTGAAACAAGATTAAAGTAGAAGATGGATGAAAGTAGACATACAGGGCAAACAGGGTAGTTCTTGAGAAGGGTAGTCTCAGGGTCACCAAGGCCACGAGCAGAGATGTCAAGAAAGTAGTAGCCCTGCATTTTGAGACGGTTAAGATAACGACCTTCGTAACCACCCTCATGAGGAGCGTAAATGGCGATTGCCTTGTGTTCTTCCACGTCTTGAAGCCATTGTCCGATGTCCGGCTTCACCAAGTCACCTCCGATGTAGTCAGCTATGCTGCTACATTTCACACCAGTGCTTCTTCTTCTCTTACTCCTAGTATTCACCAAAAAGGAACCAACTGTTTTGATCTTCTTCACTTGCGAGGCTTCAAAACACGGTGGTGCCACACGTTGTATACATATTGCACGGCTTCCCATTTCTTTACTAACAATGACTTCTTGTGGAAGTAGCTCATAATAAACATTGCTTGACGACGATGATGATGAAAGAATGGTGGAGAAACGACGACTCACTCCACAAAGGGATAGACATTAATGGGCTTAAAATGTATTGGGCTTTATTTATTAGGCCCATTAAGCACCGCCGAACGTCGTGACATTGTTAGCTAGCTCGCCGGAGCAAAATTCAGTCTGTGAAACTTTCGGAGAAGAAGGGATGTCGAGAGGATCTCGATTCGTTAGGGCTCCTGGGCTCTTACTCTGTCGCGTTAATCTTCAACCTCAACCCAAAATCCCATCTTTTTCCTACAGTCTTCGCTCTGATTATCGTCTTCATAATGGTTTCTCCAATTACATCAGACGTAACTCAATTCGAACATCTCCGGTTATCAATGCCTTCCTCTCAGATAACTCACCATCCCCGTCACCATCACCATCCCCAATTCGTTTTGTTCAACGGAGTTCAATGCTTAATGGTCGTCTCTTCTCGACTTCTACTCCCAATCCAGACCAAACCACCACCAAGACTAAGGAAATCAAGACAACCTCGTCGGATTCAGACTCAGCTATGGCTGACATGAAGATTCTCCGTACGCTTGCTGGCTATTTGTGGATGAGAGACAATCCAGAATTCCGTTTCAGGGTCATCGCTGCTTTGGGTTTTCTCGTGGGTGCTAAGGTCTTGAATGTCCAAGTCCCTTTCCTCTTCAAATTAGCTGTTGATTGGCTTGCTTCAGCTACCGGTACTGGAGCCTCACTTACCACCTTCGCTGCTACAAACCCAACTCTTCTTACTGTTTTTGCTACTCCTGCTGCTGTTCTCATTGGATACGGGATTGCTCGGACGGGTTCTTCTGCTTTTAATGGTAACTCTCAATAGCTCTAGTTTTCTTTAAAAAAGAATGCACTTTTCACTCTTGGTTGTTACTTTTCATCATCGCAGAACTTCGTACTGCTGTGTTCTCTAAGGTAGCTCTCCGAACAATACGATCTGTTTCTAGAAAGGTATGCTGCTGCTGCTCTAAACTATCTTGTCGATAGAGATATTTTAATGTATGAATCAATTTCATATGGTCGCTTTGCAGGTGTTCTCACATTTACATGATCTTGACCTTCGTTACCACCTAAGGTATCTATCTCTCCTCTCTTACTCTTGTGAGTAGTCTCGCTCATTCCATCTTAGATTCATCTCATCATAACTTCCTTACTTAATTGCTTATGTCCAGTCGAGAAACAGGCGGCTTGAACAGGATTATTGATCGTGGTAGCCGTGCAATAAATTTTATCCTCTCAGCTATGGTTTTCAATGTTGTTCCTACCATATTGGAGGTAAAGCTTGTCTGACCACTTGGTGCTTTCTCATGATCATTGTTTTTTTTCTCATTTTGAATAATTGGCAGTTGCTCATTCATATTTGGATTTCACTATTCATTCGTCTCTAAAAACACTCGACGTAATTAATATGTATCTTTCAGATATCTATGGTATCAGGTATACTGGCATACAAGTTTGGAGCTGCTTTTGCCTGGATTACTTCTCTCTCCGTTGGATCATATATCGTTTTCACATTAGCTGTGACACAGGTACTGTGCCTTTTTCGGTATTCTCTTTTCAATGCCAACTATAATGCAATACTTGCGTTATTATCATGATAATCCAGCAATAACTGTGATATTTTATTTAAGAAACTACTATAGTATACATTGTTCTGGAATTCGTTACTAAGCTTCTCTAATCTTAACTGTATCAACTCTTTGGATCGGCTTAAATCATTCTAGTTGTGATATTAGGTTTGATGATGTATAGAAGGATAGTTGTCTTCATACATTCTCTTCAACTTTCATTATCTTGTTACAAATCTTTTTGGTGTCAAACGCTTTGCTCACGGTTTTATTTATTTTATCCAGTGGCGAACCAAGTTTAGAAAGGCTATGAACAAAGCTGATAATGATGCTAGCACAAGGGCCATTGATTCTCTGATAAATTATGAGGTAAATTTTTAATCTTAATCATTTTGCTTGACTTGCAGTTTTGACAGAATTTCTTTTTCGTTTCAGACTGTCAAATATTTTAACAATGAAGGTTATGAGGCTGAAAAGTATGACCAGTTCCTGAAAAGTAAGTAACTCTACTAGCTGTTTAGATGAAAACATTTATCTTAATTTCCAAAAAAAAAGAGAAAATTCTCCAGTTTTAGTTTGAGCAAGAATAGTAGCAACAAGCCAACAAGTAACAAATGTAGATCAGAAAATGCGCTGATGACTCTTTTTACATCTTTATTTACACGTTCTTTTTCTAGGAAGAAAACCGATTGATATTTTACCATAATATATTATTGCTCCGTCCATTTACCTTAATTTATCTTGTGACGATTCTGCTGCTTATCCCAGAATATGAAGATGCTGCCCTGCAAACTCAAAGAAGTCTTGCTTTCTTAAACTTTGGACAAAGTATCATATTTAGTACAGCTTTATCAACAGCAATGGTGTTGTGCTCTCAGGGTATCATGAATGGCCAGATGACAGTCGGTGATTTGGTCAGTGCGTCCTTTGATTTTTCCTTGACATTGGTATTTTATGTTTCTCTGCATTTTTTATCCAAATTGTTTTCTAATAAGCTTTTGCATATTTGGGTGATGCAGGTTATGGTGAATGGACTTCTCTTTCAGCTGTCTCTTCCTCTAAATTTTTTGGGTAGTGTTTACCGTGAAACAATTCAGAGCCTTGTGGACATGAAATCAATGTTCCAGTTGCTAGAGGTATGTGAGGATGTTATAATTGTTTCTTTAAACTCTGCATTTGGTTAAGTTTCTTAAACACTTTTTTTTTTATGATAATGCTTTAAATGCATGCTTTTTAGTATGCACTCCTGGCATGTTGAATTGATTATGTGGTATTCTCTTACTGTTTCAGGAGAAATCTGACATCACAAATACAAGTGACGCAAAGCCTCTTGTACTGAAAGGTGGAAACATTGAGTTTGAAAATGTACACTTCAGGTAGGTGTTGATTTTAGTGGAACATTACTGTCATACTAATCGTTGGAGCCATAGTATCTTGGGTATGAAAGTGTGTTAAGATTAATATGAGTAATTAACTCAAATTTTATTTAACTTATGAACTCAATACACCCCAGAAAGTCTTTACTAATTAGCTTTGTTGAGCTTATCAAAGTGGCAAATTATAAGACATTGCATGATTTGGATATCAGCTTCATGTTGTGGCTGAAGACGAAGGGGGTTAATAACTTATGTCTATTGCCACATCATCTTTCTCTTTTTCTACAATTACAGTTACCTTCCAGAGAGAAAAATATTAGATGGAATTTCCTTTGTCGTACCGGCAGGAAAAAGTGTGGCAATCGTTGGTACTAGCGGGAGCGGTAATTCCTAAACCTCTTCTGTTTAAGCATCTAAGTTCTGTGTAAATTTGTTATTCTGGTATACTGTTGCAAATCTTATTATTTGTTCTATGGCAGGCAAGTCAACAATTCTTAGGATGCTATTCAGATTCTTCGACACAGATTCCGGAAATGTAAGCATTTTTTTTGTTTGTGAAATGTGGGGTCTTGTTTGGAAGCATTGTAGCAACGAAAGTACACCCTGCTGCAGAGAAATTTAGTGAAGAAAATGCTTGGTATCTAGATAACATCTTTTTTGTCATGTTGGTTAACAGATAAGGATTGACGGGCAAGATATAAAGGAAGTGAGACTAGATAGCCTCCGAAGCTCCATAGGAGTTGTGCCGCAAGATACTGTAAGTTGGCATTTCTCTACTTCTCATCGTGAGGCTTTTTGTTATATACACCACTATGACCTGCATTCATTTGTTTCTCGCCTTTCTTCTCATTGTAACTTCTCTGGTCATGCTAGACACTTGATTTTTTTTATGTTTTTTTTCACTTTTCTTCTCTTTTATTTTTCATATGTATCATTGTTAGCTTTTGTGAAGGTATAGCACTCCAAGTTTTGTTGTTCTCAAGGGTAATCTCTACTGCACTGCAGGTTCTCTTCAATGACACAATATTTCACAACATACATTATGGACGTCTCTCAGCTACAGAAGAAGAGGTACCAGTCAACTTATACTTGGTGGAAATGTCAAGTTTAATATCAATAATCCTCATCTAACATAAATTTTCAATCCAGGTGTATGAGGCTGCTCGGCGTGCTGCAATTCATGAAACAATCAGTAATTTCCCTGATAAATATTCCACGATCGTTGGGGAAAGGGGGCTCAAGGTCAGTATTTTGATGTTATATCTGGAATGCATGATTGAGTTATGGGGAGTTAGTCACCCGTCGTTTTTGTCATTGTCATAATCAAAGTAAAACAAGCTAAGTCAATCAGGCTTCCAAGTCAAAGTTCACCTGTTGAAAACTTGATGAAGAATATGATCTAATAAACTAGTTTCGCAGGACTGTAACAATCATGAAAAATAAAAGATTTAACTGATTGAGGTTTTCTATATAATGGCAAAGAGTAGCATTGATGAGTGACCATCCTGAGTTTGAGTAGAGTCATATATTGATGGGGTTTTTGTATTGTGATAACCATGGAGTGGTGTTGTGTGCAGTTGAGTGGTGGAGAGAAACAAAGAGTGGCACTTGCTCGGACATTTTTGAAATCCCCTGCGATTCTGTAAGTAACTTTGCACAGAAGCAGCATTGAGTTTACTTATGTGATTATGTACGTGTCTAGTCCTCACATACATAGAGATGGTTGGTGTACACAGGTTGTGTGATGAGGCAACGAGTGCGCTGGACAGCACAACAGAGGCAGAGATACTGAACGCACTCAAGGCACTAGCGAGTAACAGGACATCTATCTTCATTGCCCACAGGCTGACCACTGCGATGCAATGTGACGAGGTTTGTAGTAAATAGTGTTTGTCAACTTAGCTCAAAGAAACAATGTTTTTGCATAACTGAAACTTTTGGTTGCGGGCAGATCGTAGTACTGGAAAACGGGAAGGTGGTGGAACAAGGCCCCCACGACGAGCTATTGGGAAAATCAGGGAGATATGCGCAGCTATGGACACAACAAAACAGCAGCGTGGATATGCTTGATGCAGCTATCAAATTGGAATAGTGAACCTCAGAGCCAAATGTGTAAAATTTATATTTATCTCATTGATTTTCTATGGAGCTTATATAGTTAATAGAGTCCCAAAGAACACAAAACAAAGGGAATAATAAATAGTGGTGAATGATATAATTTTAACACGAGTTTTTGTTGAGCAAGTAAACTTACGATAAAAAAATGATCAATTTTATTAGTTAAAGCCCAAATAGGCCCAACTAGTTATTAATTAATTAACAAGAAGAAGTCCGTGATTTCGAAATTCAAACGAAGCGCCATTTCTTTCTCCTCCTAGGAAACTCTGCAATGGCCATGGCCTATGAGGAAGCTCGCAAGCTCCGTCTTCAAGAGAATCACAAGCGATTTCAAGTTACCCTTCATCGTTACCGCGTTTCTTCTTCTCCTCCTTCTCTGATTCGTTTATCAATTTTGATTATTGAATCTCAGGATTTAGGAATTTCCCAGATTTCTAAGACTCTGACTCAGATTACAAAGAAAACGCCTCAGGTTTCGTGTTTTTTCCTTCCATTTCTGCTTCATTCCTAGTCCAATTTTGTAGCTTTACCACAATTTCAGCTTCTTCAGCAGCGTAATCACAAACCCATCGATAAAGCCCTCTTAGCTACTGCTGAACCAAGACGCTCTTCCCGTGTTCGTACCGTAATTTCTTCCTATCGCGATGATGTAATTTTCCCAGCTTTCTCTTACTTCTGTAATAGATTTTTCACAGCAATCAATCAACCCAATCCCTTGTCTCTTTTCAGGTCGTCGTAGACACTGGTCGTACTTCGAATCTGAGGAGATCGCGACATAGCTCTACATGGGCGACGTAAGTGCCCTGCTCCACAATTTTGCCCTAAAAAACTATCCTTTCATCTGATCAATTAGTTAAAATTCATCAGCTACATTTCTCGACCTCTCCATGAGTGCAAGTTTGCATCTTATGAAGAAAAGGTTGGAGCATTCAAGGCTGCAGAGAAGTTCCAGAGGAGCCTTAAATCTCCACATCCTTACTTTGTGAAATCTATGGTTCGCTCCCATGTTTACAGTTGCTTTTGGCTGGTACGTTCGTTCACAACACTTGTGTGTGTTTCTTCTTCAAGGATTTCGTGTTAGTACCTTACTTGACCTACATGGGTTTGCTTGCAAATTTCAAGGGGCTTCCTTCAAGATTCTGTGCAGACAATTTTCCTGAGGAAACTATGGAAATAGAACTAGAGGATGAAGAAGGCGAAGTGTATGAAGCAGTGTACATTGGTAGAAGAGCTGGACTCAGTGGTGGTTGGAAAAGGTTTGCTCTTGATCATAAATTGGATGATGGTGATGCTCTACTCTTTGAATTGGTTGAACCAAAGAAGTTCAAGGTATGTATGTGTCTTGAACAAGAGTCATGTGGTTGGAGTTAGTTGACATTCTCACATGTTGATTATAAAATGTTTGCTTGGTGCAGATCTATGTGTTTAAAGGAAATGAGAACGCTAATCTTACAAGCGCCAGAAAGAGAGGCAGAGCAACGACGCCAAGTGAAGAAGAAGAAGAAGAAGAAGATAAGGATGTTGAAGAATCAGGTGATGAGGAACACAGCTCAAGAGCCACTAAGAGATCATCCGTAAGGTTACTAAGGAAGAGGAAAGCATAAGAGAGCTTTCTTTTGTCTACATGCCCCATATATTTTTTTGGTTTTTGAGTGGGCTGCTAATACTACTAATACTAATGGCATATTTGTAAGTTTATCAACCCAAGGTAAACTTTGTTTTTTTCAATTTGAAAGTAGAACTGAAACTCTGATGAGCGGCTTTGGTTCGGAAATTTAAATTGTTTCCTCTCAGTTTTGGTTACTAGGCGATGATGAGCTATATACTTCTGATGATACCATTTAGACCAACTCCGTCACAAAATAAACAAATTAAAATGGAGAGAGTAAACGGGCTATTAAATATCAAAACTGGGCCTTACTATGACAAAAGGCCCATTTAATCTATTTTCCTTTTATTTAGATGAGTCGGCTCACAAATTAACATTTCTTTTCCTCTACTCCAAAGATATCTCGGTTCGCAAAAGTCTATTTAATTTCATAGCAATCTCACTTTTCTCTTCCCCCACCCTCAAAGATCTCTCAAAGAATGGCTTCCGCGGCTGTTGCATCGATGGTTCTTGACCCTAAAGCATCACCGGCCTTGATGGATCTATCCACCGCAGACGAAGAAGATCTCTATGGCCGCCTCAAATCGCTTGAACGACAACTAGAGTTCACCGATATCCAAGAAGAATATGTGAAAGACGAGCAAAAGAATCTCAAACGAGAGCTGTTACGAGCACAAGAAGAGGTCAAACGAATTCAATCCGTGCCTTTGGTGATAGGTCAGTTCATGGAGATGGTAGATCAGAACAACGGCATCGTCGGATCTACTACTGGCTCCAATTACTATGTCAGAATTCTCAGCACAATCAATAGAGAACTCTTAAAGCCTTCTGCTTCCGTCGCTCTTCACCGTCACTCCAACGCCCTTGTTGATGTTTTGCCTCCGGAGGCTGATTCTAGCATCTCCCTTCTCAGCCAATCTGAGAAGCCTGACGTCTCCTACAATGTAATGTTTCCTTTTTTCCAAATCTCGACTCTGTTTTCTGAATTAAAGTTAGGGTTTTTGAAACGATCTTTGGTTTCTTATGTGGTGCTTTATCTTTTTGTGTAGGATATTGGAGGATGCGATATTCAGAAACAGGAAATTCGTGAGGCTGTTGAATTGCCTCTTACCCACCACGAGCTTTACAAACAGATTGGTATTGACCCACCTCGTGGAGTCTTGCTCTATGGACCTCCTGGTACTGGAAAGACTATGTTGGCTAAGGCTGTTGCCAATCACACAACTGCTGCCTTCATTAGGGTTGTTGGATCCGAGTTTGTGCAAAAGTATCTCGGCGAGGTATTAAAAATCATAGCTTTATTGAAGGTTTAGGTCCTATTGAGCGATTCTATTTGGTGACTAACTGGTTTTTTAATTGCAGGGACCTCGTATGGTTCGTGATGTCTTCCGTCTTGCCAAGGAAAATGCTCCAGCTATCATCTTCATTGATGAGGTAGATGCCATCGCTACTGCTAGGTTTGATGCTCAAACAGGAGCCGATAGGGAAGTTCAGCGTATTCTCATGGAGCTTCTTAATCAGGTGAGAACAAATAATGAATTTTAGTTGTAATTCAGATCTTATGTTGTAGAATAATGGATTTTAGTTGTGTCCTTAACTTATTGTGTTGAATTCGATGTAGATGGATGGATTTGACCAGACCGTGAATGTCAAGGTCATAATGGCAACAAACAGGGCAGACACTCTAGATCCTGCTCTCTTACGTCCTGGAAGACTTGATCGTAAGATTGAGTTCCCCCTTCCTGATAGACGTCAAAAGAGGCTTGTTTTCCAGGTAAGTTAATTACTACAAGCACTTAAATAACTAGTTAAAGAGATATGAAACCAAATGTTTTCTCAAAAGAAAGTTTTGACTGATATCTTAGTTTCTGTCTTATTGATTGGTTTTTCCTTGTGTAGGTATGCACCTCCAAAATGAACCTTAGCGATGAGGTTGACTTGGAAGACTATGTTTCACGGCCTGATAAAATTAGCGCTGCTGAGGTTAGTTTATTTTGCTTACCATTCTATTCTTCCCGCTATAGTTTACTTTTACCATGATATATCCTCCAGTGTTTCTGGGTCACCACCTAATGATGTTCTTCAAAATATGCACTTGAGCATAATCATACTGTTTCAAGCATTATGTATGAATGTTAGCTGAGTCGTTTGTTAATCATTGTCCTGAACTGAATTGTTGAGAAATCAATTGTTGGCAGTAATATGGTTTGATTTTATCATGTACATGGGAATTGTTCCTAAAAAGATTGCATGTAATGATGATAGTTATTAATGACACTATTTTGATTTTATGTTGAACAATGCAGATAGCAGCAATTTGCCAGGAAGCTGGTATGCATGCGGTGCGAAAGAACAGATATGTGATACTACCTAAGGATTTCGAGAAGGGCTACCGCGCAAATGTTAAGAAGCCAGACACGGACTTTGAGTTTTACAAGTGAAGAGAAAGCAGAAGTGGAACCAGATTATGGCTGTTGTTAAAATTCCAGTGTGTTTTGAGAATTATTAAGGACATGGAATCAAATTTGCAGTTAAATTAAGAACTAAGTTGCATCTCCTAATTTCTGTAACTCGAGTTCACATTTGTTTTTAGTCTATCAGCTTTTTACAGTTTAATGTATAAGAAAAACTGGGGATGGTGTCCTTAGAATTGCCAGAGCATGGTAATAATTATGTCTCCTCTGATTAAAAAGACAACAAAAATAGTGATGATATTAGGAGCACGCTGCACTGCTCAATGTTCATAGAAAACTTCAGACTTCAATAATGCCTAAATGTGTTGGATCTTGTTTTGGAGTTGGTGATAGATGATGAAATGACCAGTATTACTATTACATAGTATCCGCAAATCAAGAATGATGCAAATCAAGAGAAAACAGTAGCAAGAGTGGTTGGACAGGTAAGAACTATTACCATATCTAAATGATTACTTTAAAAATAACAACTTGGATCAAGATGGTTTTTGTTTTCATGTATTTGTCATTTTGCTATCTCATAAGAATCTTAAGCTTGGTCAGTCTCTGGGTCTCTCTACATTAGCGTTTGTTGCGGTGTTTACACACCAATATGATTTGATCTAAAGACTCCTTTTGAAGACTGTCTTACCCTTAACGAATACGCCTCTTTTGTTTAACTTCACCACACTCTCTCTCTCTTTCTTCTTCTTCTTCTTCTTCTTCTTCTTCTTCTTCTTCTTCTTCTCCACTAGTCCCCACATACATTGCCTTTTCTTCTTTCTTCTCTTTCACCATTTCAAGATTGTGTTATAGTCCGCTCAATGCAGTAGAGTGCAGAGGTCTGAGCGCTCCATCTGCATAAGTTCTTCTTCCTCTATTGCTGAGTTCTTCAGTGCCCACAATTTTCTTACTTCGCTAGCTTACCTCTCTACTCCCAGGTTCTCTTTCTCTCTTCTTCTTCTTTTTGGTTTTTGTATTTTTCCTTTTAACTTTCTGTAATTGTCTGTCTCTCATTGTTGGGAATTATACTTAAAAATCGCCATTTTCTCCGGCTAGGTGGGTAGGAAACTTTCAAGACTTTAGATACAGGCTAGTGACGTGGTATATTAGTTCCAATTCGCTGGCTACACGTTGTTTGTTCAACAACTCCGATAAAAATCAGACACTCAAAACTCATCTTTATTTACTTAGTGACATTGTCCACATGATGGACAGACCTCTGCTTCTTTCTCTAGTGACAATATCTTTTGGCAAAAGGAGTCTGCTTTTCTTTGCTCATCAAAGTTTTGTGTTAAAGTTTGGCTCTTTAGCTTTATTCCTTTTGCTTTTTTTTTTGTGCTGGATGCTTCAATCTCTTATCTTAGCCTCTTGGATTGTTTAATCTCCCAATGATAAAGATAAAGATAGGCAATGGCATACTTTTTCTTGAAGATCTAACTAGTATCTTTATTTGTTTTTTCTTCCCATCTGTAGTTTTTTATATAACTGATATGCTTTTTTCTTTCACAACCGAATATTAGTTATCAACTTTCAATGTTGTGATCCAATAAATGAAGCTTGCTTGGCCAGTTCCTTAGAGATACCTGATTAGCTTAGCTTTCCTTGCTGCTGCATACTGGCTTGTGTAGTGGAAGTCATTGCTTATCATCTTCTGCTTTTCTTTTGGAGCAGGGTCAAGAAGTCAAGCTGATGATGCAGTTCCATTTCCAGTTTTATGTTGGTCCAGTATTTACCTTGAGACCGTCAAAGGGGTTCTTGTCTACTTGTCTTGTCTCTTTCTTGTTTGTCACAACTACTTTCTGCTCTTATGCTATTGCCGACCTGAACTCGGATAGGCAAGCTCTTCTTGCATTTGCTGCTTCTGTTCCTCATCTCAGACGACTCAACTGGAATTCCACTAACCATATCTGCAAATCATGGGTTGGCGTCACCTGCACTTCTGATGGTACTAGTGTTCACGCTCTTCGCCTTCCAGGAATTGGGCTCTTGGGACCAATCCCTCCAAACACACTTGGTAAACTAGAATCACTCAGGATTCTCAGTTTGAGATCAAACCTCCTCAGTGGTAACCTTCCTCCTGACATTCACTCTCTCCCTTCACTAGATTACATCTATCTCCAACATAACAACTTCTCTGGTGAGGTTCCTTCCTTTGTGTCCCGACAGCTCAATATCTTAGATCTCTCATTTAACTCTTTCACCGGGAAGATACCAGCAACGTTCCAAAATCTGAAGCAATTGACAGGGTTGAGCCTCCAAAATAACAAACTTTCTGGACCAGTACCTAATCTTGATACAGTAAGTCTGAGACGTTTAAACTTGAGCAACAATCATCTTAATGGTTCAATACCCTCTGCACTTGGTGGCTTTCCCAGTTCATCTTTTTCCGGAAACACATTGTTATGTGGACTTCCTCTGCAACCCTGTGCCACCTCCTCTCCCCCTCCTTCGCTAACCCCACACATTTCCACGCCTCCATTGCCGCCATTTCCTCACAAAGAAGGTTCAAAAAGGAAACTACATGTAAGCACTATCATTCCTATTGCAGCTGGAGGGGCTGCTCTGCTGTTGTTGATCACCGTAATTATATTATGCTGCTGTATCAAGAAAAAGGACAAGAGGGAAGACAGCATCGTAAAAGTAAAGACTTTGACTGAGAAAGCAAAGCAAGAATTTGGAAGTGGGGTGCAAGAACCTGAGAAGAATAAGCTGGTATTCTTTAATGGATGCTCCTATAACTTTGATCTAGAGGATTTGTTGAGGGCATCAGCAGAAGTACTAGGAAAAGGTAGCTATGGGACAGCATACAAGGCTGTGTTAGAGGAATCCACAACTGTTGTGGTAAAAAGGTTGAAAGAAGTCGCAGCTGGAAAGAGGGAGTTTGAACAGCAGATGGAGATTATCAGCCGGGTCGGGAACCATCCTAGTGTGGTTCCCCTCCGTGCATATTACTACTCCAAGGATGAGAAGCTCATGGTTTGTGATTATTACCCTGCTGGTAACTTATCATCACTACTCCACGGTTAGTTTTCTTCCTACCTTCGTTTAATGGTTTATATTTACCTCGTTGGTGTACTTAAGAATATCTTGATTTCGATGCCATGACAGGTAACCGGGGAAGTGAGAAAACGCCTCTTGACTGGGACTCCAGAGTAAAAATCACACTATCAGCGGCAAAAGGTATAGCTCATCTCCATGCAGCTGGAGGTCCAAAGTTCAGTCATGGAAACATAAAGTCCTCAAATGTGATTATGAAGCAGGAGAGCGATGCGTGCATTTCTGATTTTGGACTGACCCCTCTGATGGCTGTGCCGATTGCTCCAATGAGAGGTGCAGGCTACCGCGCACCAGAAGTAATGGAAACAAGGAAACACACACATAAATCCGATGTTTACAGTTTCGGTGTACTTATACTAGAGATGTTAACTGGGAAGTCTCCAGTGCAATCACCAAGCCGGGATGACATGGTTGATCTCCCGAGGTGGGTACAGTCAGTGGTGAGAGAGGAATGGACAAGCGAGGTGTTTGATATTGAGCTGATGAGGTTTCAGAACATTGAAGAAGAAATGGTACAGATGCTGCAGATTGCTATGGCATGTGTAGCTCAAGTGCCTGAGGTACGACCCACCATGGATGATGTTGTTAGAATGATTGAAGAGATACGAGTTTCAGACTCTGAGACCACTCGGCCATCTTCAGATGACAATAGCAAACCCAAGGACTCCAACGTCCAAGTTTAAATCACCCCTTGGATCTCATTCCCTTTTTATCTATGTTTTTGAGTTTGTATGTCTTATAAGGCTTTATGTTGATTGTTTGAACACCACTCGCCTGAGTAATACCGCAGTTGGAGGCGCGGTAACATTTACATAGCAATTATTATTGTAGGCTCCTTTTTCTGTATCTCATAATATATATGAATATGATTCAGTTTTATGCAAGCTAAGTAAGTATCCAAAAGATGGATTTAAAAGAGTTCCAGAGAGACATAAATATCAGGGAGAAAGAGATGAGGCTGCTTGAAGGAGGAATTGATAGAGTTCTTGAGGTTGGGAGAAAAAAGCAGAGTGGTCACTGTCCGGAAGAAGGAAGGTGTGAGCAGGAGGCCACAGGGCCAACATTACCTCTTGAAGAACTGGTTCGAACAAATGGTCCTTGCCTGTCTTCACGTACACTCTTGGGATTTTGTCAGTCTCTGGAGCTCCCGGAATATCCATTATGCCTATGAATGCCATGACAGGGGCCGGACGCAGAAGTGTGGTTGCCAGTGTGTAATCCTGATCAGAATGAATAAATGAATGATGATGATTCTCTACAAAAAAAATTGAGGCAGAGATGAGAACAGAGTTGGTAATAAAGGACACACCTCCATGGGGCTCTCGTTGTAAAACTTGTCCCGAACATACTCAGGTTTCATCATGATGCTTGTTGGGAGATTTTGTGGTCCATTTCCGAAAGTAAAGTCCCATATCTTCTCAGTTTCCTCCTCTATCAATCCTGAACATATCTTCATTACATTTTTGAGTCTTTCAGGAATCAAGGTACCAGGTTTGACCATGGCTGCTGCGACGTAAACCGCCAAGGAAACTTTGGAAGGAAAGAGGCACATGGCAGCCGTCATGCTCCCTCCTCCAACGCTGTGGCTCACAAGAATGACCTTTTGATCGTTGGGAAGTTGGGAGAGGAAGGCATAGAGAGGCTCGTCGTAGTCATCCAAAGAAGAGACAGTGTTTGGATCAGTTGGGTTGATACCAGCACCCTTGAGGTCTATACATGTAGCCTTATGTCCATTATCCCTCAGTGAATTAGCCAGCTTGTACCAACACCATCCTCCATGCCCTGCACCATGCACAAACACAAAATGATGCTCACTCATCTTTAATCCTCTTCTCGTACATCACATTCCTTGCACTATCTTTTGTAGTTAGTGTGATATTTCTGTATGGCTGTAATGTTTTCATGATCATGATCATGTTCTTTAAATGAACGATGTAAACGGCAGCTTTGTCCAAAACTCACAAAGATTACATCTAAAAGACTGCCATTACCAGTCTTTGATGTGTACTGGGTCAACTTTGAAGGCCCAAACACATATTCTATAGTGAGGCCCAAATCAAGATAGATACCGTCTTCTTCTTTTTTTAATTTCTTAAGAAAATATGTACCGTACATGTTTTTTGTTTTTTTGAATTGAGATTTACTCCTTCAACTAATGAGTCCACACCACTGACACTTCTTATTTTCTACGCTATAAGTTTTTTTTATTGAGATTTCTAGTTTTCAAAAATTACATAAGAAGAATAGACAGTGAAACTGAAATAAAGACTCTTACATGTTGCATCTATAGATTTCCTTTTAAATATAAAATATAGATTTTAATATGAAAACTTGATAGTTACAAATCTACTTAATTTTAATTATATGATTCTAACTAGAAGATATTGAGATTTGCAAGATAATATTCTCTATTTGTGTGTATGAAATAAAACAGATTTTTAATTATATTTATTCAAAAAGTCTAATAGCTCTAATAACATTTGTTGAACAATGTCTGTTTGGTGAAAAAGAAATTAAAATCAGGTGTTGACAACTTCATGAAAAAGAAATGTAATCTAAAATCTAGTCGCTTACACATTGGCAGAATAATTTTCTTTGTGTTTACATCATCTTCATATATCTTAGAGATATCTCTTTATAAAAAGTTATAGTATATATATTTTGTTTGGTCAACATACGTAATTTTATATCAATAATTAATGATATAGAATGACATTTTAAATGCATTAAATTTGAAATGAAATGAAAAAGCTAGAGAAGTGGAGCGCCACAAATTGAAAAGGTGATAGAAAGTGTTGGCCTCTCGAGACTAATTAATAACGTGGATTACTCCAAAACCCTTAAAAGTATTACATTTAGGAAGGAGAAAAGCCATTTCAAGTTTTCAATGACTGTATAAATCTGATCTTTTGACTGCATGAGCCTTCAAGTATTCAAATGGCAACAGAATTAAAACGAGAGAGAAATAGTCACGACGGCCATTAATCTTGTGAATGGTCGGTTTTGATTAGTGGAGAAGGAGAGGTCAATGACTCTCTATAATACGATTCTCTCACCACGTGGACACAGCGGAATTAGTCCCTTAATTACATATTTTAATTACAGAGAGACAACCTAATCACTTGGCCACGTTGAAATTGCTAGGTACTAGTTAAGACTTGTTCCGCAATATCTGTCTTAAAGGTAAGTGTATAAATTCATTTGACTATATTTTATTTTCACGGTTTTTCTTCATTCTAAAAAGTAGTTTCATCTTCTTCCCTCATCCATCATCATTCATCATCATATCTTCTACTTCTTCTTCTTCTCAGGTTCTCTTTTTTGTCCTCTTTTGTGTAAATACGTTTTGTCATGATTCTCTGTGAACAGTACCGATCGTTTTTTTTTGGGATTAGCGAAAAATAAAAATAACCGACGTTTTTTGTATTATTTGTCTGACAGACAGAATCTGTATTATTTTGTCATCTTTTTTCAATAGTCTCATGATTGTCTCTTGTGTGTTTCCAGCTTTCCCATAGGGTCCATTGATTTTTGCAGCCATGGATTATGATCTGGTACATACCAAAACCATCAAAAGTTTGTCTTTCTTCATACCAAAAACAACCGAATTCTCATTCTTGATTCTTGTTTTTTTTTTTTTTTGCCAGCTTCGTTCCAAGAAGAGTATCAAACGCGTAGAATCCACCAAATCAAATCCATGGTGGTGGGATAGTCATATCGGTCTCAAAAATTCTAAGTGGCTTGAGAATAATCTCGATGGTGAGTCCATTCACATTATGTCGTTTTCATGTAATGAAAATACCTTATTAGGCTTAGGGTTTCCCAAATTAGGTGGTTAGTCTTTTTTCATAAAGGAAATAAAAAATATGCCAAGTTTATGTTTTGTGTGATGATTATGATCAGAGATGGACCGGAGCGTGAAACGGATGGTGAAGTTGATAGAGGAGGATGCAGATTCTTTTGCTAAGAAGGCAGAGATGTATTACCAGTCAAGACCTGAGCTTATTGCTCTTGTGGATGAGTTTCACCGTATGTACCGTGCTTTGGCAGAGCGGTACGAGAACATCACCGGAGAGTTGAGAAAAGGCTCTCCTTTAGAGCTTCAGTCACAGGGCTCTGGTCTTTCTGACATCTCTGCTTCTGACCTCTCTGCTTTATGGACCTCTAATGAGGTTAATAGGTTAGGTCGTCCTCCTTCTGGTCGACGTGCTCCTGGTTTTGAATACTTCCTTGGCAATGGAGGACTTCCTTCTGATCTTTATCACAAAGATGGAGATGATTCTGCTTCCATTACTGATTCTGAACTTGAATCTGATGATTCTTCTGTGACTAATTACCCTGGTTATGTGAGTATAGGCTCTGACTTTCAGTCCCTAAGCAAGAGGATCATGGATCTTGAGATTGAGCTACGTGAAGCCAAAGAAAGACTTAGGATGCAACTTGAAGGGAACACTGAGAGCTTGTTGCCGAGGGTGAAAAGTGAGACTAAATTTGTTGATTTCCCGGCAAAACTTGCTGCTTGTGAGCAAGAACTGAAAGATGTAAATGAGAAGTTACAGAATTCAGAAGACCAAATCTATATTTTAAAGAGTCAGCTTGCTAGATACTTGCCATCTGGGTTGGATGATGAACAGAGCGAAGGGGCAGCTTCAACTCAAGAACTGGACATTGAGACTTTGTCTGAAGAGCTGAGAATTACAAGCCTGAGGCTTCGGGAGGCAGAAAAACAAAACGGTATCATGAGAAAAGAAGTCGAGAAAAGCAAGTCTGATGATGCAAAACTCAAGAGTCTGCAAGACATGCTTGAGTCGGCACAGAAAGAAGCTGCAGCATGGAAAAGCAAGGCTAGTGCAGATAAAAGAGAGGTGGTGAAGCTGCTTGATAGAATCTCAATGTTGAAGTCGAGTTTAGCAGGTAGAGATCATGAGATCAGGGATTTAAAGACAGCATTGTCTGACGCAGAAGAGAAGATTTTCCCGGAGAAAGCACAGGTCAAAGCCGATATAGCAAAGCTGTTGGAAGAAAAAATACACCGGGATGACCAATTCAAAGAGCTGGAAGCCAATGTGCGTTATCTTGAAGATGAGAGAAGAAAGGTGAACAATGAGAAAATAGAAGAGGAGGAAAAGCTGAAGAGCGAAATCGAGGTGCTGACACTGGAAAAGGTAGAGAAAGGGAGATGCATAGAGACGTTAAGCAGAAAGGTGAGTGAGCTAGAGTCGGAGATAAGTCGACTTGGAAGTGAAATAAAAGCGAGAGACGATAGGACTATGGAGATGGAGAAGGAGGTGGAGAAGCAGAGGAGGGAACTAGAAGAAGTAGCAGAAGAGAAGAGGGAAGTGATAAGACAGCTCTGTTTTTCACTAGACTACTCCAGAGACGAATACAAGAGACTACGCATAGCCTTTTCAGGGCATCCACCAACAAGACCATCATCCATTCTTGCTTCTTAATTCTTGTGTACAGTATATACTCTTTGTAACTTTGTTGGTGATACTTTCACATATAGGGAGCTGTTTTGAGATTGGTTTGTGGAAAAGAAAAAGCTCATAAGATTTGTGTTTGATATTAGCTATGCATTATCTAGTTTGAGTTCTGAAACTGGAATAAAGCATAGAAACGTTTCAAGTGTTTACAAATACTACTGTATATGACTTTTGGAGCATTGCTCAAGAAAAATCACATACAGATGCATGTAAATAAGAAATAAGAGTTTCATTTTCTTATTCTGAACAATAATCATAAGTAATGTGGCTGTGCTCTGTACAGCTAACAACCCGGAAGAGAATGCTTACTTGAGATGTTCAACGTCCTGCAAAAATCAAACTTCCCCAGGAAGCATAGTATCTACCGGACCAAGATCACAGTAGGCAATGCCCTGAAACACACATTCATAAAGCAACCAAGGTTAGTTTCTATATAAATTGGCTTTGTCTGAATAGACAAGAAAGATACGTACCTCTCCAGTGAGGTGTGCAACACATCTCTTCTCAGCCAACAGTTCCGCTTCCGACTGCAATATTTTCATGTCTCAGTTAAACTTCTAGTATTTAGATACAAAACCTGAAAAAGATTAATCTCTAAGAAGGCTATACCTTGGCGATTCGTTGGCGAAGGTAGTCATCAATTTCTACATCCTTGACAAGTTCATAATCTCCATCTCCCTGTAAGCAACACACAATTTTGAGACTTACCTCTAGAGAAAGGTTTTAAGTATAAGGATAGAACATACCTTCGACCGGCATGGCATACTGAAGACAAGGCCCTCTTCAATACCATAAGGATTTCCATCCGTGTACACCTAAATTTACATTAACACAACCCTGTTAAAACTTGAACCAATCTATCTTATTGTTATCCAAATGAGTGTAAAAGAAGATGTACCCCAGTCGAAAACCAATCACCCTCAGGAGTAGGAGTTACAAGAGACTTTATAGCATCAACAATGGAAACAGCAGTAGAAGCAGCAGAAGATCGACCCCATTTCTGAATTAATAACCCACCTCTCTGTAAAACAAAACGCAAACTTACTCAGCAAAACATTATATCTCATTGCAGAAATCATTTCATTATCAGAGGAATCGCCATCTTACCTTCTGCACACTCTCAGTGAATCCCTCTTCTAACCATTTGTGATCTGTAATAACCTCCTTCACAGGCAGGCCATTAATTCTGGCATTTAAGAAGTCTGGCACCTAATTTTCCTCTAAAAGATTAGAGAAACATCCCAAGATAAATGTAGAGAATAGATGACACTAGAGTAAGATAAGGCAAACCTGAGTCGTGGAGTGATTTCCCCATATGGTCATATTAGACACTTTGTCATAGAAAACACCGGCTTTAAGAGCAAGCTACAAAATGGAAATTGTCAATCATATGTATGCAAATATATTGCATACAATCACATATAGGTGTGAAATCTAGTACCTGGCATTTGGCACGATTTTCGTCTAACCTCGTGAGGGCATGGAAGTTCTTTGCAGGAATGTTGGGAGCATTTTTAAGACAAATCAAGGCACTGAAAGAACACAAAATGAGGTAAAGTATACTTCCAATGTTTGTCACTGATTACGATATGAAGAGGGTTGAATTAAGGAATGTAGCTTACTTGGTGTTGCAAGGGTTTCCCACTACAAGAACCTTGACGTTAGGAGAGGCAGCTTTGTTCAGAGCTTTGCCCTGCTCAGCAAAGATTTGGCCATTGATGTCCAACAAGTCAGCACGTTCCATTCCAGGGCCTCGAGGTTTTGCTCCAATCAGAATAGCCCACTCCACATCTTGGAACACTTCATTTGGATCTGTTCCTATATCAACTTCTCTCAACAATGGGAACAATGAATCCTCCAGTTCCATTGCAACACCTTCAAGAGCTTGAATTGATCTCTCTGATCCTAGCAGTTTCAATGCAATGGGTTGATCTGGACCAAATACTTCCCCTGAAGCAAGCTACACACCCGGAAAACCAAAGATACATAAAATAAGACCAATTATTGGTAACCTTATCCTATAAAACAGTAACTTAAAGGATTAACTTACTTTGAAGAGAAGATGGTTAGAAATCATTCCTGCAGCACCTGAAACTGCAATATTAATTAACTTCTTCCATGATCTTGTCTCTTCTTCCTGGCAAACACACACATAATACTATTATATCCATGTAAAGCAGAGGATTATCTCAATTCTCAAGTCTCAAAGATAAGATTCTTTTATAGAAAAATAGTAAGAGGGAATAGTAAGATACAGCTTTAAGATCATAGGTGAGGCAGAACACTCCATAACACTCTTTCTTCGTCTTCACCAATCCATTTTCTTGCACAGCAACAGGAGCTTGGCTACTTTTATCATCAATTCACAAAAGCATCTAAGATCAGATAAAGTTGATTTATTTAAGAGAGAAGAAACGATTAGGAGCTTAAAGAGACTTACTTTTGAGAAACGGAGCAAGAGATTTTGGAGTTGGGAGTTGTTGTGTGGAGAGGTGGAAGAAGAAGATGGCGAAAGTGGTTTGAAAGGTGCAATTTTGAAGAGAGACGAAGCCGAGACGAAGAGTTGAGAAAAGGCGACGTCGTTTTGGGGGTTGAGAGCTCTGCCATGGCCATTATCGCACAGACACAAACTGTGAAAGTGAGATTTCAGAACTGGAACTATGGAGAGAGAGCGCGCCAAGCGACAGAGTAGTAAGAAAGAGGATTGGGGAATCTATGGATAAGGCTCAGCTCTTGACACTTGTCACTCTTTTAGCATCCTCACCGTTTATCTTCTTTTGACTTTTAGGCCCAGTTAAGGCCCAATAACAGAATATACCTGAAACCGTTCGAATTTGATCACTGATCGGAGATTTTCGTCTTCGCCGGCGACATTGCATCCGCTGACCAGAGAATTAAAAAAGTTGCGACTTTGATCGCGAAAGTTTCAATAATGGAGGTCATTGATCAATGGGTTGCTGAATTTTTCCTCCTTCGACAACACAATCCTAGGGCTTCCCCTATTAATCTGATTTCGGCGCTAAAATTAGGAGATTCCTCCGACTGCATAAAGCTCAAGATATCTTCCGTCTTGCGTGACATCTCCAATTCATTGATCCGAGGTACGATTGATGAGGGAATGCTCGATCTTCTCGAGATTCTTGAGAAGCTTCTCTTGCAGCAACATTCGCTACTCATGGATTCTCACAAGTCTGCTTATTGCTGGACGGCTACTGAGTGTACGCTTAGATTTATGTGGCCAATGTTTGCTTCGGATGGTTTGTTCACCGATGCGCTTGAGAGGATATGGACGAAGAGGATTGGGATTTTGAAGGAGAGTGGTAGCGATTTGGTGACTTGTGACTTGTTGAAATGGGAGAGTGATTTGAAGAAGGCCCTTGGAGATCCTGAGCTCTATCAGCGAATTCGTGAGACTAACATCAGGTACACTGCCATTTCCTTTCTCACTCAGCTTCTCAAAGAACAGTGGGCATTACTTGGGAGTTCCTCTCTTGAATCAGTAGCTCAAAGAAGGTTTCTTAAGCGCAAGGCTGTGAACGTAGAGGGTGATGTTGTTGACAACAGAGGGGATCAAAGTGATGTTGATGAAAGCACGAGACGTTTTGGGAGTGATACTATTGATATCGCCAACGAGGCGCGTGGTGAAAGGGAGGACGGGAATGGGATTGGTAGAGACAACGCTAATGATGGTGAAGGAATGGAATGTCTGGAGAATGATGGGATTGATAATGTGAATGCAGCAGACGAGGAGCACACAGTGAGTGCACAAGATCAGGAACATGAGCCAAGTCTTGATAAGGGAGACGAAATGGCTGCTCGAGAGCTGAAGGAATATTTAGTAGAGATTCAAGGACACATCGACCCTTCCACTAGGCAAGGGGAAGAACCTAACAGTGCAATTGATCACTCAGTAGATGTCACTCCTCCGCCTACTCGGGTGAATAGGACTGGAACAGGCTGTCAAGACCATAACGAAGCATCGGTGAGTGTTAGTCAATTTTCCCTCAAGATGCTTTCTAAAAATCTTGTTCTTTGGTTCATGAATTTGTGGTTTAATTGTGAAAACAGGATAATGTAAATGAGAAAGGTTCGGATAGTCAGGAAACATGGTCTAGCAGAGTTCGGCCTCGTCGACCAACCCCTGTAACTCTGAGTGTATCTCCATTAAAGAAAGGCGGATTGGCGAAACCACATGTCAGGAGACCAAAGAAATTCTGGAAGCCAGAAGAAGTGGAAGCTCTGAGGGAAGGAGTAAAAGAGTATGCAAACACTCTTTGCCTAGTCCCGTACTCTATTATCAATATTCAATAGTGATACATCTTGGACCTCATTAAGATTATACCACTGGCTCATTTTGTTGTTGTTGTTGTGCAGGTATGGTAAATCATGGAAAGATATAAAGAATGGAAACCCTACAGTATTTGCGGAGAGGACAGAGGTGAACATTTCCTTATTAACATTCATACTCACCATTTACTTGAACAAGATATATGCCAAGTGTGAGTGATGTAAATGTTGTAACTTGGTAGGTGGATTTGAAAGATAAATGGAGGAACTTAGTCGGTGGGTAGAGGTAACATCTTTTGTGAATCTTGTGCTATATGTTTTAAAATGCTGTAGAGTTATTTACCTTTGTGTATTGTGATATATCAACTGTGGAGAACATGGTGGAGAAAGGGCCATTCCCATGTTGTGTGGTGAATGATAATGATGAATGAGCAGAATATAATTATATGCTTGTGGGAAAAATTCTGGCTGCAACCTCTGTAGTCAGTCAGTGTCAAACTTATACGGCTTTTCTTGTTTTAGATATATTCCATCCTTATCTTCATTTCCTAATTCCTACCATGCTTCCCTCTCTCCTTTTCCACGTGTCAACTAACATCTAAACCAGAACAAAACAGTAGTCAAAAAATGCATAACCATTTTGATCTATGATATTGCCTGTCAAACATTCGGACCCTCCTTAGATATTGCCTGTTAACATTCAGACCCTCCTTAGATAAAAAGCGAAGTAATATGATGGGAGCTCTCATGCACATACTTTATTGGTGAATGCATATTTGTTACGTGTTATTAGTTTATTACAGAACCGTGAACTCCTTGAGGGCTGCAGGAACTGGCCGCCAACAAAAACAAAACAATTTTCAACGGTGATGTCACTATCACTCTATTCTCTACAACTTCTTGTCATGTTCCCCACTTCTGTTCTGACTTTTCCCCTTTTCTTTGTCGTTTTATTTTTGTTAACCTCAATCTATTTATTTTGGATTGCTTGTGTTCACCAAACTAATAATTGGTTCAATTGAAAATTGTGCAGTTTCCTCAAGAAACAAAACTCTTTCCTGAATATCGCATTTCCCAGTATCCACACTTTCTTAACTCTTATCCTCTTTGCAATTGTGTTTGTGGTTCACAAAATAAACAAGGGCATCTTTTGAGCATATTTAGCCATGTGTTTTCAATGTGGTACACGTTTGATGATTTTTTTTTCATTTTTGTGGTTTGAGTATCTTGTATTGGCAAGTAAGATTTGTCAAACTTTCGATTTTTAGATTTACAATTGGGTCAATAAAAATAAATATATGATTTTCTATAATATATGTGATGCAAGCAAGGTTAAGGCAAATTGTCTTTATTCTTTTTATCCCAAATGGGTGATTGACGCCAACGACTGTTCAACATATTTTCTGCTGACGCTTCTTTAATGAAGTAGCACGAAGAAGTAAACAGGACGACTTTTGGCCACCGGAAAATTTCTCTGTTATAAAAACGAAAGTCTGTGTCCTCTTAAACATTTTTGGGATCATCAATCGGTTTTTGGTCAACCATGAATATGAATCAAGTTGCAGAGTATGTGGAAACTGATCCAACTGGTCGCTATGGACGTGTAAGTAAGGAGACAGATTCTATGTTCATGGATCAAAACCTTGTTGTAACACTTGGTTTTTTATGTTGGAACAGTTTGCAGAAATTCTTGGAAGGGGAGCGATGAAGACAGTGTACAAAGCAATCGACGAGAAGCTGGGAATAGAAGTAGCATGGAGCCAGGTGAAGCTTAAGGAGGTTCTGCGTTCCTCTGTTGATCTACAGAGGCTTTACTCCGAGGTTCATCTCCTCAGCACTCTCAACCACAAATCCATCATTCGTTTCTACACTTCCTGGATCGATGTTCATAACCACACTCTCAACTTCATCACCGAGTTGTTCACTTCAGGGACCCTCCGACAGTAATTCGCTTAAACCTCTTCTTCTGACAAGATTATTCAGCTTTTGTCTTTTATGACCCTGTCCCGTTCATATGCAGATACAAAAATAAGTACTTGCGGATAGATATCCGAGCAATCAAGTCCTGGGCTCGGCAAATCTTGGAAGGGCTAGTTTATCTCCACGAGCACGACCCTCCTGTTATCCATAGAGACCTTAAGTGTGATAATATCTTTGTGAATGGGCATCTTGGACAAGTCAAAATTGGTGATCTTGGTCTTGCAAGAATGCTGCGGGACTGCCACTCGGCCCATAGCATCATTGGTATGTCTCAAAAATCGTTTGTTTTCACTTCTTGTCCAAATCATATGCTTAGACCTCTTTGTGTTTCTTTTGCATAGGCACTCCTGAGTTCATGGCACCAGAATTATATGAGGAGAACTATAATGAACTCATTGACGTATATTCCTTTGGTATGTGCTTTTTGGAGATGATCACCTCTGAGTTCCCGTATAGTGAGTGCAACCATCCGGCACAGATTTACAAGAAAGTTGTTGGGGTATGTCTTACAATCTGTGAGCATATAAATGAAGCTGTCAGATGAACCAGGCATGAGTCTTCTAATGTTCTCTTTTCAGGGAAAGCTACCAGGAGCATTTTACAGAGTTGGAGACATCGAGGCACAGAGGTTCATCGGGAAATGCCTCGTGTCTGCCTCAAAGAGAGTATCAGCAAAAGAACTATTGCAAGATCCATTTCTTGCCTCCGATGAGTCCTGGATGGTATACACGAGCGGTGCTGGGAATCCAAAGCCCTTCTTGAACGAGAATGAAATGGACACACTGAAGTTGGAAGATGATGAGTTAAGGACCGAGATGTCCATCGCTGGGAAGCTGGGCGCTGAAGATAACAAAATCGATCTGGAAGTACAAATCGCATATGATAATGGTAAATGGGACTAAATTGATTAAGCTGGTCACTTTGTTATTCGGTCGCATAATTGTTTTTTTCTTTCCAGGTCTGGCCAATAATGTATTCTTTCCCTTTGACATCATGAATGATACTTCCATTGATGTTGCAAAGGAGATGGTAAAAGAACTCGAAATTATAGATTGGGAGCCAGTCGAGATTGCTAAAATGATTGATGGAGCGATTTCTTCTTTGGTGTCTGATTGGAAGTATGAGGAAGATGATGAAACCCCTCATGATCATCATCGTCATCGTACCGATTCTTTTCACTCTTCTTCCTCGCACGCGTCATCTTCCCAAGCTTCACTCTCGAACTATATGGCTCGAGGCCTTCAAGATTGGGTACAAGGTATGGAAAGTAACACCAGTCTCAACGTGCATAGTGTGACAATTGTTTTTATAAAAGTTTTTGAGATAGAAATTAAAATTGCAGATGATTTACACGATGAGACGTATTCTCAGAGTTCTTCCCATTCAGGGTCTTACTCCAACCTCAACTACATAGCTGTTGATGAGTACAGCTCCCAATCTCCTGTTATGAGCAGAACTCACAACATGACGAGGTTTTGCCCCGAAGAAAGCTCTCATCTACAGTCAGGACAAGCCAACGCGTATGCAGCTTCCAGTTCAACTAACAGAAGCTTGGCTTCAGACAACCGCACACTTACAAGGAACCGATCACTTGTAGACGTGCAGAGACAGTTACTGCACCGGTCGCCAGGGGAAGAGGCTAGAAAAAGAAGATTGTTCAAAACTGTTGGAGACGTAGAAACAGTTGGGTTTCAGTCACCTTATGCGGTTTCACGGAAGCCACCAAGCTCAAGGCGCTAGCTTCTCCAGTATTTTAATTACTGTAATATATAAGTATACTGTAAAAAACAAGTTTGCTGGTTCAAAAATGTAAAAAGTACATGTGTTTAATAAAGTTGTTCAAAGGGTGTGTTTGTGTTACAGAGAAAGAGTCCTCATGGTGAAATGACTCAAATGTAACCATCTATACCAGAACAAACAGTAGTCAAATATAACCATTTTATCTATGCATGATATAGCCTGTTAAAACTCGGATCCTCCTTAGATACAAAGCTAAGTAAGATGATGAGAGCTCTCATGCACATATATATATGAAATGGTTGATGCCATATTTGTTGTCTTATTATTAGATATCTTACAAAAACATATGTGTTATGTTTTAATGACAATTTAGCTGACATAGAAGGATAGTTTAAAGTTTCTAGGTACGGTCTTGTCAATGCAAGTGATAGATGAGCTTCAAGTAGATGCATTGTAATCCAAGCCACGGAGAAACGCCATGTAGTCTGATTTGCCTAATTCAAAGTCAAGTAAAGCTGCTATTGGGTCGACATGTCCAGCTCCATAGTAGAGTATTTATTAGTTGGGTTTGGCTTTATCCACAAAAGCTCATTTTAAACCAGAACGATCTAGCATTTTGGCGTTTCAATAAAAAAATATTGCGTCGCTTTCTATTTTCATCGGTTTATTAAGGGTACCCTTTTATTAACATGGAACCATTTTTCTTTTTCAGGGAATATCTTCTTCTATTGTCTATTTTTTATAATGAACGTGTAATTTGAAAATCCTTAAAAATGTTTTTATAACTCTTTCAAAACTCTTAAAAAATCCTTGTAATTTTTTTTAAAGTCTTTTAAAGCTTTGTAAAGTTCTTAAAAATATTTGTAAATCATTTTAAATCCGCTTAAAATCTTTATAAAGTCTTTAAATACACATGTAAATACCTTTGTAAATCTTTGGAAAAAAAACTCTAAAGTCTTTAAATACACTTGTAAAATATTTGTAAATAATGTTTTAAAAGATTTTATAAGACTTTTAAAACGATTTACAAAGGTTTTTAAAAACCTTGTAAATTCTTTTAAAAACTCTTGTAAATCTTTTAAAACCATTGTAAAAGGTTTTACAAGGATTTTAAAATATTTACAAAGGTTTTTAAAGTATTTACATATGTATTTAAAGAATTTATAAGGATTTTAAGAGTTTTTAAAATGATTTACAAGGGCTTTTGACAACTTTACAAATTTTTACAAATTTCTTTTAAGAGTTTTTCAAGGGTTTTTCAAGAGTTCTTTAAAATTTACAAAGATTTTTAAATGCATTTTTGGGCGGGAAAAAAAGTTGGTACGGAGAAAAATTTTGGCAGGAAAATTTATTGGGCGGGAAATGTTGGTCATTTTGTTCGGGAAAATTTCAGATTTTGTCAACTTTAAATATCAAATAGAGTATAAAATCTCAATAAAATCAAAAAAAAATCTGAAATTTTCTTATAAAATTGTGTGTGATTATGGAAGATGAGTTCTCGCTTTCTACTATCATGAATACAATTGCTAAAATGAAAAATAATATGTATTTCATGCTTAAAGCATGTGAAAGATATGAAGATTTTATTTCTAAAAACAATAATAATAATAATAAAGTTATGAAGATTATATTCATCATAGGTCTAATTAGGCCGTTAGTGGAGATGATTTTGTACATTTTGGAATTTGAGACATATGAAGTAAACCGTATAATACTTTACTTTATTGACCAACCACAACTAATATTGGTCGTTTTTATCGTTATTGCTATATTAGTCTAGTCGACCACTTTATGTGTGTTTTCACTTGAAAGAAAACTTGTATTGTATTATAACTCCCGCTATTTATTTCCATAATTTATACTTCAACCGCATTGTGAAAAAGGTTATAAAACCAATTTTTAGAATTTTGCATCACAAGTCAGAAGCAATGAGAATTATATTTGTTTTTGCCAATCGTTACAACGGTGATGGTGAAAGTTGGAGCAGAGGAGTCTTCGTTTTGCATTTCAGGTGACATGAGTGTAAGACTTAACACTTTTCGAACTGAGACAGTCTTTGAACCCTTGTTAATCAGAGAGGCTATTCCCACTAGCCTTAGATCTCTCTCCCAACCTGAACCATTAACCAATCTCCAGCAAGTTGTATATTTAGCAAACCAACGGAAACCCTCTGAGCGTGTTGGAAGGTTTGACTTTGAGAAAGAGGACGGACGGTGGTGCAAATCGCCGGAGATTTTTTCAGAGATTGAATTGTGTGATTATTTTAAGCAATGTTTTATGTTCAGAGGTGGATGGAACATGGGTGAGCCCAAAACAGAACACACTCCTCTGTAATATTAACAACTGAAACTATACAAAAATGGAGAAGATTGGAACATGTAACCATGCATGATGTACTCAGAGAGAGATAGAGAGTCCTTGAGTCAAATGTAACCATGTATTCTCGAAAGCCTTGATGATAACGTCATGATACTCGCTCGAATTCAATGAAAGATAACATGCTAGAAGATCTTCCAGATCTTTCTGTTCCCTCATCTTGTTCTCCATAATCATCTCAACCATGGATTCTCTGAAATCTTTCTCAGGATCCACCGAAGACAGAACTATCGCAAAGCTCTTTACAACCCCCTTTTTCTTCGATACCTGGGACGTTCTTTCCTTTTTCTTCTTTCTCACGATCTTCGTGGGAATCTTTATCCCTGACGAATGAGCTTTCGGTTTCTTCAGTTTCTGCTGTGTCATCATCTCAAAGGGTGGTTCCTTTGCAGTCTCAGGACTCAAGTTTGGTGAAACTGAAGGATCTTCAGGCACATCATCAAGCTTCCTCACAGAGAGCTCGTCCTTAATGTCAATTGATGAATGCGGTTCAGGATCATGTACAAAGTTTTGGTCAGAAGGAGATGATACACGATCTAAGAAGCTTCCAACGGCGGAATCGGAGATTGCATTTGCAGAGGATGATGACTTAGAGCGATGATTTAGAGAGGAAGAGGTAGAGAGCTTGAGCCTTGAGGAAGGCTTGTAAACGGTTTTACGTTTGATTTTTCTCTTGAAAGAAGAAGATTTGGGAGGTGAATTAGAAGCTTGAGGATGATGAGCAGTCGAAGAAAGACGTCGAAGAGGGTCCCGGAGCTTTCTTGAGGAAGAAGCATCAGCGGAGGAGAGATGTTTGGGAGAAGAAAGATGGTGTTTTCTGCTACTTCTGCTCATCCCTTTGAGCTTATAGAGCCATGAATGAGGCATCATGTCTGAAAATCTGAACTTGTGAGTCCCCATTTTCTGTTTCATCTCTCAAATATTTTATGAGCTCTGTCAAAAAGAAAGAAAGCAAAATGAAGTTAAAGATAAACTAATGGGCTTAAATCTAATCTAGAGGGTGTCCATCCACTATCTTCTTTTCTTATGCTTTGTCCCTTTCACAAGAGATAAAGAGGTTAATCAAAGAACAAGGGTTTAATTGATTTGGCTCCTTGAAGCATTCAAAATCGATGAGTGGCTTCCATGTCAAGACTAATTCCAAAACCAACAAAGCATTTCTTTTGTAGTGGCCTAATGGGTAATGGCAACCATTATAGGTCCCCCAAATCTCACATCTCTCCTTTTTTTCATAATCAAGAATTTTATAAAGAAACAAACAAACAGAGATTTATGAAATTGATATACTTCACTTAGCAATTAATTGTGGTTGGATCGGGTAGTCATGGATCCCACAATTATGACGTGGACTCCACACTCTCTTTGATGAAAAGTTTCAATGAAAAGTTTGATAAATCTGAAGAATTTTTGTTAATTTTATATGAATCTTGAAAACAGGAACCATATCCATTTTCTAATTGATCTTATCGAGTAGTTTGGATCCTGAGTTTGAAGGTTTTCTTGAGAAATATGGGTATTAGACATTACAAAAGATTTTAGACAAAACAAAAAAAGACATTACAAAAGATCATATGTAAGCAGCATATTTACTATAGAGATTTATCCTCTCTTTTTTTTCTATCGCCTAACAATTATCATTTGTTTGCAGCAATAAAATAAAATAAAATTATCTGAACTCATTGCCAAAGCTAATGACTCAATAGAAAAAAAAGACAAAGATGCATGACATGATTTTGTTTCATTGTAAAGACTCACAAGCTATAATTTAAGTTGTCATTTCATTTGTACGATATTTCTGTTTCTTTCAAACGACCGATTGATTTTTTTGGGAACGTCATGTTTATCTTACAAGGTGTCCAAAAAGGTAAATATATTACTATTTTCTGTTTTTCGAATTTGCATTTCTAATTTTAAAATTGTAACTTTTATCTCAAGTTTATCTATAATGATAAGTTATCTAAAATATTGAATTTAACTGAAAAATATCCTGTTGGAATTTGATCGAAGTTTTTTCTTTTTGCTGTGTATATAATTAAACTGTTGACCTACACTAATACATCTTCTCACATACAGCTAAAAATATCAAAGAAATTAATTTTGAAAAAAGTTTTTCTTTTCTTTTTTCAATTTAAATATCATATAAAATACATTCAAAAGAAATCTGAAAGAATTAGAAAAATTTGTACAAAAACTCTTCCGACTTATGGAATGAGTGTTGTTCATTCTCGCTAACTACTATCATGATACGATTGGACAAAATAAAAATAAAGTTCATACTAAGACATAGCTCATTATCTTACTCATTTGAACGTTAATTCACTCCTTTTTAAGATGATTAAAAATAGACTTCATTTCTGATATGCGATGCTAAGCAGAAATTGAGGGTAAAGAAAGCTAAAATGATAAGTTTTTTTAAAACATTTTGTACAATTTATGACCTCATGATTTTTATTGACAATTAATCCATTTCTTGGTCTATTTATGCAGCAAATTGATGGTGATAGTAATGGAACACCTGAGTTTTGAAAGGTAAATAATTTGTTCAAGGCAGTTCTGATTATTGTTACTCTTTGTTTACACTAATTAGTTTCGTCTTCAATTCTCAAAACTCTCACGACTCTTAACAAATAGATTATAAATGAGTTTCTTAACATCCATCATCTTTTTCCTTTATATTGAAACTAGGATAGCTGCAATTGAAACAGAAATTGAAAAAAGCAAGCAAAGACACCAAGCAGGTATACAGTGTGACGAAAAGCTACAATTTTCTTGGAAGGATAAACCTCATTTGTTTTTGACTATAAGCAAGTGGTCTGTAAGAATCTAATATCATTTTTATGAGTTGAAATTTGATCTATTTGAATTAGTTTTCAAATTTGATCTATTTAAATTACTTTTCATTTTTATTTTTTGAACTAAAAATTTCCTAAACCGGAATAAGTGTTTGTGGTTCGTCTGCTATTACAAAAGATTGAAGCCAATCCAATACATATGAAAGGTGAAAAGACAAACGTGCCCTCCTCTTCATCCACCCTAATTCTCTCGCCGCCTCTCATTTTTTTCTTTTCACGTTTTTTTGTTGTTGTGAGCTTCTTGTTGGGTTTAAGACTGTTTTCGTCAGCAACTAAACCCTGGTATCCATTTCTTCCAATTATCCAAGCTTCCCCTCAAAGGTTTCACTTTTTCGCCATTGCTTCAACCAAATTTATTCGTGTTAAACGGAATCGATGCTGTTGTGTGGTGATTTAAGTTGGTAGAGTTCTACAGTTGTTTCTTCTGTTTCAGCACGATTATCACAGAATGTCTTTAGATACTTCTTTAGGTCTTAAGCTCAAGAAAAGGCTGAAGCTTTCATCGTTTAGCTCCAATTCTTCTTATAAAGGAAAGAGTAGATCCATTACTCAACGCAGTGATGATGACACTAACTCTCGGAAGACTACGGTTTCGTCTATGAAGAAGAAGAGGGTCTACCCCAATAAGGCTAAGCATAATAACCATGTGAATGAAATCCCTCGCACGATGTGGGTTGCTTCAAAGAGAAACCAAGGGTCTACTTCTAGTTTTAAGACCGCTAATGATGCTGCAACTAGTGTGTTTAAAACAAAGTCACGGAGTGGGGTTGATGTTACTCGAAAGAGCTACAGGAAGAGAGATGAATTGGATAGTAATGTAGATGTGAGTCCCAGGGAAAGTTCTGATGTGCCGTCTTTTAAGGCTAGAAAACAGGTGTTTTCAGAGAAGAGAGTTGTGGGAGATGGTTCAGATGTTCAGGAGGATAAACCAAGGAAGAGAAAGAGGATACGACTTGATCCTTATGATACCTCAAATAAAAGAATTGTTGATGATGTCCTTCTTGATGGTTAGTTCTTTGTGTTGTGAAACTGTTTTACTTGCTACATCTCATTGCTGCTTTACTAATTTGCTGTTTCTTTTCCTTTTTTCAGATGGCCTTAGAGTAAAGAACATAAAAGATGCAGTTAAAAGTGTAGAAATGTCGAAAAATGCACAGTTTCGTGCAATTCAGCCTAGTCATTCGATCCTCTCCTATGTGGAAGAAAATGTAATTTATATGACTATCTCTCTTATGGTGTCTTACGTGATATTTTCATTAGATGGCTGATAACATACATTTTACGACAGCTGTTGGGGCGTAGACGTTTAATTGAGCTAAAGAGGGCCGGCTATAACACAGAGCTTCCTGCTCCATTAGATAATATTCCTCAGTCAACCAGCACAGAGAGAGAACGTATAGAAGAAAGTGTATGTTCTTATTCTTCATTCCTTTTCTCTAATACCTCAAGATAATAAGCCTTCTCTGCTAGACTATTGAGCTAATGTTGCAATTGCCCATTTGCAGGTATTTAGGAATAAATTGGAATTCTTTGCTGCTGCAAATGTTTCATCTTCATTTCCACCTCCTGATGTACCTGAGATTGCATTTGCAGGTACTGCGTTCAATATGTTGTTCCCACCAGGATTATAGAAATATCAACAAAAAAAAACTTTTTCTGAGTTTTAGAATATGCATGTTAAACTACTTTAATAACACTAAACTATATTAAAAAGTTGGGATATTTGGTGTCTTAACTCTGATCAGGAAGGTCAAATGTTGGCAAATCGTCTCTGCTAAATGCTCTTACCAGACAGTGGGGTGTTGTAAGAACATCTGACAAACCAGGACTGACCCAGGTATTCCCCTGTCTGAGAACTACTTGCTTGTATGGCGTACATGTTTTTGTAATAACAAAGGGTTTATGAAGTGCAGACCATCAATTTCTTTGGTCTTGGTCCGAAGGTTCGCCTTGTTGATTTGCCAGGCTACGGCTTTGCCTTTGCAAAAGATGAAGTTAAGGAAGCATGGGAAGATCTTGTGAGCATCTACCCCTGGCTAGAGAATGATTATGTCTAAATTGCTTGCCCAGTTTCGTGTATTACTAAACAGGTTAATGTTCCCCATCTGTTTAACTTTGATCAATGCAGGTAAAGGAATATGTCTCGACAAGAACCAGTCTTAAACGGGTATGCCTCCTTGTTGACACCAAATGGGGTATGAAGCCAAGAGACCAGGAACTGATTAATCTGATGGAGAGGTAAAATAATTGATACTGCTCTTAATTTTTTTTTAGGTCATGTAATGAAGTTTCCTTAAAGCCGTAAACTGAATTGCAGATCGAATACAAAGTATCAGATAGTCTTAACCAAGACGGATGTGGTTTTCCCAATTGATGTGGCACGTCGAGCAATGCAAATCGAAGAGGTCTTACTCATTATACTCTAAATGAATATAGTGAAGGCAATGTATAAAAATAATATGTTGGTCATGTTCTTACTAATGTCAACAATTATTTTTCTTTAAAAAATGCAGAAGTTGAAGGCAAACAGATCAATTGTCCAGCCTCTGGTATGTATGAATATGATTCACCTAGTTTGTTGTTTACTTCCCTCTGTGGCTGCAGTAAAAGATGAAACCTAAGAAGCAAGTGGTTAACGTTAAATGATTGCAGATGATGGTGAGCTCAAGATCAGGAGCAGGTATAGGAAGTTTAAGAACTGCCCTTGCTAAAATTGCTAGGTTTGCAAAGTTTTAGGTTCTCAAAGCAATCCTCAAAACCAAGGTCAGGATTGTCTCTTACCCCTTTCCATAGTATGTAATAATGATCAATCAAGATTCAGATTCTTATAAAGAATTATTTGGCTCGTCTTTTCTTTATGGCAAAATAAAGGATAAGGAAGAAGTCAAAATGTTGAGATAAAGAAGAATGGTGTGACGATGATGATCCGACTAAGTTAGTGAAAACTGTCAACAATCACTTATGTTTTTGTTTGTTTATTATCTTTTTATTTGTCAAAGCCATCACTTGAGCAAATGAGCATAAAATGTTTTTCTCACGTTCTGACAGATTAGGTTTGCCCAAACCACTAACTTTTTTATTTTTTATTTTAGTCAACAAAAAATTATAGTAGGCCAAATTATTCTGTCAGAATATAATTTGTTAACCAGAAAGAAAGAAAAAAAAAAGTGAACTTCAAATATAAAATAGGACATATAAGGTTATTAGGTATATGAAATTGAAAATTCGAGGTGACTTTAGGGAATGGCCTACCTAATTTGACACTTCTTCAACAACTCCACCCTTTGAATTTTTCTCTTCTTTACCTTTTTTTTTTTTTTTTTTTTTTTGTTATTTACCCTTTTTTTTCCCTCCTCATCTCTCTCTCTTCTTCTTCATCAGCTCCTCTATCTCTCTCTTTCCTGATTGTCTTCATCAAAAACTGGAAAAAGCAAATCAAGAAAAGAGAAGAAGAAGCAGATGTGTCCGTTAAGGCTTATCCTCATATTCCTTTCAGCGACTCTCGCTGGCTTCTTCGTCCTCCAGAAGCTCAACTCTACCTCTGACGATCCTCTCGATGATTCCTTCACCGACGCTGAACACGCCGACGACGATTCAGTCTCTGGATTCTCCAAGGTTTCTTCTTTTTCCTCCGATCTTCATTCTCTCTCTGTAATTTGGGGATTAATGGGTTTTTCTGATTTTATGGGCTCAGGTGGGAATGGCAATGAAGTCTGGATTTTGGACATGCGTTGACATGGCAAGTGGTCGCTATCTCTGGAACAATCTCTGTTCAAATGCCAAACGCTCTTCTTGAGTTTTGTTACTCTCTATCTGTCTCTCTATTGTCTGTAACTGTTTAATTGAACTGCAATCGACGGCACCAAATTTACATATTGTCTCTGTACTATATACTATAGATCTTGTCTTCACTACTAAATCTCAATAAAGTCGAAGCCTTTATCCCAGTTTCAAAGAGAGTGGAGGATATGGCTTAGATTCTTGTTCTTCCTGTAATGCTGTAGAGTAAGCAATTGAAGTTCTCAATTCAAAAGTCTTGCCATTGAGAATTTCTTTAAACGACTTCTTTATATTATGATGGATTCCTTTTTTCCACAAATTAAAAATGTAAGAAACTCATATACGATTAACATCAGTGATTCAGTGTTAAGCAAAATTCCAAAAACTTGACAAGAACAAATTTCAAAACTTCAATGGTTCTTCCTGTTCTTGTTGTTCTTGTTGTTGTTGTTGTTGGTATTCTGTCTCTTGCTGTGAAGTAAGCTCATCTTTCTCACCCTGCCAAACCCATACAATATCTGACAGAGCAGGTCTAAGATCCTCTGCTACTAATTTCTGATACTCGAGAGTATCTCCATTTGATTTCTTCACTTCCACTAAATGAAAGTTTGGCGTCACTTGAAATATTTCTGCATCCATCGACAGAATCCCTTTTCTTCCTTCTTTTAATCGTTCCAATTTGAACAAACCTGCTTCTCGCTTTCTTATGCTCAGTTTCAATCGCTGTGCTACTTCCTCCAGCTTAGATATGATCACTGAAGCAGGTTTCTGTGATGTGAATCTAGATTCTCTCTTGTTATCATCTCCAAACAGTCCTGCCAGATCAAACCCAGCAGACAAGGCAATTAAATCAAAAGCGTTCAAATTTGTAGGTTCGTCTGTATGGTTTTCCTCCGTGACCCTGTCTCCGTTTTCACTTGGACCTGCTCCATTCTCACTTGGACCTGCTCCGTTCTCATTTGTACCTGCAGTACCAGCTTCCACAGAGTTTATCTCTTTGACTCGTTTCTCCATCTTTTTCTGTTTCATATGTAAACCTTTTCTGAACCAAGAACTCTCCCTGATTCTTGCGATGGTGATTCTAGTTTCAGGGTTAGGGTCTAGCATCTTACACAACAGCCTCCGTACTTCTGGAGCAAACCAGCTTGGTGCCTTAAAATCTGCTTTTCCTATCTTCCTGTACATCTCCATCAGATTGGAGTCATGGAAAGGTAGATAGCCTGCCAATAGGACAAACAAAACCACACCACAAGACCAAATATCTGCTTTTGTGCCATCATAGCCTTTTCGATTGATCACTTCTGGAGCAACATATGCAGGTGTACCACAAGTAGTGTGGAGGAGGCCATCTTGTCTCTTGCAGTCAGCAAGGGCGCTTAACCCGAAATCAGATACCTTGAGATTCTCATTATCATCTAGCAATAGGTTCTCCGGCTTTATGTCACGATGATACACCTCTCGGCTGTGGCAAAAATCAACTGCGTTGATAAGCTGATAAAAGTATTTCCAAGCAACATCATCTCTCAATTTCCCTTTGGCAACCTTGTTGAAAAGCTCTCCACCTTTACAATACTCCATAACAAAGTAGATCCTCGTTTTTGTTGCCATGACCTCATATAGCTCCACAACGTTAGGGTGTCTAGCAATCCTCATAACAGAGATCTCTCTCTTGATCTGTTCGATAAGCCCAACTTTCATAACCTTTTCCTTATCGATCATCTTGATAGCAACACTCTGGTTAGTAAGAATACTCCTTCCATAATACACCTTGGCAAAAGTACCTTGACCCAATAACCTCCCAACATCATATTTATCAGTCAAAACACTTGGCTTATTTTCCATCTAATCTACAAACTTATAACAGGCTCCAAAAAAAAAAAAACTACTTGATCCAGAGATAGCTCAGAGTTGGAGGTAGCTCATGAGTCATAACCTCATGAGCTCGTGCAGCTAATCCCCTAGTGATAGGAGGACACATCCTCCACCATTTCTGAGTTTCTATGCCGAATATGAATAAACCTCTTAGAAACTTGGTAGAATTGAGCCTGTCAAGTAAAAAAAAAAACAAAGCAATGAGATCTACTTCCAACAACAATCAGTGTATCGATCAAATCTAAACTCAATTATATGTATCGATCACGAGTCAAAACGCAATCATCAATCAAAACACACACACAAATTCTCAAACCACTAAAGCCCTAAACCAGAACCGATCATTCAGGTTATATAATTCTCCCCCATTACCGCATTACCTCTATATTAAAGAGAAAAAGCATAGATCGGCAATCAGAGAACCCTAAATTTCAACATGTAATCAACAATTCGCAAGGAGAAAACAAAACATATATGATCAAGACAATCACCGGTGAGGAAAGAGGATTCTGGGAATGAATCCGAGATCTAGTAGAAAGACGTGTAGATCTCTCTATCCGCCCCTAAAGGCCCCTTCTCTTCCTTATTTCTTTCTGGGTTTACCAACAAAAATGGAGGAGAAGACGGAAGAAGAAGAAGAAGAAGAGATGAAAACGAAGTTAAACGTCATTGGCGGTCCACGCACATCAAAAATAAAAATAATTTTTTAATTGAGGCAGAAGAGCAGAGGCCACTTGTTCCTCTGTGTCCTTGTCTACCTTATGACTTTTTACACTTGTCCTCTCATTCGCCTATTCACTTTTCATCCGACGGCTCACATTTTGCCATCATATATTTTTATGATAGTTTGCTCACCATTTTTTTTTTTAATGATATTTTATCTACTAATATTTGAAAAATCGTAGCATAGAGTTTATAACAAATCATCTACTCAACTAAATTTAAAAGTTTTATTTCTTTCAATCAGCCAAAGTAAGAAGAGAAAAAAAAAAAAAAAAAAATAAGAAGAGAATATAGACAGTAATTTATAATGGAAAACTGCATAGTCACAAACTTTTACGTGTTTATTGTTTTTTATATAATGAAGATGTATTTTAACAGTTGACGAAGAAGGGGAATGCACATGAAAAAACAGTTGACGAAGAGGTGATTATTGAGCTCAATGGGCTTGGGATAATATAAAAGAGAATCATTCAGTTGGGCCTCCGACAGTTTTGGCGGATCTGACCATTGGATCCGGTGAGGGGGCTGATGTCTCCCATCTTAATCATTGCCCTTGCAAAGTCGCGGTAGAAGGCATTGAGATTGTGGCTGTAAGCTATGACGAGCGAGTCGGTAGGACCATTATTAAAGAGGACTTGGTCTGACGTAAGCAAACCTTTTTTGCTCAGAAGTTGCTTGTAGAAGCCGTGGTCGAACCTATCGGGAGAGCGGACGTCAAGATTGGCTTTCTTGTTGTCTCCGGAGCCACTGGTGGCAGGACAGTTCCTCCGTTTAGAGATGGCGAAAGAGGTGTCGATATTGCTTGCGTTGTAGATTCGGTTTCTGAATGTAACACATTGGGCTCGTCCAATGGTGTGAGCACCAGAGAGGGCGACCATGTCACGTGTGGACAAACCTTGTGCTTTGAAACGGTTTATGAGGTTGCTAAGGGTAGTGATCGGAGGAGGGATGACTCCGGAGTTCGCGGCCGCGAAGTTCGCCGTCGTAGAGTCTCTTCTTCCAAGTTTCACGCTCCACCCCGGTCCACCTAGCTGTTTAGTCATATTAAGAAGTGTTAAACATTTAGATAAATGTTGGTCGGCTGAAGGGTTTGTAACAAAGGGAAAAACAAAAAACAAAAATTGGTCCGTGTTCATATGCTGTAAAATCGACCAAAATGTAAAAGTATCTTGTTAGGAATTCGTAAAGTAATGGTAGATTTATGCTATTTTGGCTAGATGTATGTGAGAATGATTTAGAAAATCAATGATTTACAAGAAAATCAGAAGGAAAAAGATGCAAGTTGCACTACAATTTTACCCTTCTTTTTAAGTTTTGAAAAGGGACAATTGATTAATTACTAGAAGATTCGAACTCTGGTTCTAGCTAGGTAAAATAAATGAATCCGAATCACTAAGCCACTTAACCATTCAACAATTATTACATGCATCTATGTAAGACATGACAAAGAGTAAAAGGGTAGAGGTGCTAACGAGGAGAACGGAGTCCCGAGCAGTGATGGCTAGAATGTCTGCGCATGAGACGATGCCCGGGCACATTTTCTCAACCTTAAACTTGATTTTGTCGATCACTTCGAACCCCCTCACAGAGTTATTGCTGGGTCCTGAGGTTTTCTCTCCCAAAAAAGACGGTGTGTCATCCAACAGTAAGGATCCGTCACACCCCTATCAAATCATATGCTTAGCATTTACTAAGTTTTAGGAGTAATTCATGGGAACATACAAAGCATGCTTCGTTTTTGCATTGAAAAAAAGTGCCTTACATTGACAAAACAATCATGGAAGAACAAACGAAGGAGAGAAGCACCCATGCGAGGCTCTCTGGCCACGGCCCGTTTCACGACTCGTCTCACGACAAGGAACAATGATGGACAGCTTTCCTTGTAAAAGTCACGGTTCAGCTGAGCCTCGGACTGTGACGCCAACATCATTATCATCATCAACAACACCACCTTTAACATACTTCTCTGCTTATCGTACTCCACTAATTCTCTTTGCTTCTTCTTTTTAAGACAAGATATAGCTATGAGTTATGAGTCGTTGAAGGACTCAGAGACTTGATGAGGGCTTTATAGAGAGGATAACTTACACGTAGGTTATTTTTGTTCACGTAGAAAAGTTTTTCTCGAATATCCACTATATTACTGGGTCCTTACTCCTTAATTACGCCACCTTTACCATATTCATGCATGTTTACATTTCCCTTTTTTCAGCACATTTCCCTTTTTTGTTTTCTACCAAGCATATCTTATTATACAAATTAAAACTCTAATGTTCATTATTCGTCGGGAGTATATACGTTTTAAGGTGAGCATACATTATTAAACTTGATATATCCATAACCATATCAAGATTTGCGATATACTATATAATAAACATATATAGTAATGTACATTATTATTTTAGTTTATGTTATAGATAGATGACAGTAATTATAATTCAAAGTTGTGATAATAAAATAACTAATCAATCCACACATTGGTTTTGATTTGAAAGCAAATGAATCTTTACATGATATTAAAGTAGTAGAATATGTGCCATCTAATTTGAATCCAAAGTGGTTCGATCTAAAGTTTTACATGCTAAATTTGAAGGGTTTCCTATCAAAACCTATTGCTGGTAAGTGGGTTTGATCCATATCCATTGATAAATTACCTTGGTCTCATTCTGTTTTCAGTGTAGGATTTCTAATATGTGTTCTCTTAAGGTGATGGATGGATCAAATTAATTTCGGATCAGATTAACTAGACCGGTTTTTGGGTAAAACCAAATTCATCATGAGCATGTGTTAAGGATATGATATATTGATAAGTTGATGAGACTAAGAATACGAAAGGACTTGTGGAATAATTGTATTGAACTCTTGTAAATATGAAGTTACAAAATGCATTCATTAGCTAGAAATATAACCAATATATTCAAAACTACCTACATCTACAATGTCTGCTAGGACTTTCTACAACGTTGATTGATATATCTCGGTTAGTGATTCTGCTCGATCAATCTCGGTTTTCCATCTGGCAACAGTTTTGTTTGATACAATAATTGTGGACATAGAGGATCTGATTGAAAGAATGTGAGGGCAGATAGGTCATATCACTGGGGGAGCGGGGAATAAGTTTGGCAGAAGCAGCTGACCTTCCAAGTTCCATGCATGCAACCACGACATTCCCAGCCCTTGATCACCTTTCATTATTTATATCATATAATTAATAGTTACATAAAAAAGTATCAAGGATTAATTTGTTCAAAACTAAAATTCTATTTGACAACTACTTCACTTCACTCCAGAACATGTATTGTTATTGTACTTGCCAACCCTAGAAAACAAAAACATGTCTAACACCGGCCGCCACTAAATTAACCGTTAGAGAATGGAAATAATATATAACCTACGCGATTTTTTTCGTTCAGACTCTAATTAATATAACTTATAAGTTTGATCCGTTTGTGGTTCCCACACCCACCGATAGAGAAAGAATTACTGATTATGGCGCAACAACTATATGACATGTTGTTTGAAAAGTTTATCAGATGAGAAACTAGGCCACTAAAAACGAATAATATCATCGTTGATCATATATACTCGTGACAAAATCAATTATCTACGTCCTACAACTCAAATTCAAGATAAACACCTCGAATTTTTTATTAAGTCACAGAGGAAAAACAGTGCGTTTGTCTTGCAAAAAGTAAAAAGTTGAATTTTCAAAGGTTGGGGAAATAAAAGTAGATTTCTTTTAACATGAAAGGAAAAAAAAAAAAAACTGATGGTGAGAGGTTAACAAACGAACTATTACTAGGTGGAGTTGTCTATCACTTACAATTTGCATTCTAGCTCTCTCCCAATTACTTCAATCAAATGTATAAGAACAAACAAAAAAGATAAAATTATCTCACGTGGATTGTTGAAAAGTTGAACCACGCATATATATATATATATATATATATATATATATATATATATATAGTATTTAATTTACGTGAAGGGTTTTTGTTTGAGATTAATCGAGGTCCACTTTTGTTTGATTATTAACTTTTGCTGGAGTGTTTGTTTTAATTCTGTTAGTTGATCGATCGAGTTTGTTAATTATTTTTTCTTTTCAATTTCAATGAAGTGAGGTCCACTTTTTTAGGATTGAGTGACTTTTTTTCTGTGTTTGATAATTTAGAGTGACTTGAGCCCATAGTGGTAACATGGGATATTATGGCTTTGGAAAACAACATGTATATTGGTAGAGAAACATTCTTTAAATCTCGGCAAACTCTAAACCTGTTTAGTCTCTCTTAATTTGCTACTTAGTATATTGTATGTACTTTTCTTTGTTGGTTTTGATGTGTTTCGAATTCGATTCTAATTAATTAACGTGTCGGCGTGTCGCAAACTCGCAATAACATCTGAATGATGATGTATATTAAACTCATATACAGACCAAAAGTGTTCACCGGCCGTGACGATACTTTCCGTCGGGAATTAATCCCATTAGAATCGAAAGTTCTCCTACACGTACGTACCACTAGACTAATTAATGGAACATATTGGTAAAAGATTAATAATTAAGTAGAAGAGAGCGAGGAGAATTGTGGGACCTGGGTAAAACACGACATGTTATCAAATCACGACTTATCAACACAAACCCTATTAGACCACTTCTTTCTCTCCAGTCATTTTAATGTCATGTATATCGTAATATCAATTTCAAACAGTTTATTTCTTTATATATATATATATATATATATATATATATATGGGTGTTACTACATATATATATCACCAACATAACAATAATGTAATTAGGCCTACTTATAGCATAGCTTATGTATAACATTACTCTTTTTTCTTTTCTTGACACAGTATAACAGTATACAAGGGTGGTAATATGTGGGAAAAGAATCAAAAGGGTGCCAATAATCCAAAAGCGACCGAACAAATTAAAGAGTTGTCAAAGTAATATGATGTGATTGTGAATGCGTCCAGACCAATTTCAACTCAAAGCGTACACATATCTACTGATATACATGCAGTGAGACCAGAAACATTATGTTTATAAGTTATAACAGCGGACTTCAATTAGACCATCAAAAGCACAATTATTTGAGAATTTCAAATGTTTAATTTAAACACTATACATTTTTTTCCTTTGTCAAATAAAAACACTATACATTTATTATTCAAGTGTGATGTGTGTATATACTATATAGTAAGAATGCATATGTCTCTTTAAAACAAAATTTACACATTAATTTATAATTCACGGCTTTCATGAGTCCTATCATGAACTTCAACAGTTAAACATAGATCGACAAAAAATAAGAGTTACGATGATCAATTTATGTGGAGATACAAAAGGTAAATTATTGTTGATTATGAATGTGGTTCGTCATTGTATCGTACTCTTTCTAGAAAATTAGGTGATTCATTTGTTAACAATATATAAAATAGTCCGTCGTGAATAATGAATGGTCATTTACATTTTACGGTAGACTATAATATGTAATTTTGTATATATGATAGAATCTTGTAAGAAATGGTGATATATAATATGACTACGGAATAACACAGTTACACAAGTCGTATGGTGGTCAATGATCATACTAGCTCATCTAGTCAAATTATCGAATTTACAAAAATCGTGGGCTGATAATAAACAAACTAATATATAGAGGAACTTTTTGTGAATTTTTATAAAAGGGGCCCTTCCTCTTATTGGGCCATAAACAAATGGGCCTTAAATAAGCGAAATGGGTGACTTGAGAGGTTGAGCCATATCTCATAGATATGGGTAACATGGAATATTATGGTTTAGGAGAACAATAGATATTAGATTGGGAGAGAACATTCGTCAAAAGAACTCAAATCTCGGCGAAATTTAAATTGAATAGTGAATACGATTAAACTCGTTTACCTCTATTGATCTGTTACTTAATTATATTATATATTATATCGATTAAACAATAGATATTTCCGGTTTAATTAATTGACATATCGCAATAACATCAGAATGATGCACATTAAAATAAGAAAAAAACAGTTCACTAAGAGATTATTATGGGCTTAATAGTAGAGACTATTTTAGTTGGGCCTGCGACAGCTGCGACGGATCTGTCCATTGGACCCGGTGAGTGGGCTGATGTCGCCCATTTTTATCATCGCCGCTACAAAATCTCTGTAGAATGCTTGGACACTCCGGCTGTAGGATACGACGATCGAGTCGGTGGAACCTCCGTTGAACAAGACCTGATCTGATGTGAGAAGTCCCCTGTGGTTGACAAGCTGCATGAAGTAGCTGCCGTCGAACTTTTCAGGTGTGCGGAGATCGAGAATGGCGGCGTTGTTATCGCCGGAGCCAGTTGCCGCAGGGCAGCTCCTCCGTCTGGATAAGGCAAATGAAAGGTCGATGTTTGTTGAGTTATATATCCGGCTCCTGAAGGTGACGCACCTGGCTTGCCCAATGGTGTGAGCCCCGGAGAGCGCCACCATGTCGCGTGGGGATAAACCGTTTGCTCGGAAAAGGTTAATAAGGTTATCAAGAGTAGAGGTTGGAGGTGGCAGGACGCCGGAGTTAGCAGTGGAGAAGCTCGCCGTGATAGAATCACGTCTCCCTAGTTTTACGCTCCAGCCGCGGCCACCCATCTGCTTAGTTCAAAAGGTGTAAGTAAGATTCTTTACAAAACAATTCTTCAAAATTTTAGTCACAAATCGTCGTCCAAAAAAAAAAGATGTAAGTAAGATCATATATGGATTGAAGATATAGGTTTGCATACACTATATACGAATCTGTCAAACAATAATGTGATACGAATGTAAAATATTTTCTACCTAATTGAAAATTTCTAAAATTTGAAAACCCGCAACGATCCAGTGGCAAGACCAAATAGTGGTACACGTACACGAGAGCTTGACCGTTCAAACTATTTGAAGACCATGTGTAAAAAATCGTTAAACAGAAGTTGATGTATTAAAACTTTCTGAAAATAAAATTAAGGGCCAAATTTGCATAAATTACTCTTGAAATAGTTTTACAAATGAAAATCAGAGATATTCAAAAGTTCCACTTGCGCAAGTTAAAATAAATGGCCATATATATATTTATATGTAAAAGAGTACGGGCAGAGAGAGGTACTAACTAGAAGGACCGAGTCCCGAGCCGTGATTGCCAGGATGTCAGCGCATGACACCACGCCTGGGCAGAGTCTCTCAACCCTTGATTTGATTGCGTCGATGACTTCATATCCTCGAACGGAATTATTGTTAGGTCCAGCCGTCTTTTCTCCGAGGAATGAACGTGTATCATCCAATAATATTGACGCATCACAGCCCTGCCATTTTTGTTTCAGTTTACAACAATGTTAGCATTCTAATTAACGAAAATACATGTAGACATGGCAAGCGTACGCTTCCTTTCTTTTATTAACAAAAAAACAATATATAAAAAAAAAAAACGAAAAGAAGACCTACGTTGACGAAGCAATCATGGAAGAATAGTCGGAGGAGGGAAGCAGCTATCCGACGCTCTTTGGCCACCTCTCGCTGCACCACCCGCCTCACCGTAGGGAGCAGTGATGGACAGCTGTCCGAATAGAAGTCAGTGCGTAGTTGGGCCTGTGCCTGGGATCCCAACATAACGATAAACAACAGCACAACGAACGCAGCTCTCTGACGACTCTGCTCATAGCACTCCATCTTTGTGTTTTTATTTTATTTTTGTTTTACTTCTGTTTTTCTATAGGAGTTACGAGGGATCAAGAAGCAATCCCGAGGCTGATTGCTTTTATAGAGGTTTACTTCCACGTAGGTGTTTTTTTATTTACTGTGCCAAAATCCTCACGTCACCTCTACGGCTCTACCAGACTACCACATTATTGTTCGCGTTTTCCTTTTCTTTAAGAACATTTTTGTTGTTTATCATCTATATAAAAGTTAAACTCTCTACTCTCTAGTCTCTAGTCCTCGTAAAGCTAAGCTAGTTCTATCAATAGATATAACACACGTTTTTATCTGCCCATACTTTATTATATGCATGTCAATAGCCGTATCAACATTGCTATATACATATATATAATATATACGTTATTAATTTAAGGTATATGAAGCGTACATCGTAAATAAAAATGGTATCTACCGTAATATAAAGAGAAGCGACGTCCAATTTTGGGGCTTGTGTTATAGATCAAATTTTGATACTATATGATAAGTCGATGACTGATGGGAACATAAAACATCTAAATTAATATCAATATAATACCATGATATGTAATAGCCTAATAGGTTTGGCTGACGTGTATTGGTTATATGAATCCATGATAAGTTGATGATACTAATATTTAATAACATAACACATTATATGAAATAAATGTGTTACACTTGATTTTTTTTTTAAAAAATGTGTTGCACTTTTAAATATATTCATGCACTATCTTTATATAAACGTAAAGAATTCTAAATTAAGACAGACACATCTTTGACCAAAATATTAAAGACATAATAACACATTCTAAAATATATTCCAGATCCTTATACAGTCTTCATGTCAGTGAGGGATTCCGATCGATCTCGGTTTTTGACATTGGTATCTTCCAACTTCGTTTAATTATTTCCCTTCAAATAATTTGTGAACACGAAAGGAAATGATCGAGAGAGTGTGGGCAGAGCTAGTGATGATCGTATAATTGGGGAGGATGAGATAGGTAGAAACAGCTTACCTATCAATGCATGCAACCACCAACGACATTCTCATAAATATCAGTCTTTCTCACCTTTCAATTTCCACTTTCATGAAGTTTTATATATTTTCAAAAGAAAGCGTACCCCTAAGATTAGTTTGTTTATTTTTCAAATAAATCATGTTCACAACTAGTTTACTCCTGCAAATTTTTTGTTATTGCTATTATACTTACCAAACACATATATTATATATACAGAAAAGAGGCTTAAACACCACCTTAAATGATTTTATCCGTTAGAATCGCTAGTAATATTTAACCTAATTAACGATTTTGTGCTCTGACTTTAATTAATTATTGTAAGCTAGTATAAGTTTTATCCGCTACGCACACCCACACAAAGAAGAAAAAAAATACTGGTCATGGAATATGGGGCAAGGGCAACTATATGACATGCTGTTCAAATTTTAATTGGATGAGAACTAGAAGTCTAGAACGCCAAAACCCTAAAGAGTATCGTTGATAGCTGATCTACGTATTCAAAACTAAATAAACACGCCTTAGATTTCCGACTAAGTCACATGGGATAATTAGTGTGTGGCTTGCATAAGAAGTTGAATTTCAAAATTGGGAGACAAAGTTTTTTTTCTTTCTTCTTTTCGTTTATTTTAAAGCGATAGTGAGAGGTAGTTAACAGAACATACTATTATTCGATCGAATTGTCTATCACCCACAGTAACCCTAATCTACAATCATCCTCTTCAAAAATATAAGAAAACGTACATATTTAATTATTCACGTGGATTGTTGAAAACTGAACCACAAATATTGTATTTGTTTTTGTTAAATCTTGTAATTTTGCTATGTCCGCTTTTTAGGAATAACTTTTTCTTTTCGTGAACCTCTCTATATAGAGTTTTTGTTGTTGTTGTTGATGAAAGATAATAATTATAGTTGATACCAAAAAAGAAAGAAAGATGATAACTATACGACAGTTCTTCAAGAAAATAATTCTATATTGTTTGTGAACCTTTAATATGGGTTTTTTTTAGAGTTGGTATGTAGAATTGACATTTTCTTTTCTAGCGTTGGTATAATGAGTAATTTTGTTTTTTCGGATCATAAAAGATATTTATGAAATTTGTAAACCTTTTATAGGATAGTGTAGTAGGCTCAACAGATTAGATTATAGAGTTCTTTTGGTATATAGAGACTCTGTAAACCTTTTATATTTGGGAATTTCTCACTTTGTGAAACTTTCATCATGAATAGTACAAATGATGATATATACTACTAAATTCAAAATGTACATAATCGAATTGATGTTATATTTTGACATGATTTCATATTTAAATAAGAAACAGAATTAGTGACTACGGAATAATTCACACCCTCATCCACTCAAATTATTGATATTTGAAAATCTGGGTCTGATAAGGAACAAACTAAAATATAGAGGAACTTTTGTGAATATTTATAAACGCGACCTTCCTCTTAGTTGGGCCATAAATAATTGGGCCTAAATTAAGCAAATCCAATACTAATGGCCCATTATTGGTGGGTAATATCCGACAAATTCTCTTTACCTCTTTCTACGACGGCGACGACTGAATCGCCACCGCCTTCCCGCTCCGACTCTTGACTTCCACCTGTTTACTCCTTTGCTAGACCGATCAGACCCATCTGAAGCTTTTCTGTCTAGAGTAGAGAAGGAGATGGGCAAACCCAAAGGAGATGCTGCAAGAAGCAAAGCACGTCCATCTAGCAGCAGGTCATATTTGTTCCTTTAATCTCTTCTTAACGTTTAATTTCTTCCGACTTTATCTTTTGTTTTTTGAGTCTATGCTTCGTTGGTTCGGTACTGAATTGAGCTTCTTCTGAACAGCTTGGCAGCTTCTCTGTTGCCGTCTGGCTCTGCAGCCGCCGTAGGTTTTGGGGGCTATGTCGGTAGCTCTAGATTCCAAACTTCTCTGTCAAACGAAGACTCTGCTTCCTTCTTGGTATGTTTCTCCCGTCTGCTTACTTGTGTGTTTGCCAATCTCTCATCTTTTTTAATGGATTGTAGGATTTGGATAGTGAGGTTGCCCAACACTTGCAAAGGCTTTCAAGGAAGGATCCTACAACAAAGGTAATGGCTTCTCTGATTATCCAATCGACTACAAGAGCTGTTCTTGATTGTGATTTGTTTGTTTCAACCCTTTTACAGATTAAAGCTCTTGCTTCCCTATCAGAACTGGTTAAGCAGAAGCAAGGGAAGGAACTTTTGCCAATAATCCCACAATGGGTAATGTTTAGACAGAAGAAAAACTGTAGCTTCAGAAGCTGTATTAGATTAGATGTTGAAGATAGGCTAATCAGCATTGGGAATATGACTCTCACCGATAGAATTACCTCTAATTAGATGTTTAGACAGAAGAAAAACTGTAGCTTCAGAAGTTGTATTAGATTAGATGTTGAAGATAGGCTAATCAGCATTGGGAATATGACTCTCACTGATAGAATTACCTCTAATTAGTCTTTGTCTTGCAGAATGTTGATCACTATATTTCCTACGTTTTCAGTGCATTTGGTTGCTCATTTTCCACATATGGTTGACTATATTTTTCATATTTTCTTACTTGTCCAGACATTTGAGTACAAGAAGCTGATACTGGACTACAGTCGAGATGTTCGGCGAGCTACTCATGACGTCATGACTAATGTTGTCACTGGTGCCGGGTTTGACTCTCAATTTTCTAATGCATGCCCTTTTTCTTGCCGTGATGCAGTGCCTCATTTACTTCTTCTTCTTTTAGTATCATTCACCTGGATATATGTAGTTTTCTTGTGTCATGAGTGATATGATTTAGCTTTGAGGTTATCCTAACATCAATATCAAAATTATCATCAATATTTTGTTGGAATGATTCGTTTGCTAAGTGCTGTAGAAGCTTGTCTATATTGAGCGTGTCATGTAGGAACTATGTCTTGATGATATTGTCTTAGCATGTATGCCATACTTCTATTCTATGTTTTCTCCCACTATTATCTGATTCTGTATTAATTCTTTGTTTCTTTGTGTTACTCAGGAGAGATATAGCTCCTCATCTAAAGTCTATAATGGGGCCCTGGTGGTTTTCGCAATTTGATTTGGCATCTGAAGTTTCTCAAGCAGCAAAGTCGTCTTTCCAGGTTGGCTCCTCGTTTGGTAATTCAGTTTTCTTGGTGGAGGTTATTTTACTTTATGTTTGAATGCCCCGCTTTCTATTATAAACTCTATTGTCGTTTTATTAGACCAGTAACCTTTTAGTTCTGCTCAGGGGGCACTTTGTTATAGCATCAATATTCAGAATTTCAATTAGCTGTCTATTGTTTAAACAGGCAGCATTCCCTGCCCAGGAAAAGAGATTGCACGCCTTGAATTTATGTTCAGCTGAGATTTTTGCTTATCTGGAGGAAAATCTCAAACTTACACCTCAAAATTTATCTGATAAATCACTTGCTTCAGATGAATTAGAAGAAATGTACCAGCAGGTACTTCATCTCGGTGATTCTTCTTGCTATGGTGAAGTTTTTCCTTCTTTGGGTTTTCGTTTACCATGTCTTATTTCCATTGTTTTCAGATGATATCGTCATCTCTGGTGGGGTTGGCTACACTTCTAGATATTTTGCTCCGCGAACCCGATAATACTGGCTCTGCAAACATTAATTCTGAATCAAAACTTGCCTCAAAGGCTAGGGCAGTAGCAACCTCCTCAGCTGAGAAGATGTTCTCTTCCCATAAATGCTTTCTGAACTTTCTAAAATCTGAAAGCCCTAGTATTCGGTCAGCGACTTATTCTTTGTTAAGCAGCTTCATTAAAAATGTTCCTGAAGTCTTTGGCGAAGGCGACGTCCGAAGTCTTGCACCAGCTCTGCTTGGTGTTTTTCGAGAAAATAATCCAACCTGCCACTCATCAATGTGGGAGGCTGTCTTGCTGTTCTCTAAAAAATTTCCTCAGAGTTGGGTCTACTTAAATGTTCATAAATCTGTTCTAAATCATTTATGGCAGTTTCTGAGGAACGGGTGCTATGGATCCCCACAGGTTTCTTATCCTGCACTGATATTGTTCCTCGAAGTTATGCCAGCACAATCTGTAGAAAGTGATAAGTTCTTTGTGAATTTTTTCAAAAACTTATTGGCTGGAAGGAGTATGTGTGAATCATCAAGTACGGATCAGTTATCACTTCTTCGGGCAACCACTGAATGTTTCCTCTGGGGATTACGTAATGCTTCAAGGTATTGCGATGTTCCCAATTCTATTCATGATCTCCAGGTTGATCTAATTGATAAAGTCCTAGTGAAGATTCTATGGGCGGACTTCACTGAACTATCTAAGGGCAGCATTCCACCTAATCAGAGGAAGTCAGCTGAAAATCTTGGCATGGGTAATTCAGTTAGTTATCTGCAAGAGCTAGGAAGATGCATCTTAGAAATTCTATCAGGGATTAATTTACTTGAACAGAACCTGCTGTCTTTTTTCTGTAAAGCTGTTCAAGAGAGCTTCTTGAATATGCTTCAGCAGGGAGATTTAGAGATAGTTGCGGGAAGCATGAGAAAAATGATTGATTTTCTCTTGTTATTGGAGAGATATTCAGTTTTGGAAGGTGAGAGCTGGCCCTTGCATCAATTTATGGGGCCACTGCTGTCCAAGGCTTTCCCGTGGATAAGATCATCTGTAAGTTATCGTCCACGTTTTGTTACCCCGTTTTTTCATAGTAGATCATATGATGTTTTTACTTGACTAACCTGTGTGGCTGTATTTATCTTTTCAGGAATTGTTAGATGGTGTGAAGCTTTTGTCAGTTTCAGTATCGGTGTTTGGACCAAGAAAGGTAGTTCCAGTGCTAATTGATGATATAGAGACTTCTACCCTTCTCTCTGTTGAAAAAGAGAAGAATATGAGCCCGGAGAAGCTTATTAAAGTTTTTCAAGAAATTTTTATTCCTTGGTGTATGGATGGATATGACTCTTCGACTGCAGCTAGACAAGATCTCCTATTTTCATTGCTTGATGATGAATGTTTCACTCAGCAGTGGAGTGATGTCATTTCTTATGTATTTAATCAACAACATCAGGGCTTCAATAACCTGGCTGCTATGAAAATGCTTTTAGAGAAGGCAAGGGATGAAATTACAAAAAGAAGTTCTGGACAGGAGTTGAATCAAAGAATAGGTTCTCGGCCAGAACATTGGCACCATACACTCATAGAATCAACTGCTATAAGTCTTGTCCATTCCTCCTCAGCGACTACAACTTCTGCTGTTCAGTTCCTGTGGTAAGTTAGTCAATATATCTATAAATAGTATCAATATTTTGCATTTATATATCTCAGTCAAGTCTTTTATGTTGCTTGATTGCTTGTTCCCAGTTCTTATTCTATATTTTTTTTGTATGCAGTTCAGTTCTGGGTGGTTCAACCCAAGACAGCAGTATTTCTTTTGTGTCAAGAAGCTCGTTGGTCTTGATATATAGAGGGATCCTCGAAAAACTGCTATCTTTTATCAAACAGTCACCATTATGTTCAGTCAATGATACATGTTCGTCTCTTATTGTCGAGGCTATAGCGTTTGATTCGAGCAGTTCTGTAGATGTGATCGTGGTTGCTAAGTTTGCAGCTGAAGTTATTGATGGTAGTTTCTTCAGTTTGAAGTCTCTGAGTCAGGACGCAACCCTACTTACAACTGTATTGTCTTCTATTTTTATCATTGACTTAGAGAATAGAATGACATCACTAGTGGACAATACGCTATCTGAGTCCAAAGAGAAGAGAAAGGATCGGAATTTTGTGTGTGATTATGTTCATGCCGTTTGCTCTAAGATGGATAATCAATTCTGGAAATCTATAAACTATGATGTCCGGAAGAGTTCAGCAAGCACTTTGGCTCAGTTCCTGAGGTCAGTTGTCCTACTTGAGGATGATCTGCAACCTTTTGAACTTACATTATTGTGTGCTTCAAGGATGACCGAAGTGTTAGAATATCTCTCATTGGATCAAAGCGATGAAGAGAATATCTGTGGCCTGCTCCTGCTTGAGAGTGATGCGTGGCCTATTTGGGTCAGCCCCAGCTCGTCAGCTAGCATAGATACCCATGGTATGCCTGTTCAGTTGTGCGAATTGAGGAAATCGAAAAGTCAAAGATATGTTTCTTTCATTGACAGCCTGATCATGAAATTGGGAATTCACCGATTTATTGTTGGCCACAAAGATCATGGGTTTGCCTCTCAAGCTTGGCTTTCCGTAGAAATACTCTGCACGTGGGAGTGGCCAGGGGGTAAAGTTCAGACTTCTTTCCTGCCAAATCTTGTATCATTTTGTAAGGATGAACCATCGAGTGGAGGTTTACTAAATTCCATTTTTGACATTCTACTCAACGGTGCTCTTGTGCATGTAAAGGATGAGGAAGAGGGCTTAGGGAACATGTGGGTTGACTTTAATAATAACATAGTGGACGTCGTTGAACCATTTTTGAGGGCTCTAGTGTCATTCCTTCACATTTTGTTCAAGGAGGACCTTTGGGGAGAAGAAGAAGCCATGGCTGCTTTCAAAATGATCACAGATAAACTCTTCATAGGGGAAGAGACAAGCAAAAACTGTTTGAGAATTATTCCTTACATTATGAGCATAATAATCTCACCATTACGTACAAAAGTAAAATCTGGTGGTTCTGGTAAAGATACTCTGCTACCACTGGAAGTTTTGCTTAGAAATTGGCTGGAGAGGTCTTTGTCGTTTCCTCCTCTGGTGCTCTGGCAAAGTGGGGAAGGTAAAGACCGATTAATTTTTTATTTTTTTTGAAAGTGGTGCTTGTAGTCTCATCTTGAACCTATGAACAATGCTTAGATTTAAATGAGGATTAGGCTCGGGTGTGGATGTAGAACAAGTATATTTACTTATGAAATAACATTGACTTAGTGATAGTCCTGAGTCCTCATCTGAGAAGTGGTCATAGTTGGCATCAGATGGACAGTCTAGGGAGCAATTTAAGACTAAGGTTTTGTTGTTTATCTTTTACTTTGCATGCCTAGCTCATTATTGTTTTCCCCCGTCTTTATCAGATATACAGGATTGGTTTCAGCTTGTTATCTCTTGTTATCCCGTAAGTGATAAAGCTGAAGAAGCAAAGGAACTACAGAGGCATCTGAGCACTGAAGAGAGAACGCTCCTGCTTGACTTGTTCCGCAAACAAAAGCAAGATCCTGGTGCATCAACTGTAGTTACCCAACTTCCAGCTGTGCAAATTCTGCTCGCAAGACTAATTATGATTGCAGTTAGTTACTGTGGAAACGATTTTAACGAGGATGATTGGGATTTTGTCTTTTCTAATCTGAAGCGTCTGATTCAATCTGCAGTAGTTGTGATGGAGGAAACTTCCGAGAACGTCAACGACTTCATTAGTGGTGTTTCTTCCATGGAGAAGGAGAAGGAGAATGATACCCTTGAAGGACTTGGGCATATAGTTTTTATCTCTGATCCTTCTATAAACAGTGCTCAGAATGCTCTCTCAGCATTTTCGTTGCTTAATGCGTTAGTAAACCATAAATCTGTTGAAGGTGAAGACAATCTGAAATCCTTGGCAGATGAAACATGGGATCCTGTTAAAGATCGAATACTTGAAGGTGTTCTGCGTCTTTTCTTCTGCACGGGTCTTACTGAGGCTATTGCTGCTTCATATTCCCCAGAGGCAGCATCTATTGTTGCTTCATTTCGAGTTGATCATCTGCAGTTCTGGGAGCTGGTAGCTCACCTTGTAGTAGACTCTTCTCCACGCGCAAGAGATAGAGCTGTCAGAGCAGTGGAATTCTGGGGACTAAGCAGAGGATCTATAAGCTCTTTGTATGCAATAATGTTCTCTTCCAATCCAATCCCGTCATTGCAACTTGCTGCATACACTGTTTTGTCTACCGAACCTATTTCCAGGCTGGCCATAGTTGCTGATTTGAATGCACCACTGAATGATGAGTCTCTCAATGATCAGGACTCAAGCAATGCTGGTTTACCATCTGAAGACAAGCTACTGCTAAGAGATGAAGTATCTTGTATGGTTGAGAAGTTAGATCATGAACTTCTTGATACGGACTTGACTGCGCCAGAAAGGGTAATTCTTACTTTTCAAAAGCTTTATTTGGTTTATTTTCCCTCTTTGGGCAAGTCATTCACTGTTTAATCACTTTTAATGGCAGGTGCAAACGTTCCTGGCGTGGTCTTTGTTACTCTCCAATGTTAACTCTTTACCTTCACTAACCCAAGGACGAGAGAGACTGGTGCAATATATAGAAAAAACTGCAAATCCGTTGATATTAGATAGTCTTTTTCAGCACATTCCTCTAGAATTATACATGGGACAGAGCTTGAAGAAAAAAGATGGGGATATTCCGTCTGAGTTATCTGTGGTAGCTTCAGCAGCCACTCGTGCGATTATTACGGGTTCGTCCCTGTCAACGGTTGAATCACTTTGGCCTATTGAAACTGGAAAGATGGCTTCGCTTGCTGGGGCGATATATGGTCTGATGTTACGTGTCCTTCCAGCTTATGTTAGAGAATGGTTTAGCGAAATGCGTGACCGTTCTGCATCATCTCTTATTGAAGCATTTACAAGAACGTGGTGCAGCCCATCTCTAATCAAGAACGAACTGTCTCAGGTATGTACAATAAAAAACCTTTTCTCATCTCTGAGAGTTGCAGTGAAGATCCACTAATGCATTTGCAAATATTCTGTTCATTGTTTATGTGAGCCGCAGATAAAGAAGGCAGACTTTAATGATGAGAGCTTTTCAGTCAGCATAAGTAAAGCGGCAAATGAGGTAGTTGCTACATATACGAAGGATGAAACGGGGATGGATCTCGTGATCCGGCTTCCAGTTTCTTACCCACTCAAGCCTGTTGACGTTAATTGCGCAAAAAGTATTGGAATAAGCGAAGCGAAGCAGAGGAAGTGGTTGATGTCTATGCAAATGTTTGTTCGTCATCAGGTACTGTACTTTATGAGTCATATCGATCTTTGTTAACCTGAATGATATCTCCAGTTCCATCATGTAGACCATATATGATTAATCTTGTCCTCTCCATCTAAGCCCAAATTGAGTGCCTGTCTTGATTGAATGTTTTTCTTCTTCTTCTTTTTCTAATGTGTTGTTACTGAAAGCAGAATGGGGCTCTGGCGGAGGCGATAAGGATATGGAAGCGAAATTCGGACAAGGAATTTGAAGGAGTAGAAGACTGCCCGATATGTTACAGTGTGATACACATAGGGAATCACAGCCTTCCAAGGCGAGCTTGCGTGACTTGCAAGTACAAGTTTCACAAAGCATGTTTAGACAAGTGGTTCTACACGTCTAATAAGAAACTCTGCCCCTTGTGCCAATCTCCTTGCTAATACAATAGCTGAGGATATACATTTTTGTGACATTAGTCTGTGAGTTTTGCTTTAACTCTTTAACGTTCTTAGGTTTTACTTTCCAAGAAAATAAAAGGGTTTAGGTGGAACCGCATTGCCATTGATATACATATACCCGTATCATATGTGAAAATTGGAAAAGTAATAAATAGAGAAATTTACTTCGGGTACACACACACATGTAGTAGACCCGGTCGAGAATACAAGCTAATTAATAAGCGAAAGATTTGGGTGACTAATTTTTTTTTTCCTTTAATTATTTTATTTTATGGTCAATGCATATATCTTAACAGACACCAAAACACATAGAAATACATTACCAAAAAAAAGGAATATATTTAAGCTGGGGATTCGCGGAGGTAAATGAGAAAATACAAAAGGAAACATATATTTAAATTTAAGAAAACAACTAAATGTTGTAATAATAAAGGAAACAAATAATTGAAATTAAAAAATAAAGTGCAACGTCCTTCGAAATCGTCCTCACTAAGAAATGATGGGATTTTTGATATATCTTGGAAAGAAATAATCCCAGTTTGTTTCCAAAATGGCGTAAGAAGAATAAGTCAAAGCTATTAATTGCAATTTAAACAAAAAAAACGTTCGTTATTATAACGCAAAGACTAGAAATAAAAAGAATATTTCGAAATATATAAACTCTCCTCCATCGCATTCACATATATCAAAGAACAAACAACGAATATCAATATTACTTTTGAGTTTTGTATCTGTTTGTAAGAGAAAATGGCAGGAAAAATGTGTATGATGGTGATGGTGATGGTGGCATTGATAATGATTGGATGTCCTCTAAAAGCATGTAATGGAATGGCTTCTCATGAAACAATAAAAGAGCATCTGTGGAAATTGTGTTACAAAAATTGCATGATCAAATGCGGTAAAGATAATTACCAGTGTCAGGACCACTGTTTTGCCGTTTGTGATCCCGACCAACGCCCTCCTTCACCACCGTCTCTCAAGTAAGTACTCCATATATATTCCTCTTAAATTATTTCCTTACTTAATATTTGATTAAACATATTATACTGATATATATACGTGGACTTAATTTTTGTTGATACAAAGCAATAAAGGCAAAACAAGGCAAGATCGCTATATGCTCCACAAATTGTAACACCAAATGTGGCAATGACGCAGATTGTATGGAACCTTGTTCGAAGACTTGCTCCACTCCTACTACTCTTTTTTAATTCTCATCCAAACTACTCACTTCTATAGTTATATCATGATATGATCTATGATTTTCATACCAATATCGATGTATTGAGAATGTTATAATTGATTGAAGACTTAGTTATGAATAAAGTTAGACATGGTTCTTGTGCCTGTCAAAAATCAACTAAAACGTTTTTAGATCTTGATGGTTTGATGAAAATAATGATTTGGAAATATGATCACACAAAGATGATATGAAATCATAATTTTAAATTTTACAAATATGATAACTATAAATATTAGATATCAAAACTTAGCTTTACAATTTTGAGTGTTATTTTTTCTTTAAGAAAGACAGGAAGTGGGTTTAACTTTTTGGAAATTATATTGATTTTGTGATTACTATTGTAAATTTATTATATAAAAAAACTAGACACCAATGCTTGAGCGAAACTTTGATGAAACTCTGATTTGTATAATCTTTTAAATTATTAATGTTTGAGTGGATATTGGGTTTACAAATTTGTTAAAAACTTTGGTGAAAGTAGAGAATTAAAATCAATTAAGGGTAACAAATAAAGTTGTTTATATAAAATATAAAATACATGATTATATGTACAATTCATAATATTAGTATATATGATACTAGAAGAAAAAAATTTAAATACGTATGACACCGAGTATAAATATCTAATGCAAAATACAGAAAATAAATAGATACTGACGGATAATTCCGGAACACATGAAGGTTTTAACATTTAACCCATAAATCCCAGAACCCGTTCAGTATTTGAATTTAGTTTTTTTATGGCCACGCTCGTTTCGAGTTTGGGCCTGGCTGGATATTTTTTTACCCACAACAAATCTCTACCCATATATATAAATGGGCCTCTCACTTAATAAGCCCATAATACCCTAACATCATGGAGTTGGAAGAGGGTATATAAATGGCCAATTAGGGTTTTGTACGTGCTCTCACTTTTTCTCTCAAGTGGTTCGGAGCTGTTTCTAAGAAAACAACAGGTAGTTCGGATCGGAGCTACGCTTGCAAAACTCAAAACATGGTTCGTCATCCTCTAATCTCTATCTCTTTCTTCTGAGCTTAGTGATTGTTTACATCTAGATAGTTCCTTAACTCGACTCTCGTTTCTGGTGGGTTTGTGTTAGAGTGACTTAGAGAATGGGTTTTGTTAGCAATTTGATTGATTCGATAACTTGTGAATATTATATGCATCATGGTGATTCTCCTTAGATCTGAGCTCATTAGATCTCAAATGTGTCGCTGATTTAGGTCATGATGATGATATACATAGCAGTAGAGATTTCCTTAATAATAACATCTCTTAACATTTATTTTGTTAAATTTTACAGGCGAGGGGTTTGAAGAAGCATCTGAAGAGGCTTAATGCGCCTAAGCATTGGATGCTTGACAAACTTGGTGGTGCATTTGTATGTCTTTTACTCTCTCTCTTCTTGTCTCAGTTTTGATTCAATTTTATATATATCTCTTGGGTTTGTTTGAATAAGTATGTTCATTTCTGGTTCCACACAGGCCCCAAAGCCGTCTTCTGGACCACATAAGTCAAGGGAGTGCCTTCCCCTCGTCCTTATCATCAGGAACAGGTTGAAGTATGCTCTTACCTACCGTGAAGTGATTTCAATCTTGATGCAAAGGCATATCCAAGTTGATGGGAAAGTCAGGACGGACAAGACCTACCCTGCTGGTTTCATGGATGTTGTGTCTATCCCCAAGACCAATGAGAACTTCCGTCTTCTCTATGATACCAAGGGACGTTTCCGTCTCCACTCCATCAAGGATGAGGAAGCAAAGGTTTGTTCTCCTCTTGTCATTGTTTAGTTGTCTTTTAGAGTGATACTTGACATGATGGGGATATGTTGTGTTCTAACATTATGTCTTCTATTTGTACAGTTCAAACTTTGCAAGGTTCGATCTATCCAGTTTGGACAGAAAGGCATTCCTTACCTGAACACTTACGATGGTCGCACCATCCGTTACCCTGACCCGCTCATCAAGCCTAATGACACCATCAAGCTCGACCTTGAGGCCAACAAGATTGTCGAGTTCATCAAGTTTGATGTTGGCAATGTTGTGATGGTTACAGGAGGTAGAAACAGAGGGCGTGTTGGTGTGATTAAAAACCGTGAGAAGCATAAGGGAAGCTTTGAGACAATCCACATCCAAGATTCAACAGGACATGAGTTTGCAACAAGGTTGGGTAATGTGTACACCATTGGCAAAGGAACAAAGCCATGGGTGTCTCTTCCCAAGGGCAAAGGTATCAAGCTGACTATCATCGAGGAGGCCAGGAAGAGGCTTGCTAGTCAACAGGCTGCTTAATTTTGTGATTTTCAGTTCTTTGTTATGCTTCTTTAGACGTTTCATATTTCCTAGACTCACTTCGTTTCTTTTGGTACTCTGCTCAGTTTTGAAACTTCTCTTATATTATTTATTTCAAGAGTTAAAAACATCAAATATCCATTGTGTCCTCTCTTGTTTTTTACTATCTTCAAGAGTTGGTACTAGTTGGTTATGGTTACTTGGTGATAGTTACACAATTATTGAGAATCAGTAAAATAATGAAAAATCTTGTGTTGACTCCTTTGTTAAAAGGGAAGACTTAGATGTAAGAACATATTGATAAAATATGCACTCAAGACTTAGAAGTAGATCCAAGTCCCTAACATGTCATCTTTTTCAACTGTTTTCTCTTTTTACAATGACAAAAAAAGTGATCCAGTTACAATACAACATTACACAACAACACAACAGAGCTGAGCTAACTGTCTAAAAGGATACACAATACATGTTACAAATCCTCCCTGCAAGACTTCGCTATTGGTCATTTAGCAGGTGGTTCGTTACGAAGATGTTACAAGAGGCTATTTTTGTGTTCGTTACCTTCATTTTCTTCCCGTGGTAGTCCCTTTGAACAGCTCGTTAATACGCGCCTCTATGTCCTCAACTCCATACTTGATGTACTTGTCTGCGTTTTTCCCTATGTCTCCAAGGTTTTGGAACCTGCCGATGAAGCTCCCGTATGCCGGTACCAAAAGCCTGGCCAGTGAGATCTTTAGCTCTTCTTTCAGCTGCTCGTCAAACACTACCCACGTCGAATGCACTTTACATATCTCATCAAACTGAATATTGAACTGCTTCAGCTTCTCCTTCATGGTCTTCCCCAAACCGTTCATGCCTGCTGCAGTATTATCCACCTTCAGCAACCCCAGCATCTTATTCCATGAGCTTCTCTGATAATTCATATGGTATTGTTTCACTTTGACATTGTGTTTCCGAATCCAATCATCTCCTAACAGCAATCCTAGGTCTCCATCTTTGACTTTCTGAACAATGTATCTCCCATTATTCATCAGAAACACATAGCACAAAGCTGGATCTTTGTACACTTTAGATTTTACTTCCAAGTTACTCTCTAGAAGCTCCATGATCCAAGACATCTGTACAGTCAACAGAGTTGAATCTTTAGAAGGGACACCATTGCTTTCCTCAAACACTTGCTCTAAGGTTTGCCGGGATCTACAAGCCGCACGGAGGTAATTCATCACATAACGAGTGATCGGGTGGAGACCACCGCCCGGAACCGCAGCTTTAGCCGGGTCTCGCCGGATCAAATTCTCAAGCTCCATAAATATACCTCTTATCGCCTCTCCCAACCGTTTCCAAATAGTTACTGCTTCATTTCTAAGAACTGAGCAAAACTGATCCGAGAACACAGACTCAAATTCAGGCATCAAATCCCTCATTGTCTCAAACACATCAAGCACTTTAAACAATCTCTCAGGCGATCTGCTTCCAATAGCAATCGCGTCTGCGAAATTCAGAAGCTGAATGGTAGAGCCACGACAAACCTCCATAAACGAAAGATCAGCAGCAGAGGAGAAACCGAAGAAGACACGGTCACAGAGTCTACGTTCGCTAGGAAACAGGATTCTTAGAGCAACGTTAGCAGCTTTGATCCACCTATCTATCTCATCTTCTAACTCCTGCCACGGCATCTTATGAACTTCTTCAATACTCAGCTTCTGTAACCCTAACCTTGACATACTTTCTTCCAGAAACTCTCTCCTACAAGAACTATAAACATGAGAACACGCCTTACCAAATCCAGCGCCAAGCATTCGCTTAGCCATCTCGTGTAGATCGTTAATTGTCGCCGAAGGGAGAGCATCAATGATAAGATCGTAGTCAGTGAGTGGCTGTGCCACTGGGATCTGAATATCATCACCGTTGTTGAAGTCTCTGTCATCATCTTCTTCTTCCTCAGAATCGAAACGATGATTCATCGCACCAGCGTCTCCCTGAGGATTAAGTCCGAAAGACTCAGCTCCACGCTCCATAAGCGACCTGAACTCTTCTTCGATGCGGAACATAGCTTGCTGCATCATATCGTCGGCGCGTGTTAGACAGATGCCGATAGGTTTCTCTGAAGCCATGGGACTCCACTCTCTAATGATTGCAACGAGCTCATCGATTGTGTCGAGGAAAGCAGCTGAATCTGCAGGATCAGCCCAAATTGGTTGGTCCGCAGCAACAAAGCGAGAGATCTGACCGTCTATTGAATTTAGAGCTCGCTCGAGTGTGGCGACTCCGGATCCATCTTCTCCAGCTTGACCTTCGGCGAGCTTCTCGCGAGAAAATCTGCCGTCGAAGTTGGAGAAGATCTGTAAGATATCATCGGCCATGGATTCATTGTGGCCAAGTGTTTTGGCTATGTGACGCGCAACAGCAAGTAACTTCTCTTCACCATTCTCCGCCATGATTGAAACAGATGTGGAACCAGTGTATAGAAGATTTTATGTAATCTCGAGTCACTAAATAAAAAGGTCACACAGCGAGATCGACGGGGAAAGAAGCAAGGAAGGGAATCGAAGACGAAGAAAGTTCCAAGCAAGGAAGAAGACTGGATGGATAGAAAAAACTTGTCGAAATGACGAAACTACCCCTTAAGACAGACGCGATCTTTGACCTGGCCGCGTTGTTTGAAAATGGCATGGGCGTGTAATATTGCGATAATTTCTGCTGTCTTTTTGTGAAATCTTTCCCTTTCGCGAATATTGACGTCTCCGTGACTTTTCTGTCATTGCCTCATTGGTCTCGCTTTAGGAGATAAACCGGCCGGTTTACGAGTAAGATTGGTGGCTCGATGGTTCATTTTCTCTCTCGGTCAACTCACTAAAACGAACTGGTTGTTACTTACCAGGAAACAATGGGTATGAGGGCAATGCAGACGCAGTCAGAACTCAGAACTGCTTCTAGAAAACTTATATACAACAACTAAAGAAAACAAAGAACGTTTACCAAACTATCAGATATATCTTTGGCGGCATATACCAGAAAACAATGGGTATGAGTCAATGCAGCTGTAGTCAGAGATGCTTCTAGAAAACTAATTTACAGCAACTAAAGAAAACAAACAAGAACGTTTACCAATCTCTATCAAGATAGATACAACATATGAAAAAGGAAACTACACTTTTTGACAAACCATTATTACGCAATGTGATTCTGTGCCATACATGGATTTGGTATGGTTATGCCAAAATGAACATCGTTCACTCTCTTTTTTTCTGTGTTTGTTAGCTGCTCTGCTTCTCTCTATCGTATTGGCTGGTCTCTTCTGCAACCTTTGCCCAGACGTTTCCCATTTTCTCTGCGTATCCAACCTGCGTCCAATTCAAGAACACAACTCTTTCTTTAAAACTCTGGACTCTTTGATTACTAGCAAATTTATATATTCCTATCCTCTCTTCTACCGCATTATCTTTAAAAGAACTCATTTTCATTTGCCTACAAGAGACCCATGAATGCCATCTTTTTATTCTACTTCTCCACTCTTGAAATCTCACTAAGAATGAAATCACACACTTTGTGCTTAAACTAAACAATCTCCTTATCACATTCTTCACTCTATTGGGCAATTAAGAAAGGCATCATCCTTCTAATGTTAATGTGCTGCATAATAATAACGTACCTGGTTAACAACAAAACCCTTCATCATGTTCATGAAGTCTGCACGCCTTTCTCTGTCCAACCTCTCAACCTCAGATCGGTTGTTTTCCTGCAATGATACAAATTTACACAGAGCATAACCAAAATATTCATATCATGTTGGTAAAACAGCACAAGTTGTGATATGCATAGGGTTATTACTAAATACCTTGATTCGCTCATACCCTTTGATGGCAACATTTTTTGCATCCTCAGTGACCTTGATTGTTTCTTTTAACTCTTCTATTTTTCGGATCCTTGATTTGTCACCACCAAATACCTTCGATGATGCAGCCTCTAGCTTCTCAACTCTAGTTTGCAGAGAAGGAAGCTCTGATAGAAGCGTCTGAACTGTCAGTAAAGCACTAGATCTATCTGCAAATGCGCCTTGGACAGCCATCATCATGCCAAGGTACTCATGGAGTGTGTCCTGAAATGAACAATTAAAATAAAAGAACAGCTCTTAGTGAAGCTCAAATTCCAGCAGCATCTCCAACATAAGCTGACAATCTGCCAAGTGTCCACTAGTTAATAATGAAGATACTTGCTACGCATGGCGAGATTTCCGAAATCCTAATGTCAATCGCTTAAATCGAAATGATCATTTTTTTCAGATGAAGAAAAGAAAATAACATTTCATTTGATTCCAAGTAAGGGAGGTAGCTGTATAATTCTGTAGTTATTTACCAAGTGTTTGACAGTTTGGGAATTCAACTCCCTATAAAATCTGCTTGCTTTTACAGCAGCAGTGGCTAAATTCTTCATATCATTAGCACGAGTTCTTTGGGGGTTGCAGACAGCTTCCTCGTTCTCGAACTTAGTCAGCTTAATGAATGCTAATCCCAGTTCACCCATGGTTTCACCCATGTCTTGCTGTGCTTTCACAAGGGATTCCGCCTACAAAAAGAAACCACAAAAGGGGGTTGTTCCAAGCAGGATACTACATACTGCCAGAATGATGCACAATTCACCTAACAAGTATGAAATTTTACCTGCTGTGAGGCATTGATAATTTGCTGCTCAAGATCATGCATCTTCTCCTTCTTTTCCAAGAACTCTTTATCTTCTTCAACAACGGGAGGTTTTGATCCACCCCAGTCATTAGAAACTGACTGCCTCAGCTCCTTGAATAATCTCAGCAGATCCCTACCTCCTCTTGCAGGCTGACCCACCTCAGTCACCGGCACTGCAGAGGCTCCGCCTTCACCGAACAACTGTTTTGGGAGCTTCACCGCCCCATCCAACATCCGAGAGGCCACATCAGTACTCATTGGTAGTGGCAACTTCCCTTGCACCTGAAGAAACACTTTCAACTCGTCACTGTTCCTAATAACAGGGTGTGCACTTAGCCTGCGCAAGTATTTCTCCAATGCAACTCTTCTCTGCTCCACGAACTCTTGTTTCTGCATTACTTGGCTCTCTACGACGCTCTTATCTGGCCGTGGTGGTATGCAGAACCCTCTATACGTCTCAGCCAATCGATCAGCCAATGTGACAACATCTCTGAATCTTCTTCGCACGCTAAACTCCGATGGGCCGCCAAAGTCAGGGAGATTCGTTCTGGTCGTAATTTGGTAGGTGATGTAAGTGTTTCCTCCAACAATGGAATTTGAAATCTCCTGCTCTTTCTGAGGGTTAGATACAGTGATCTTGATGTAATCAGAGCTTGAAGAAGAAGGAGATCTCGATAGTGAATCTGAGAATTGACTATGAAGGCTATTATCCTCGGTACCGTTAATCTCGCTATCTGAGTTCTCATCAAAGGGACTGAAGATAACATCTGCATACGACGGAGGCTCGATGTAGGAGTTATCGCTGCTGATCGGCTTAGAGCTGAAGCTGCTGCGGAAATCTTCGTAGGAGGATGGCGCAAGGAGTGGATCAGAATCAGCTGGAATCATAACGGTCGGTGGCGGCGAGAGCGGGTCACGGACGTTGGAGAGTGTTGACATGGCGCTACGGTAACCAGAGTTCGATGTATCACCGTTGACATCGCTTATCTTCAGAGGATGGTCACCACCATCTACTCCTAGGTCGAGATTCTCCATATCATCCCTTTGCGCATTGAGATTAGTTTCTTCGAATCCATCGGCATTCTCTGAGCCCATCATTTCGACTTCTCTGGAGTAACGACGAACTAAGCTAATTGAAATTAACAGAAAATTAGGGTTTGATGATTTGGGAACAAACGGAGATCCCCTGAAATGTGACGCTGAGCGACGGTGTGGCTATCGAATTAAAAGAAACCGGAGTGACTAAAATGCGCAGGTGGGGACTATGGGAGCAGGAGACTAACGTGCACACCGTGGCGGGTTAGGGGTGGCACGTGATAATGGCTTAAAGTCTCGTCAATTGACAAATCTGCCAATGCGTACATGTGATGTGAAGAATCTGACAACTTTCAGGTAAAGTATAGTCGCCGATGGGCTTGTTTAGGCCCATTAGGAAAGCCCAATATTAATTATTGACGGAGATAGCCATATAGCTGCATCCAAACATTCTTATTAGGTTTCGTTAAGCAGCTGCAGAGCTTCCCTGATCGTGTCGAAATCCTGTGTTTAACTGGAACCGAGTCTTTTGATGTAAAAGGTCAACAACTCATAAAGACACTTCAAAAAGGTTTTCCGACAAAATTCTTATCTTCTCAGATGTCTTCCAAATTCGGGTTAGCGGGTGGAATACCGGAGCGACGTGTTCGACCCATCTGGGATGCAATCGATTCTCGTCAGTTCAAGAATGCTCTAAAGCTTGTCACTTCGCTTCTCGCTAAGTACCCTAAATCTCCTTATGCTTTAGTAAGTGAAACCCATCATTGTTTTTTTTGGTTTTATTCTTTCTCTAATCTGTACACGGGAACGTAATCTGATTAAAATGCTGTTAACAGGCGCTAAAAGCTCTGATTCATGAGAGAATGGGGAAAACAGATGAGGCACTCTCTGTTTGTTTGGATGCTAAAGAGCTTTTGTACAAAGATGATTTAGCGTTGATGGATGATCTTACTCTTAGTACATTGCAAATTGTATTGCAGAGACTTGATCACTGTAAGTGCACACGTATAAAAGAAGAATTTGAAAGCTGTTGTATTACTTCTTGGTATATCTAAATTGCTTGTTTTAATTTGATTAGTGGACTTGGCTACTAGTTGTTATGCTCATGCCTGTGGCAAATACCCTAATAATTTGGAGCTTATGATGGGGCTCTTCAATTGCTATGTTCGCGAATATTCATTTGTGAAGCAGCAACAGGTTGGTCTTTCTGCTGTATGAACAAATTTCTGGGTTCTGGTGTCACTCTTTCTTTCTCTGTTCTTATGTCTTGTTTTGTGACAGACAGCCATCAAAATGTACAAACTTGCCGGAGAAGAAAGGTTCTTACTTTGGGCTGTTTGTAGCATCCAATTACAAGTACTGCCATCGTTTCCTCCTCTCTTTTTTGAGCAGTTTGGTATTCCTGTTGCTTATAGTTGTGATGATTTTGGACAGGTGCTATGCGATAAGAGTGGGGAGAAGCTGTTGCTTCTGGCTGAGGGTTTACTTAAGAAGCACATTGCCTCTCATAGTATGCATGAGCCAGAAGGTAAATTCACTAATGTCTTCTCTTGTACAAGTTGTGGAACTATTTCAGATTTCTTCACCCTTTCTTCTACTAATGACAGTATGGTGTTTTCAGCTCTCATGGTGTATATCTCTTTGCTGGAACAACAATCCAAATACAATGATGCTTTAGAAGTCCTTTCTGGAGATTTGGGATCTCTTTTGATGATTGAAGTCGATAAACTACGGATACAGGTAGGTTATAAGACTTTTTGGCTGGAGAGAACAGTAAACTTTATGCTTTTTGTGTTATATTCTCCGTAGACCACAGAAATTGTGCATTTTCCCTAGTTTTTGGTTGAACCTATCGTTATACATATATACATATATATATTAGTATGCGGAGTCTGTTGAGGTATGCTTACACAAACTCTCTCACTTTAAGCTGACAGGGGAGACTCCTTGCTAGGGCAAATGACTATTCTGCTGCTGTTGATGTCTATAAAAAAATCTTAGAATTGAGGTATGTTTTCAAGGCTGCTTCTCAGATATCAGTGTCTTTAGAGTTGGATATGTTTCCAGTATGATTTCTGATAGGTCATTCGATTGTTTCTATATCTGAGGCCTGTGCATATCATATCAGTATGCTAACATAAAATTTCTCTTCAATTGGCAGTCCAGATGATTGGGAGTGTTTCCTACACTATCTCGGCTGTCTGCTTGAAGATGACAGCATCTGGAAATACTTTGACAATATTGATCAAATTCATCCGACAAAGCACATAGAATGCAAATTTTCTCACCTTACGGAAGAAATGGTGATCATATTACCCACTTGCCTTGCTTAATGTTTCAGTTTGTGTTTTCCTTTGCTTTTTTCTTAATTTGTGGCTTATATATAATCTATTTTCTTTCCCACCATGCAGTTTGATTCTCGTATATCAAGTGCCTCAGATTTGGTGCAGAAATTACAGAGGGACGCTGAGAATAGTAATTTAAGGGGTCCGTACTTGGCAGAACTGGAAATTGAGAAGAGAAAATTCTTATTTGGGAAGAAGAACGAAGACAAGTTACTAGAATCGTTACTGCAGTATTTTCTTAAGTATGTCGCTGTATGAAACCCTTTGGAGTTGATCTAGTTATTTATAAGTAAAGCCTACTGGTTCTTATATCCCTCTGAGCTTGTTTTGATTTGCATGCAGATTTGGTCATTTAGCTTGCTATGCTTCCGACGTTGAGGCATACCTACAAGTATTATCCCCAAATAAAAAGGCAGGATTTGTGGAAATGCTAGTGAAAAATTCTGATTCTTCTGCGTCAGCAACCAAAGTGCTCGGTCAAACAACAACAATTCTCAAAGTCCAAGAACTGACGGGAAACATTTTTGGGCTTCCTACAGACGGTGTGTTCTCTTAGCTTACATAGTTTTTCTGCAACTTCCTTGTTTTCTGCTTATAGTTTTTTTTATACAAGCCATGTTACTGTATGGTGATAAGCCTTTTTGAATGAGTTCTTCTGAATCTAATTCCGATTCAATTTTTTTCTTCCAATGTCTAGAAATTGAAGCCTCTGCTGTCAAACTGGCAAAGTTATACTGCCAAAATCTTTCTCTTTCTAAGGACTTGGACCCTCAAGAGAGCATGTTTGGGGAAGAACTTTTATCTTTGATTAGCAACATGTTGGTCCAGGTGACTTGGCTTTGTTTCAACAGACTTGCTTCCCTTGTACTGGTTTACCCATTGTTGTATATTAATTAACCTTACTGTTGGTTCCAGTTATTCTGGAGAACTCGAGATTTTGGCTATCTTGCTGAAGCTATAATGGTTCTTGAGCTGGGCTTGACCATCAGAGGGTCAGTACATCATATTTTTGCCAGCTGCTTTGTTTTAAATGCCAAAGGATTCAACATGGCTTTGATAGGTCTCAACTTGATTATTACTTTTGTTTCCACAGACATGTATGGCAGTACAAGATCTTGCTGTTGCACATATATTCATATGTTGGTGCTCTTCCACTTGCATTTGAACGGTATTCATAGCTCTCGCCTTTACTTGTTTTTGCCTGGAAACAGAAAACCCTCATTCAGCTGGTTTACTGAACCACCTGTTTATCTATTGTTAGGTATAAAGCTCTTGATGTGAAGAACATCTTGACGGAAACAGTTTCACACCATATTCTACGTCAAATGTTGGAATCTCCAATGTGGGTGGACTTAAGTAATCTCCTAAAAGACTATCTCAAGTTTATGGATGATCATTTGAGAGAGTCTGCAGACCTCACATTTCTTGCTTACCGCCATAGAAATTACTCAAAAGTAAACAATTTGATATCTCCCGGAGTTGTCATTACCATATCCCTGTGGGCAACCAATCGGTTACTGTCATGACTTATCTTGATTTCCTAATCTCAGGTGATCGAATTTGTCCTATTCAAACAACGATTGCAGCACTCAAACCAGTACCAAGCTGCAAGGGTTGAAGCGTCTGTCTTGCAATTGAAGCAGAACGCAGACAGCTTTGAGGAAGAAGAGGTAATTCATCCAAGTTCTTATCATGTATAATAACATATCTCCATCTACTTGATCCTCTCATATATCTAAGGTTGCCTGGGATTTTGTTGTCTAGCGCATTCTTGAAAATCTGAAATCTGGAGTTCAACTTGTGGAGCTCTCAAATGAAATTGGATCCAGGACACTTAAGTTCAATGAAGATATGCAAACACGTCCGTGGTGGACACCTTGTCCTGAGAAAAACTATCTACTAGGTCAGTATTTCCTTCACAATTTGTTGTTGTTTATGATTGTGGTGTTATTCTTAATATCAAAAAACGTCTGTAGGTCCGTTTGAAGAAATTTCTTACTGTCCTCCCAAAGAGAATGTGGTACGTTTGTCTATATCCATACATCTTTTCTTGGGGACGGATGCAACCTAATACATGTAATTGTTGGCTGTCTATAGAAAGAAGAACGTGAAGAAAATATGAAACGAGCCATCCAGAGAAAATCCCTTCTACCTCGGATGATATATCTCTCTATTCAGTGCACGCCAACGGCATTAAAGGAAAGTGTTGAAACCAATGGGTCTGGAGGTGACATCGACGTCTGTGAAGAACTTAAGTGTTTGCTGGAGGACTACACAAAAATGTTGGGATGTTCTCTAAGTGACGCTGTAGAAATGATCACAGAGATCTCACAGGGTGCAAGGACTTCCGAGGTTAGCTTTTCTACTCCTTTCTCCTTCTACCTGCACTCATATTAACTGGTCTTACTGTTAGTAACCTAGTCGAAACATCTCTGTAGAGCCTCGGTTCAAATTTGGTGGACTGGTTAAATTTTGCGGTGTTTTGGAATGCGTGGAGCCTAAGTTCCCAGGAGCACTGGCATGTGTTGAACTCCCTGTTTGAGAGGCTTATTCTGGATAGAGTCAGATCAATGGGATCTTCAGACATGAGTTCTTGCTACTCTGATGTCCAGGTCTTGGTTCAGATCATCACCGAACCGTTGGCGTGGCACAGTCTTATCATTCAGGCCTGCACCCGCTCGTCTCTCCCATCTGGGAAAAAGAAGAAGAAAAATCAACATTCAGATCAATTATCTTCGTCCCCCATATCACAAGCAATCAAAGATTCTATACAGTTACTATGCAGCACAATACAAGATGTTTCTAACTGGCTACTGAATCAACTGAACAATCCAGAAGATGGTCAAGTGGAGGGATTTCTGACAACTCTGAAGAGAGATGGAAATGCAGCAGGACCAGGTCAGATTCTTGGGGTACTAGAGAGTTTCATCGCATCCAGCGAAGAATCGGAGGTTGGAAATCGCATCTTTCAAGCACTGAAATCATGGAACACGGCAGATACCGCACGTAAAACAGTCATGGCGCAACAGAGAGTCCTCCGTGAGTTTCTCCAGATCTGTGAATCTAAGAGAAAGCTACTGGAAACGCTCAAGCAACAGATGTCCCATGTTTGATCTTGAATAACACTTTAGAGAAAGATCCCTGCTTTTCTTGGCTATTTCATTTTGGGAATACATTCATGACAGGGACAGAGATTGATTGATGTTTCAATACATTTTGAAAAGAAAAAAATGAATCGTGATTTGCTAGCTAATTTAGCTGCTTCTATACTGGAATTTTATTAACTCATCTATCTATTGGGATACAAATAAAAAGCAAAACAATCCCCAATAATACAGATTCTACAACTCGGATATAATAAAATTAAGAAACCTAATCAATCAAGAAATTGTACTAATTAAATCAATTATGAGAGTGAGACCAAGGAGACACTAATTTCTTGTAATCAAACTTGCCGTTCAAGAAACCATCACCACCCATCTGGTTTCTCACTTGTTGCTGCACCACCAACACCGAACCCTCCGAGGCGAAAACGCTCCCAGCCACGGTGTCTCCAATGACTCCAAGCTGGTGGTCTTCGCTCCACGTAGAAAGTCCTTCCAGAATCTTTGGATTGATCCCTTCTCTCCTCCCGGTTATCCACAAATCATAGTCATTGACATTCATTGCTTGAATCGCAGCCAACGTCTCAGCACCGTTCTTCACAACAACCTCCTTGTAGCTAACCCTAGCGTTGCTTTCGTTCTTGACCCAGAACCACGTCACCACCCCATCGTCCAGCTTCTTCTCCCTCTCGTCCTCTCCTTCGTGGTTGTGCGCCAAGAACCTAATCACTGTCAAGTTTATGAACGGATTCTCCGTCATCCTATCAGCCAGATGCAGAGCTTCTCTGTTATCAGCTCCTCCTAAAAACAGAACCACGAAACGGTACATTTCTTGCCTCATATGGCTAGAATTTGTTGTGTGTTGTGGGTCCATGGATGACCTAACCATAGCGTTCTTAAGTCGTCCCTTCTCGTAATAGATACAGACAGAACATGGTGTGTGTGCCAAGACGTCTGCGTTCACAGATAGCATGCCGGAGTCACGTAGCTCGGTAAGAGCTGCGTCTTGAAGACGCTCTTTCTGATAAGGTAAGAGAATGAAAGCGGTTTTCTTGGTCAAAGCCAGCTCGCAAATATTTTGATACATGTTATGCTTTGAAGCATGTGCAGTGTAGGCATGCATCGTCACACACTCACTTCTTTTCTCTTGGTACAGTTTAAATGCGCTCTGCACTTGGTCTACTCGCCTGCTCCCCATACGCTCTGCAGGCTCTTCCTCTTCCTCGTATTCTTCCTCCCTTTTCTTGTCGTGTGCAATAAACAAGGGTTGGGCACGCCCTTCCAGTTCCACTAGCTGAATTGCGAATACAGAGAAAGGACTAGTTTTAGTGGGATAAGCGAAGTCTAGAAACGTGATCAAGCCTGAGAAGGTATCATGGTCGGTTACTGCAAGAACTAGTCCCGTCTCGGTGTTCTGAGGAGTGTGTTGGATTGTGCGGCGCTTGCTGCTTCTATAAGGCCGAGTGGGATCGTAGAGGAAGCTGATTAGCGGCGCTGTTACACCCGTGACCACGATCGCATACAAAACCATGACAGAATAACCGGGTAAGCCTACCATTTGTTTGTCGATCCAATGCAAGTAGAGTAAGATATCGATCTGGCCTCTCAAGTTCATCATCAGGCCAAGCGTGAGACTGTCCCTAGTGGGGACTTTAAAGAAGAGAGCAGCGCCAGTGGAAGAGACAAACTTGGTGACGAAGCCAACGATGCTCATGTAGATAAGAGGAGAGATCTGTTTGGGCCACGTCTCTTTGCTAATTAAGTTGACATTGGTTTTTTGTCCCACCAAAGCAAAAGAGAAAGGCATCAAGAATTCATTAACAAAGGTCTCGCTCCTAATAGCCAACGTCGAACCTAACGGTGGTCCATGAGGGACCACCAACCCCAGCCAAATGGGTCCAACAGCTATAGCCATACCGAACATGTCAGTGAGGAAACAAGAGACAAGGACACCCATGAGAATATTGACGATGTAGTTTTGGTTCACGAGTCCTCCCTCAGGCGTTTTGGCGACAATCCATTCAAAGGATCGTTTCACAACCAAAAGCAAACAAGCGGCCATGATAGCCGCCGATATGAGAAACCATATGACAGAGTATGCTCCTCCTCCTCCGTCAGCCTGCGCCATGGCTTCAAACAAAACAAGCACGTAGACCCCAACCATGTCTCCAAGGAGAGTCACTGACATGGCGAACTTTCCTATCTCAGAGTTGAGAAGGTTCATGTCTCTCAAAACAGTGTAAATGACCGGAAAAGAAGTGAAACCCAAGGCGAACGTGACCCCTCCAATGGACGAAGGTTTCTGCAATCTTATATCCATTTTGTGTTTTAGGGCAGCTCCCGTGCTCCCCACGCAAGCAATCGGCACCAAAACGCTAACTGCAGCAATGTACTTATGCTTTCTTGGTGCTTTAAAGATTTCTGCAACGTCTGTTTTGGCAGCCGTGAGGAAGAAGAAGTAAAAGAATCCCATCAGTCCTATGTTTGCGCATATGTAATTCGCAATCGGTGGAAACAGATAGTAATTGAAGTTTCGGTTTCTTCCTAACATGGACGGTCCTATCATCATCCCACCCTTCAAAACACAAAACCATGCATTTTGTCTTAAATAATATAATTAGCTCCATCAATGGAAATTTATTAACTATGTAAAAGAAAATATAAGATCGAATACGAACAATGATCTCGCAGACTATACGAGGTTGGCGAAGAGGTCGAAGGAGGACGTAAACAATTTTGATGAAGAAAATGATGAGTATTGCTTCGATCAAAAAGGTTGAAAATGTGTAGTTCATGCCATTTTCGCCTTTGAACATTCCGAACGGCTGCTTATCGTGAACCTGTCGGCAAACCTCCGGAAGTCTGGCTGAGAAAACACGACTGCTGACCACTCCGGCGGTGGTTGGATTCTCTGGCCAGAACCCAAAACGGGTAGGCAGGGCACTCCAGCCATCACTTGGGAAAGACCTAACCATGCATGCAGATTATTCTCTCAGATATTTGACATAAAACAAACGACAATGATCATCCATAGAGAGACAGAGAGAAGGCGATAGATCCATGATTGATGTGTGTTTTTTCCAACAGATGTGGTCGTGCGTCATTTTGGGAACAATTGTAGTTGTAGTTTTCGCTTACTCTTCATATTTTCTTTATTTTTATTTTCTCATTATGAGTTTTTTATGTGAAAAATGTATATGTTTTGTGGTACTTCATCTTCATGATCTACATTTTTCACTCCGTAAACATAGCCGCTTTCTTCTTGAAAACGCATATTTTCATCAGAGTTAAAGAATTCATCAAAAATGTAACGTACGATATGTTTTGTTACACACCTTATGAGAACCATTTTTTTTTCTCTAACAGAAAGTTTATACTCTTTGACTAAAATTAGAGTTGTTGTCAAATAAGATTTAAAAATATATATATAATCTATATATGTATGTTTATACTTTGATTGAAAGGAATGTAAGATGTTTAAATGAGAAACTAAAACAGAAATGTAGGAATGTTACCACCGATCGATATTCTTAGCTTTATTTTCATACTACTGTTTTTACTTTTTACAGTTTCTTTTAAGAATCACATGTGAGGTCAAGGATGAGAATTATAATCTCACTTCATTCCTTAAATTTTGCTGTACTCCTTTCTGCAATAAATGTAGTGCTCTCCATTATATATAGGATGAGTTTTTGTTTAGTTGATGAAAAAAAAAAGATGGATGAATTTAGAAGCAATAACATAAGGGACCGCCGGGACGTGCAAGGTACGGCCGTGGTAGCTGGCTAACACAAACTCCCATGCATATCTCTTTATATATTTTACACAAGATCTATATTTCTTGAAGATTAGTTTTAAAAAGAATTCTTACATATTAAACTACATTTCATACATGTCTTTTTAGTCGTTTTTATTTTCATTTTACACTCACCATCTTCCACTTTAAAACACTTCTCTAAAGTTTTAAACCAATGATAATTTTATTTTATTTTTTATAGTGTGAGATAATGTATTCTATTAATTATACATTTATAATTTGTAGTTCACAATTCATTTACCGTAATCAATGTAGAATACATAGAAATAACAATAAAATCAATATATATGAAACAAAAGCAAAAACAAGAAAACCGTTTGTGATGAAATGGATGTCATGAAATTTTGTTGTTGTTGTGGACATAAATATTGATTTTATTGATATGATAACATTACAAGATTCTGAAATAGTCACTACGTACTAATAATAAATTTGGAAATAAAGGAGAAGTGGAGATCCCACCTACGCCAAATATTGAATGCATCACCGCTTTTTGCGTTCTTCCACATACTGGATTATTTCATTTTATCCTTTTTATTTTCATACATTCTCACTTATCGATCTCATTAAATATTTCCTTCGTTTCCTTTTAATCTCAAGGACTTGTCTAACCGGTGACTAGCTTGTGGCCGTGCTGAGTTTGCATCGTCGAACAAAACTCATAAAATCCTATCTGACGCAGTCGCACAACAGTTTATAATTAGACGTAATTCGTTGACAAATTGCCCTATAGATATATACAGTATACATTAACTAAATCTATCCTCTATCACCTCCCTATTTCTTAGTAAACAATAAAAGAAAGAAATAAAGTTATTGTGGGTATGGGAATGCATTAAAAGTGCCGAATATGCATAAAAAATTGGTACACCTTCCAAAATATGTAATATGGGGACACTTAGCTTAGAGTTGAGACTATAAATACAGCAATATGATCCAAGGTCAAGCTCCTCTATATATATATATACGTACTTAACATTACAATACATATAACATACATGATACATTATAACACATATGTAAAGGAAGATGCATACCTATGGATGTAAATTTCAGATTGAGTAGTAGAGAAATAGCTATAAAGCTCAGGAGGGATAGCGCCATGGCTCACCAGTGCTGTATGTTTTGTATATGCGTACATGTATATCTGTTGGCGCTATCCATCCTGAGTTCCATAGCTTCTTCTTGCTTATATGTGATTCCTACTTCATTCCCTCCTTCGTTTAGCTTCTTGTATACAAGATATGGTAATGGGTAAGTTTATTATTTGCATGTAAATATTTTACCTTTTTTTATATAGAATTGTTGAAGTTCAAATCATATAGAAAATTGTGTCGAAAGTGAGAAAAATCGCAGGTATTGTCAATTTGAGGTTAAGAACACATTAAGTATTAAATAGTGTGGTCTTACAAGTTACAACTTACAAATATCTGGATTTCACACATCTAAGCAGTTTGTTAGAATTACATTGTTACTGCCTTACTTTTTTTTTTTTTTTTTTTTTTTGTAAATTTATGCTTAAGACTACTGGTGGACTTTTATTAAGAATATGTATATTATCCAATATGTGTGTGAAAGGGATGGTAAATAAGTAATATCGCCGTGTGCTAGAGCCAGCCAGCGATTGAGCTGTGAATATGCAATGTTAGAAGATGGATTCTCTTTGTCGAATTGAGAATGGGAATCTTGAAACTAATGTTACAGGATTCCAAATTTCCTGGATTCTTTCTCTCGTCCATATTTTCTACACAACAAGTCATTAATAAACTTTCTCTTGGGATTTTCGGCATTAGTCTTTTTTGTTCCTATAATTTCAACATAAACTTTCGTTACATGTAACACATTAAAGAGTTGGCCAATCCGGCACTTGACCAAAAGGTCATGACATATACACATAGAGAACTTTACGAGACACCCTTCTCTTTAGTCCTTGGGATCCAGATTGAACGATTAACTATTTATTAACAACGTCTTTTATCCAAAAAAAGGCCACTCATTTGTAAAACCCTAATCCTAATCATAGCCCCAGTGAGTGAAGTTGGCAATAAAATCATCAAGTTGATCTTTGAAAGGTCACTGCATACTTCAGATCAACTGATCAGACACAAGTGCCTAGCCATCCCCCACTCCTGCCAATTCTCGAGGAACACATGTTGCTATAAAAGAAGTTTGCGAGAAAAAACGATAACAACTCCGAAAATTGTAAAGAGAAGTGTGGTTGCCTAAATGAATGCATTACACAATACAACATGAAAACATACGACTGTTTTGTTTGTGTTGAACAGAGTCAAAAAAAGAAGGAAGAGAAGCAAAAAAGGGACTTCTGGTGTTGAAAGAAGTAATCAAGATGAATGCACTCACCTGAAATCATCATAGCACCAATTTGCAATGCATTTTGCAGTTAAATATCAGCTTCCTTCAATAAAACAAAAAACAAACATTTCACATCGTGAAAAACAAACTAAAAATAAACCGGAGATGCATGAATAATAGATCCCCAAAGAAACAGAACAAGTAGGGAGAAAAAAGGGGTAATTTTGCTCAAGGTCAAAGTGAACAAAAACCTACCTCTTTTTTTGTATCTCCAATATGAGGATTCATAGAACATTTTACTAAAATTCCCTCCTTAACACACACAAAACTCTTAGAACACATAACAGCTGATTCATTCATTCCTCTCTTTCTCTCAATATGGACGAGACCGGTTTCCCCCATGGTGGTTTCTGTCTGGCCCTGAACTGTAGTTGTCTCTTCTTCTGTCTCCCCCACCACCACCATAGCCACCACCTCCTCCTCCTCTACCCCCACCTCTGCGACATTCACAAGTTTGCAAGGACAACATTATTAGATCAGACACAGACATCTCTAATTAAAACCAGCTTACTACGTAAGATGAAGTGACTCAACACACAACAAAGACGAGTCTTATAGAGCATGGAAAACCAGATAAAGATACAACTTATATGGGGAATTACTAGGAGCTTATAAGAAGCATGAACAAACAACAGATCTCTTCACAACCAAGAGCAGCCACAGCTATAGGTTACAAGATAACTACATAGATTTATTTCCTATGGCATGAACATAGACCTAAGGCATAATTTGATGACATACGAACTCCCAACCCTTTCTGTCATACCCAGATGAGTGTACAAAGCAAATCCCCAGTAGGATACAAGATCCAAACAGTCTTCAGAGACAAGGAACATAAACTTAGCATTGCAAAAACTCATATTCCCTACTAAAATTATAAAGCTAAAAGCCTAAAACAACTAGAGTACAAACACCTATAAGATGGAGCAGGTGGTAACAGCTAAATGGTAACAAAAAAGAATGCTGATAAATGATCAGGACAGCTACCTCTGGTCAAAGGTAGGAGCACGGGGCGCAGACTTTTCTGCCATCGTTACACTAATCTTGTTCCCCCTCATTTCGTAATCTACAAAACAATCCACCACCATTCACGAAACAGAACTTTTAAACAATTTTAAGCTAGACAGCAATTCCATAGTACATACTGTTGAAAAAGCCGCCTGCAGAGTGTGCAGCGCTGGGATCTTCATAAGCCAGACAGGCGTCACCTTTATAGTTACCCTTCTCATCAGTGTAAATCTTAATATTATAGGGCCACTGATCTTTGTAACCACGCTTCTGCTTAATTCTTCCAACCTAAAATAGATCCAACCAGACACACTTTATCAGCACACCAATAAACATGTACACAAACAAGAACTTAATAACTTATAGCAAGGGAAAGGCTTATTCCAAGATATAAAACACAACAGAAGTAAAAGACCAGTGTTATTACTTGGCCAATGCCACCAAAGAGATCCTTGAGTTCATCAGTTGTCACATCCGGAGGTAAATTAGAGATGTATATTCTAGCATTATCACAATTATCATCACAATCAGCATCGCACTGCTTGACTTTTTCAGTAGCTGCATCTTCATAACTAGCTTCCTGCCGTCGAGGAGCACTACCACCATCATAGCCGCCACTCCTACCACCACGACCACCAGTGCTCGGTGCATCACTGCCATAACCCCCTCGTGGACCACCATATGACGGCGGGCCACCAGAATAGCTTGTAGGCGGGGGAACAGCTTCCATTCCATAACCCGTGGGTGGAGGATAACTTCCAGAACCATCGTAGGATGGAATAGCTGCAGCAGGAGGAGGAGCCTGACCATACGAACCATTTTCCCTCTGACTACCACTACCATAGCTACCACCACTCCTACTTCCACCATCATATCTACTACTCTCATAGCTCCTACCACTATCGTTTCTACCACCACGACCACCCCCACGATCACTGTCACCTCCACCTCGGCTATATCCACCACCTCCACGATCATTAGCACCAGAACTAGTACCAGAAGGAGCAAGTGCACCACACTTGTTACATTCAACTCTCCTTGCAAAGTTCACGTTCCCACAACTATACAAACAGTTTCGAGGGTAAACAATTTCAAAACATGCTCCCACAAAGGAATTCAACAGCTAATTCAATTCATTACATATGCAGAAAGAATGGAATCCCAAATAATTTGCAATCATTACCTGGGGTTGGGACAACGCCAATCTCCATCTCTGCCTCCGCCGCCACTTCCTCTTCCACCGCGATCACCTCCTTGATATCCACCACCTCCACCGCCTAAATCAAAACGAATCATCGAAATAGTGAGAAACTAAAGATTTAACAAAAGTAGCTCAGCAAGGAATGGAGAAATCTAAAGAATCATAAGGTTATATCAATCAGATCTGCAACAATCTAAATCACAAACCTCGATTTCCTCTACCACCGCCTCCACCGTAACCACCGCGTCCGCCGTAACTACCTCCGCCAGAGGCACCGCGTCCACCATATCCAGCATCACCACCTCCATAACCTCCCCCTCCGCCGTATCCATCACCACCGTACGACGGAATAGGCGCACCTCCGCCGCCGTCTTGATTGTACATCCCAGCCATGACCTAGGGTTTGCGATAAACAACAGACCAAAACTCTTAACGAATCGTGTGAGAGCCTTTTTAGACGTAGAATAAAAAATCTCGCGTTTTATTTATATTTCTCTCAAAAATAGTGGAACTTTATTATTGCATTTATCTTAAATCTTAAATTCTTTTACATCTTATCTTTTACCGACCGGTTTCCCAAAATAACTGGACTTGCTTTTTTTATCAAATAAGACAACATGGTTCTAAGGCCCATAATCATCTAACCTTTACGAAGGCCCAGCCCAATAACAGTTATTTTTTACGTAGCCCAATACAGTTTTGAAATGTGGCTATTAGAGAGAAATTAGAGGCAAAATCCACCAAAATTTTGCTATAACTACAACTTTAAAAGAGTCCGGACAGTAGGAACAATAAGAGGAGAGGCCAGCTCTGAAAGAAATTTGGAGTTTGCGAAGATGAATGAGAAGTGTCAAGTTGAATCGAGAACCGGCAATTATCCTCAGAAGGATCAACAGTAGTGATCAAACCAAGTCCACCAAAGTTGCAGCTTTCTGCACTGTGATCATTTTGCTGGTACAAGCTATTGAACGCGTATGAAACGTTGCCTGGCCATCTGATGCCTGAACACGACCCGCCAGGAAGTATCGATGTACAGTCCGCAACAGCACACGCTTCTAATGCTCTTGCTGACGCGTTTGACAAGTCCTTGTTATTGTTCACCACACACCACTTAGGAGGAAGGTACTGAACATTCTGCGCGTTTACCTGATTCTTATGGTTGAAACTGAAATTGTATTTGGCTTGACCGTCGAAAGTGAACACTCCCCAGTGCCTCTCAAAGTTCCCAGCAGATAAGTTTCTCTGATCTTCGTCCAAGAGACTTTCAATGTAGGTTTCAACAGGAGGACGCGGGAGAGAGGCCGTCTTTTTCTCCAAGTGAACTATCAGTCCTTTAAAGAACGCCTCAGCAGTCAGTGATGTTGCATTTTCTGCTCCATCTGTAGGCCAACCGATCTTTGACACAACGATATCCACCTCCGAAAACCCAATTGTGAACAATGCAGAGACAAGTGTGTCATAGCTTAGATCAAAGCTGTTTCTGTAGGTTTTACGTCCGTCTTTGTGAGCCTTTGCTGTTTCTTTAAAGAGGCTAAAGTCAAGGGAGATGTTCTTGTTCTGGTGAAAGCTTAGGAAAGGAGAGATTGTCACAAAAAAAGGAGAGTGGTGCTTTGTGAGAAAGGAGAGGAGTTCAATCATCGTCTTGTTGAGGTCAGCCCTAAAGTGTCCTGAAGAAGGTCGACCAGATTCAGAAAGAAAGGAATCAAAGCTTGAGGGGACTACAACCTTCACTTCATTTGCCAAGTTCGCCTTAACTAAAGCATTTTGGATATTCATAGCTGCCCCAATCACAAAAGGCTTATACTGATTGCCATAGCTCTGGAGAAATGGCTCTTCTCCAACTGCTACATACCTGAAAATCAATTCTTTTCTTTAATGATAATTTCACAATAAGAAGATTGGCAATTTGGCATTGAAACAAATCCGACTCATTCACATTCCATAAGTTAAATTCCAGCTTAAAAATCTTAAATCTATATATATATAACTGGATAAGCAGAAGAGAAGGAGAAAGAAGATACTCGATTCGAACTCTGTTTCCACCGTTGAAGTAACGAGTGACATTGTCATGTACCCAGCTCTCTGCTACCTTTACGGATGCATTCAAGCTCTTGAGCATCGAATTTTGGATTCCGATAGTGACACCAATATTAGAACCAGAGAGAGCTCGGAGAACTTTTGGGTCGGCATCGAAGAGCTTCACTTTGACAATGCCGTTTGATTTCAGAAGCTCTACAACCTTTGAAGGCGGAAGAGGGTGCGACGCTTCTGTCCCCCAATTTATGCCAACTGCTCTGACGGTTGTTCCCGTCAAGCTCAACCCTGCCGTGACGGCGAGGAGGAGGAGAAACAGCCGACGAGCCATCAAATCCAGTGAATCTCGTACTTCCACGATAATGTCGGGCCGAGAAATTCAATGTTTAAAAAAACAAAACACTGCGTGCCGTTTCACGACTCAGCATCTCACTGTTATTTAGCTATCAAAACGACACGGTGTTTAGAAATTGGGCTTGGGCTTCACATTCCCTAATCATCATCATCTCTGAAATAGAAATTATCTGAAACTTAGAGAGACAGAGAGAGAGAAAGCTCAAATTCAATCATCAATGTTAACGGACGAGAGAGAAGTAGTCTGTGTCACCGGCGCCAGTGGCTGCATCGGCTCGTGGCTGGTCCATCAGCTCCTCCTCCGCGGCTACTCCGTCCACGCCACCGTGAAAAACCTCCGTAATCTTCACAAATTTCTCTCTTCGATTACGCTTCTGGTTACCCTATCACCTCCTAATTCCCTTACATTTCTGTGTTGCAGAGGATGAGAAAGAGACGAAACATCTAGAAGGTCTCGAAGGTGCAGCCACACGCCTCCATCTATTCGAGATGGATCTCCTACAATACGACACCGTTTCCGCCGCCATCAATGGTTGCTCCGGCGTATTCCACCTCGCATCACCTTGTATCGTCGATGAAGTCCAAGATCCCCAGGTTCTAATCTCCACTCCCAAAAAGGACCAATAGTGAATTTGATCACTTCAAATGTATATAAATAAATGAGTGTATTCACAGAAGCAACTACTTGACCCGGCGGTTAAAGGAACCATAAATGTTCTGACGGCGGCAAAAGAAGCCAGTGTTAAGAGAGTTGTTGTGACGTCTTCGATATCGGCGATTACTCCAAGTCCCAACTGGCCTGCTGATAAGATCAAGAATGAGGAATGTTGGGCTGCTGAAGACTACTGCAGGCAAAATGGAGTATGTTATTCTCTAATTTAAGATTTGTTACTGCAAAACATCTTATTGGTTATCTTTATAGATGATGTGTTGTTGTTGGTAGTTGTGGTATCCACTGTCGAAGACGCTTGCTGAGAAGGCAGCTTGGGAATTTGCAGAGGAGAAAGGATTGGATGTGGTTGTGGTGAATCCAGGCACTGTCATGGGGCCTGTGATTCCTCCGTCTCTTAACGCTAGCATGCACATGCTTCTACGCCTTCTTCAGGGTATTTTGGTTCTCTATGAATGTTTGATTGAATATGTCTTGAGTTCCATGGAACATCTTTGAATTTGAATAGATATGGATGCTTAGGGTGCACGGAGACATACGAGAACTTCTTTATGGGGTCTGTGCATTTCAAGGATGTGGCTTTAGCTCATATTCTTGTATACGAGGATCCATATTCGAAAGGAAGGCACTTGTGCGTTGAGGCTATCTCTCACTACGGTGATTTTGTAGCCAAAGTTGCTGAGCTCTATCCCAATTACAATGTCCCCAAGTAAGCCACAAATTTTTCTTTGAAACAGACGTTATATATAGAGAGAGAGATTTCAATAACTTGAATTGGAAAAATCTCTTAGGTTACCGAGAGAGACTCAACCGGGTTTACTTCGAGATAAGAATGCATCAAAGAAGCTCATAGATTTGGGGTTAAAGTTCATTTCCATGGAGGAAATCATCAAGGAAGGTGTGGAGAGTCTTAAAAGCAAAGGATTTATCTCTTAATACCTACCTCTGTAACTCTGTTTGATTGAGCAATTAACACAATCTCTAGGCAGCAGAAACATTTCATATGATATACGATTTTGCACTTTTGTAATAAATAAGCTGGCCTATGGTATGGTATGAACATCCAATTAATATTTATTAATCTGGCCTCTCTGAGATTTTTCTTTAAAGTTTGAACATGAGAATATCTTTAAGTGTTTTAAGTGATTTAGTTTTGTTTATATAAATCCAGTGTTGCAATTATCACGAAATGTCAATATGTCCGAGTGGTTAAGGAGACAGACTCGAAATCTGTTGGGCTTTGCCTGCGCAGGTTCGAATCCTGCTGTTGACGTTCCTAATTAAATCGTTTTTTTCAATGTACCATTTTTCTTTTGTTTGGTAATAATATGTCCGCGATTAATAATCAGTCTATTGGACTATTGGTTTACCAAGAGAATTAATGCTAGGTTGGTCACTAGTCCTTTTCAAAATTGAACTTGTATAATTAATCAAAGACCACCCACTATTATTTTTTGTTTTTGCTATTCTAAGATAAATGAATTCTTGAGCTTGTACCATTATTCCTCTTTTGTAAATTTCATGGAAAAAAAAAAAAGTTGTCCACATTTCTAGGTGTACCAAATGTAAATAGTATCCTAAATCAAAACAAGAACTAAATCTTTTTTTTAGAGGTTGGATTTGTAAAGAAGAACATGAAAATAAAGTGAAAGTAAGAAGATGATGATCATCATTCCTAAAGCTTTTAAAAGAAAGCACCTGAAGATTTATGACTTTTCAGAGAAATCACGACTCACGTTAGACCCGAGACTTCGCACGTCCACACATCACCATTACACACTTTCGTACTGATCTATCTATCAATCACGGTGAAAGATAATAAATGAAATATAAATAAGATCTCATTTTACTAATAATCGGTGATCGTCTTTTCCATCTATATAAATTGCAATTTACATCTCAAATAATTAACTAAACGAAATATATAATTTATAAAAAAAGTAAAGAACTCAAGAATTACTATACCGTAATTCTTTTAAGATTTTAGCATCTAGCTAGTAGCTGGATCGTCTCCACTATACCGTAGTTGCAGCCGTAACGACCAAAGCAGCACCACCACTTCCTTCGGCATCGTCTCCGTCACCGGCGATTGGAGTTGCCGTGTCTGTATGCGGACGTTTTCTTTTCTTCTTGTCGTAAGGAATCCCTCGAGCCTTAGCCTGTGTTTGACGGACTTCTTTAAGATAGATCCTAACAGCCTTGGCAGCGAAAGGGTTTGACTCAGGAAGACCACCGCCGATTTCCTCGAAAGCAGCCCTTAGACGGCCGATGAGAGCATCGAGACTTCCCCAAGCTTGCTTGAGAGGGCAAGTGCACTGAGACGGTGGGTTAGGTTGTCCGAAGAAGGGACAAGCCGTGGCATGGACTTTGGTCTTACCAAACTGGTCGAGGTACTTAAGGAACTCAAGGACGTGTGCGCCACTACAACGAGACAGATTCAGAGGTGGCTTGTGGTTCCTTAGATACTGAAGGAAAGTGTTCCAGTCTCGCCTCTTTTGAGACTCGTACCGGCTCGGGGATGAGGAGGAACTTGCCGCTGCTTTGGCTGCGGTTTCTCCCTCCATCTTTGATCCTATGGTTATGTCAGGACGTTCTTAAGATATTAGGGTTCTTGACTTTGTTTTGAGTCTTTGTGTGTGTGTGTGGATCGTGTGCCTGAGAGAGAGAGAAGAAAGAGAGAGGCAGAGAAAGAGAAGAAGAGTTTATGTTCAGTCACAACTCACAAGTCAGAAGCAACAAGTTGGATTTGATTATTCATATTGTAGTTTCTCACTTCTTTTTTTTTTTTACTTCAGTTTCTCACTTCTTTTTACGTCCCATCATAATATTTATTTATCTGACTACCAAGAAAATGGAAAACGAGACCCAACTAATTTCCGATTCACACTGTATTAGACTATTACTCTATTAGCTTTGATCACTTTGATTTCTGTAAATGATTTTTTTTTTTTTTTAGTTTTCGATTTGGGTCGTATCGTTAAGTAAAGAATCACATCTATTTTTAAATTTGGTTTAAGAAATAATCACGGCGTTAAAGGACATATTTTTCACGAAGTTTAGTGCTATATATATGTTTAAGGGAAGTTAAGTTAACGACGTTAAGGTGACTACCATTCAAAAGCTCTATAGTATAATTTATATATCCCGTGATATTCATTTGTTTTAATCATTTATATGTACATAACTTTATTGATATCTTGTTGATACATCAAATCATATCAATGGATCGTCGGTCCAATATTTATTCCATTATAGGAAATGCAACTTTGTCCCTTTCAGTTTCATGGAAACTAGTTAATTTCTTAATCATGTTCACTCATCAAAGATGATACCAAAGAGTCATTGTTAAATGTGTATAAGCTGCTTAATTAGTGTTTTATTGACGGCGTGTATAATTTCTTGTTTATTGATTAATAAATTATAAGGGATAATGATTTATCGTTTTCGTTGTGTCTTAATCTAAAAAGAGTATCAATATTCACACTTATAAAATTATTTAACACTTAAACCCATGATAAATGGACCACCAACTACCACATAGAGCTCAAAGTCTACAAAATCTTAATACAATGCATATAGATCATGCAAGCTAAATTCTCAATTTATGTCTATCAGTATTCAACTAGACATTCTATATATCATACAAGGTCCATAATTTTGGGGAAATCATGGAATCGCCTTATGATTTGGTTAATAATATATATGCAACTATGCAAGGACTTATTGCGATGGAATTGATAAAAATAGAAAAATGTAAAGGAGAAAGAAATAGTGAGGAGTTGGTAGTGGGTCAAGAATCAATGAAGAAAGGTATTGGCCATTAGTTTCTAATAATCTAATCCACCCAATTTCATCACTCATTTACTTAAAACATTCATTATAATGTTTAGTGCTTAACTGCTTATATAGTCTCATACCTATACGGTCACTCTTTTTCACTTTAGTCCCACACCATCTCGTATTTTATATGTATAAATTAGGATAAAGAAAGAAAAAAAATATTTATGTATCAGGATCATGTCAAACATGGCAACTATTTAATCAAAATCTCTACCACAAAACTCTTAAACATGGCATCATTTCTTCTATACACATCCAAATATCCAATCATCAAATTAAGAAACAAGAATAAGAACGTCATCTCTACCAATAACAACAACAATATATATTATCAATCTAATCAAACATTTACATATGAATCCATCGTAGCATGATTTCTTTTCTTCTAAATCTTATTTGGACCTACAACGTAATCATACTTTCATAATGGTGTACAACATATAATAATTTGTCATATTAAGCTATACAAACATAGCTTAATAAAAATACATTATCTTTTTACTTTTTTTCACAAACAATCTTAATGACCACTCAATCTAATGCTTCTAGAAAGATAGCATCATCAAATGATGATTACACTTTATAATGCAAAAGTAACAAATCTAATCTTCTTGTTGTCTTTTTAAAATTTGGTTGCGTGTTTCGTTTTAATTATGACGTCGGAATTGAGAGATCTCTCATTCCATGTACGTCCTTTGTGCCCATATATATTTGATTGAATCTTTGATAATTCAAAACTAAAACATGTTTCTCACAGTTTTTGTGACTGCCTCATCATGATAAACACAGATTCGCAAATCAATCGTTGTCTATTAATGCAAAAATTTACGCTTAGAAATTTGTTCAAGCAGAACTTCATTTGCTAATTTTCTATTACAGAACAAATGTGTTGTATCGTATGGTTAAATTAAAATGAAAAAAAAAAAATCAATCGCAGGAAGTAACAGAGAGCCCAACCCGGAGATCGTTAGATGTTCCAGACACATACATTCGGTGTGTCTCGATTTCTTCTCCCTTCCGGTCACTTGTGGCCGCCACATCAGCAGCTGCCGCGTAATGGATTCCGTTGTTGACATCGTCTCCGGTGGAGAAAATGATCTCCCTGAGAATAGGTTCGTGTCCGTTTAGAAGATTTCCCATACTGAGCACTTTTCTCCAAGACTGGTTAGCCGATGGAGGCGAGAACAGATTCGACACCACTTGTCTTTCTCTTAAACTCACTTCCTGTCTACTTACTTCCATCTCCTGTGTTTCAAGTGAACAGGCGTTACATCATACTTTTATTTATTCCCATCAGAGAAATTCTTGTTGGTTTAACGATGACTCACCGTCCTGCTTTTGTTCTCTTCATCATTTGCGCTCATTCCCATTGTTGGAGCATAAACGCCATAGAAGTCGCTGAATATTACTTGAGCAAGGCGTGATGCGTCCAGGAACTTTCTGTGAATAGATGCCGCAACCGCTACCAACTTCTCCACGTTTTCAAAGACCATGCAGAGACGTTTCAGGTCTTTGACGGTCTTTGCTTTATCCGGAAGATTGTTTCCTGCATCCAAATATCTGTTATATAGAGGCAAGAGGGACGGAAGGAGAAGATGGCTCGAAGGGTTTGGATAATTAGGGAGAAACAAAAATATTACGTTGTAGAGCCCCCAAAGTAAATTTCATGATGAGGTAGAGTTGCTCCAATTTAGAGGTCATTTGTCTCATGTTACCGACGTTTGTCTGGTTAAGAGTGTCAGCTGATCCTCTGAAGGCTGTGCAGACCATTTGCTCAAGAAGCTGATGAGGCCGTACTGTTTCCAGGTAATGAACAATCTGAGAAATTTATCAAGACATTGAGGTCAATCTTAACCCTCCAAGAGGTTATCAGCATGAATGAGAGACAGACCTTCTCTCCCTCTCGGTTCGGGTCTAGGAGAGGCTTTTGGTCATCGGCTGGCAAAGCGGGTGCATCATTCCAACTTTTTCTCCACAAGTTTCCTTGATCAGACATCCGTTGAGAAAGGCGGCCACGAGGAGGCCATTCATCTTTCGAGCCTTCGGTGCTGGGGCCTGCTGATGGTTCAGTGGTTTTAGGTTCAAAGCTCTCCCAATCTCCAGGTGAATGCCATCTGATAAAGTCCTCAAACACTGCATCTGGGTTTGCCGCTTTGAATGCTGACATGTCTGCAATCACCTTTGGAAAATCAGGAAAATAAGAAGCAAGGGATGTATGGATGATAGGTTTCTAAAACTAGAAGCACCTATCCTTCTCTTCCAACCTATTCAAACTTAGAATTAGATGACAGAAAAATCTAGTGAACAGTTCTTCTCTGTTATATTCATCAGAGACAGAATTTTAAACCTCACCAGATAATAAGATGTCTTTCTCCAATTGGCCAGGAACGTTCTGAAATTCAAAGGGCAAAAGATGGGTTCTTTATTAGACAAACAACAAAATGAACAAAACATAAAAAGCGATCAATCATGTTTTTTCTTTTCCTTTTTCTGTAAGGGTCTAGATATAACGCAAGAGCATATAGAAGAAAAACCATATATAGCAAGGCAACACATCTACACATTTGTTATGAAACATTATCTTTATAGAAACTTTGTTTTGTAGATAACCAAACGATATTCACTTCTATTGGAAAAGATGTTCGGCTTACAAGGGAATCACCAAACGCCTCAACAGCCTGGAGTCTTTCTTCATGCATGTCTTCAGTCATAAGAGGTGGGTCCTGTCATAGCTCATGATATCTGAGATTGTTCACGATAAGATATGAAACAGCCAAGGACAAGTCGATACTAACCTGGGTAAATGGGGCATGGAGTTGCTGACGTGACTTCAGGAGCATCATCGTCCCCACTGGTCCAGCTGAACCTCTCCTGATGGCATCTGTTGGGCTTTGGTTCACAGAATTTGTGCGTTCAGTTTTCCGCTCAAATCTGAGTTGCTTAGATGTATCTTCTGCAATTGAGCTGTATGCAAGGAAAAGGAATTTAAACACCCTTAGTCAAGATTTCCTCTCTATCAAGATTTAACATTCAATCAAGAGCTCTCACTTGCTAAGTTCACCTGTCACGTTTCCTCCGCAGTTCTTCTTCCGAGGATGTATTTCTTCTCTTGTCGACCTTGTGGTGTTCCTGAGAATTTATTCAAAGAAATGTTTCATGCCAACAACACAGGCGCATCAGGAATTTATATTTAAGTATTTACATGGCTTTTTTTAATTTAATGAAACACATACTGCCAGCACATAACAACTAATGTACGATATACAAAAAACTTAGCCAATTACCTCCATAGAAACAGAAGCGTCTGAACTGTCATCACTTCCTATACAGTCTAGGAACTCTTCATTCATTTCACGTTTTTTTTCGATGCAAATTGCAAGCTGATCACAAAGAAGAAATTGTTAGTATCTACAAGTAATTTGAAATTTCCGATTAAGGATATATAGAGGATTACCAAGTGTAACTTTTGGTTGATCAAACAACTGGACAAATCAATAGAACCGTCAATTGGCATTTTCGGCAACGGCTGTGTCTCTTCCCAACACCATCGAACTTCACGGACAAACTCTATCCAGAGAAAGGCAATGGCTAGAGATGGGATGCAGAAAACAAAGGAAAAATACAACACAAGATATTAATCAGATAATTCCTTTCATTCCGTAGCTGGCAGTTTAATTCATTTTCCCTATAATGATGTATGGCTGGCCAATGTGGCATGGTCTACTGGCACATACCACGGATATTGCAATTGCCAAACCACAGTGAGTGCAAACAGAATTGTGTAAAAAGAGATTCAAGCGGTGCAGCCTTAAGAGCTCGAGAAAGCCTGTGTTCGCCTTTTGTAAAATCTGGGAGTTTAGACCCTGAAAGAGATTGGAAAAAGGTGAAACAATACCACATAGCTGGATTCTAACAAATGGTTCTAGCTGCAAATGCAAAATTCATGCATCAAATTTTAGATGGTTTCAAAGTGAATAATACTACATGGTAACTCGAATTCTTGAACCAGCAATGATAATCAATATTCAATGTTGTGAAACAGAACACAAGTTTATACATGCATCTATGTTCACACATAATATAGTCGAAGTATACCCTCACGAAAGAGATCTTTAATCACCCGATCAAGAACTGACGGAGGAGGGATGACCACTGAGGTCTTTAAATTTTCGGAGCTTGGATTTTCCACTGTGAGAGATTAAAAGAAAAAAAAAACATTAGACAGTGGATATGTCAGGAAAATCTAATGCTGTAAGATAATCTAAGAACATAAGGGAAATTATCATATGCTATAACTCATTCTTTGATAGTGGAAGTTTCTACATGTGTTTGATGTATGAGGAAAAAAATAAAAGCACACAAATTTGCGGCAGACCTGACACAAAATCCTCCATAAACTGAGCTGAGAAAGACGAATCCAATGCTTCAACCAAGCAAAGTAGTTGGGAAGCAAAATCAATTCTTTTGCCATGTGAAGGATCACCCCTGGTAAAGCTATATTTGTTATAAAACTGGAAGGGAAAAATAATATACCACAAGACATGCAAACTACTATTTTGTCCAAGAATGAGAAACTATGAGAAGCATTTCTTACAGATATGGCGAGAGGATTGGGTGTAAAATCCACTTCTCAGCATCATGGGGTGAGGCATTTTCAAGTTCAGCCATCTCAAGTGTGCTTTCTACAGTCCTGTCAGCCCATGTGACCACCAATTCGAATCCTGTCCATATCAACCACAAAGTTAGATAATGAATTCCTTGCATTGCATATACAATAGCAAAAAGACCAGCCAATACTTGAAGAACAATACATAATTTTCATCACACATCAATTATCATCTCTGTGTATGTTGGAATACAGAGGTGTGATAGAAGCAGTTAATAGCATCAATAATATCTACTATAGTTTCAACTTAACCAAGTTTATTATGAGGGTAAACCATGGTTAGTTTAGCTTTCTTGGTTTGGTCTATGTCTATATATAATGTCTGAGAGATTTGGGAGAGTTTACAAATTCCTCAGTTTCATTTGGAATGCACCAAAGATCTATGAAATACCCTTTTCTATAAGCTACTCGTATCAAGGTGTATAAAGATAGCTAATAAATTAGATAAATGAGTTGTATAATCATGGGAAACACACACATGGCCTCAACTATTCCGAAAGACTGAGAGTAAAAAACAAATCCTCAAAGTAATGTATTGTGTAGACTGTAGTCCAAAAAGATACGAATTTTATTCATATGATGCATGGATGTACCTCTTAGTGGATCTTCAGCAGAGTACCACTCACTCCAAGGACAGTCATCATCCCAGAGCACCTTATTGCGTGACTCAGAACCATAGTGTTCTGCAGTGTCTGATTTGTCACCCATAACCTCATCCGTATCAATTTCCTCATCCTCCTCGTCATATGGGAAGGTTTGGTATGTTAGCCTCATCATAAAATGGACTCTGAAAGTATGCATCGAGAAGTCCACTCCTGAATAAACCTTCAAATAATAAAATGTCATCGATGAATACAATATCTAGCTAAACAATTTAATTACGTGATAGAATTGATGGCTAATGCTTAAGTTTCAGGTCCATTTTGATAAGCAATAGCCATACTAATGGACATCACTAATTAAGAGCCACGAAGACTTACAAACTTAGAAACAAACAACTCATATAGCCCTTCCAGGTGCATGAGTTTCACGGGAACTTGGCTGCCAACACGATCTGCTTCAAATCTTCTAGTAAAAACAGTGCCCATATTCTGGATTCCAATATATGCTTTGCGTGAAGGGTCATGCACAGGGACAAAGGCTGGCCACAAGCTAGATACCAAAGTAGTATAAAAATTCTTAATAATCACTCAACCAAATATGCGTCTAATCATTATCTACTTAGCAAAGACAGGGATAACACATTTCTATCAACTCTGATTTCCAAGACTTCGGAGTAATTGGTAGGCAATTTGGATCAACTCAAAGAAACAGTGTATCGTAAGAGATTCACTTGACGATGCAAAAGCTAAAGTGATGTTACTGGCTAGGATATCGTACCTGCCACAGTTAGACAAAGCAATAGCAACCGCACTCAGAAGCTTGCTAGACTCTGGTGTATCAAGAAGCACCCCACTGGCACTTTGTGGAGCAATCAACTAGAAGATGCCATAAAAATCAATAAAATATCATATATGTAAACGGGCAGGAACTATTTCAAGAAAAAAAAAAAGTGGATTTAAAGTGTACCAGAAAATCCTTCACCCCAAAGCAAAGCTGGAGATCATGTGAATTACTGTTCCAATTACCAATTCCAGCTGCATCAGTCAGATACTGAATTATGAAACAGAAAATACAGTTTCTCCCAGATAAACAGCATTATTTTGAAATCATATACCTTGTTGGCTACCATTATTATCAATTTGAAAGTAGAACTCCATACAATAGCTCTTTGCAACATTCTTAAGTTCGTGTTTGACCGTAAACAGATTCTTTGAATCCTCCACTGCAACAGCACCCTTTTCCTGCACTCACCAAATGCAGGTAGCCTAAGAGGTCAAGCAGATAACGAAACTAAAGTGGATTTCACAAAACAAGACTAACTCCATCTTTGATCATCAATAATATCCAAAATAGTACAACCAGCTATAACGTCCGGGAAGAAGAAAACTCGAGCATTCATGGGATTCTAACGAGTTCTCACTTATAGAACTCGATCGAAGATGGATGAGATCATTTGGAAAAGCAAACGTACCACCAGGTTTTTGGGACCATCAGCTAACCATTGACGACAAGTTGCTTCAATGTCTGAGATGAACCTAAAAAAGCGACGGGATTAGTAATGACATTAGTGATTGAATCAAAGCAATTGAAATCGTGAAGATGAATACCTTTCCCAGGAAGAAGCTAGAGTGAAATCATCGAAATGTTGCACCTGCAAAACAATTGCTGATCATTGAATACAAAAACGAACAGCAGAAGAAGAACAAAAAAGTTTTAGGATGTAGTAACTGGCATACCTCTTCTTCAGCATCATCATCTTCTTCGAGATGATTCGATTTGCTTACAGAAGCCATAATAAATTGCGTAACGAATATCTCTCAGTCTCTCTCTGAGTTTGTATGGGTAAGGAACTCTTGCAGATCCTCCGATCACACAGACGAAGAGATCCGCTTCGGGAAAGAACAACGACGATGATGGTAAAGTTACAGGAAAACGTCGTCGTTTGAAGCTGACTTGAGACTTTGACAAACGGCATGAACAACGCGTGCCGTTTCGTTTGATTGAAAAACGGGTTGCATTATTGTTCGACGATTAAAAAGGCCAATAATAATAGGCCTAATATTGGCCCATTATAACTTTAATGCTCAAATTTAAGTAGTGAAGTGAACACATGTTAAAAACTAAGACCATCTCTATCAATGGTTTCTTATCTAGAAACTGTTCAAAGTATGAGAAAGAGTAGAATTAGTTTTTCAAGTGAGAAACTCTGAGAAACCCATAAAAATATTTATATATCATCTATTGATCAAATATTATTTTATTATTAAAATTTAATTATATAATTAATATTTATTAAAATACTAATCTCTTTTTTTTACTGATGAAGATGCCTTAATCTTTTCGTTGTCATCCTAAATTCCTAATATCTGTATTTTGTGATCATTAAAAACACAATTATGTTAGCAGGGACCACAATCCACCACTAAAAGATAATTATCTGTAAGAAATTAAATGAAATTGGTCCAACACATATAATAAGAAAATTAATGATAATTTGCAAAATTAAAATACAGGAGCGTAGTGGATCGAGAAGAGAGTGTAAAAATCGTACTGCTTTACATAAATGAAGTCGTCCTCACTAAAGCTAACAAAGATGAAGAAATCCAAAACTCCCTGAAATCTGAAAGCACAAAACTTCCATTTTCATCTATCTCAAGTGCTCATTGTTCATTGTCGACGTACAATGGCTGCAGCCTTGGAGTGCTGGTCGAGTCGTGCCGGAGATGGTGGCGATCCCGACAACGATCTGGTCGATCAGGTACTCATGCGAACGCACGACAGGTCTGAGTCCGTAATTACGTCTCTACCTGAGACGAGTTTGGAGGTTGAAGGTTCCACGACGGTTTTTGATCAGAGCTCGTCGGCTATGCAGAAGCGGTTTCAGCGTCTCAGCCGCAACGTGTCAGAGGCGATTGTGTCGCTTAAAAACACGCTTAATCTGGATTCTGCTCGGGATAATCAGAGTTTCGGCGGAGCTATGACGCCCAAGGCGGAAGTCAGTGGCGGCGGCGGCGGAAGGAAGCTCGTTTGGGCTACTGTAGTGAAGAACCTTGCTAAGATGTATCCTGGGAGTCAATTACCGGAGAAGCTCGTATCAAATCTCAAGAAGCATTACGATTCCTTGCCATTCAGGTAAACCTGAGTTTCTAATTATGGACAGTTACATATAGTGTGTGTGTGTGAGTTAGCAAATCATGGAGCAATCTTAGGTTAATTGGTTTTGTGCTTGGTGTTTGTTGTTTCAACAGTTATAGTCAGGCTGATTTCGATATGAAAGAAGTATTTCTACACGTCAAGTTGATAGAACAAGCTGCTGGAGATGACAATCCTGTGTTTATGATTCAAGAAGTGTCTACTGAGGAACCTCGAGGTTCCGTGCTCAGACTCACATTCGCCTGTAACTCTTTTCTATCATGGTCAACTATGTCAGGCGTTCTTGATAGTGCTTCGATTTGTTGCAAGAAGATACAAATCTTTGAGAAGAAGGGGTTGACTCTCGGGGTTGTTCTTCTTCTGGATCAATCTGGGCAACATAGTTTGTTTAAAACCCGGGTAGAAAACACCCTCAAGGTTGCAACCAAAAAGCCAAAACCGACATCTGTTAAGCTCCCTTTCGGGCTTTGTGGCTGTCAAGAACAGAACGGTGGTGTAGGGGAACTTGGAGGTGTTGAAGAAGAGTCCATTCAGCATAGTAGTAGGCTAGGGATAGAAAACTTGAATAGTACGATCCAGATTCAGGTTCCACTTCCGAGTTCTTCATTTGCTGTATCAGTAGATGAATGGCAGACCATCCAATCGGGTGGCAATGAGATTGGAAAATGGCTATTGAATTCTGATAGTTTTGAGTTCGGTGATCAGATTGGACCAACTTCTCTCAAAGGAATTTTCCGCGGTAAAAGAGTGGGAATCGAGAAACTAAAAGGTTGTGATAAGGGGAATTCCTATGAGTTTGAGCTCCGAAAAGATTACTTGGAGCTGATGGCTTGTGGACACAAGAGCATTCTGCAATTTTACGGTGTTTGCATCGATGAGAACCATGGATTATGCGTTGTGACAAAACTGATGGAAGGTGGGTCACTCCATGAACTGATGTTGAAGAATAAGAAGCTTCAAACCAAGCAGATACTGCGAATTGCAATAGACATAGCCGAAGGGCTGAAGTTCGTGAATGACCATGGTGTTGCTTATCGGGACCTTAACACACAAAGAATATTACTAGATAAGCATGGCAATGCATGTTTGGGAAATATTGGGATAGTCACCGCTTGTAAGAGCTTTGGTGAGGCCGTGGAATATGAAACTGATGGTTATCGATGGCTTGCACCTGAGGTCAGTATTCTTTTACTCTTGTCTTTGTTCAACAGTTTACTTGAAAAGTTAGATTGTGAAACATAATCATGTTTGCCATATTCTGATCCTTTGTTACCTCTAAGCCAAATGATACAAAACTAGGTACCTGAAAGCTTGCTAAGAAATTTCTGTGGCCCATATCATAATTCTCATAGAAACAAATCGGATGCCCTATGTGCTTCATCTCTATTGTCCCCATATGACCCACGGCATCTTGTTTTGATTTTTTTTCCTTTTGAACCAAATAAGTTCCTTTGCTTTTTGTTTTGGCCATATCTGATTTACCATTTTTTGTTTGTCTGGGCAGTTATTGGATCCTCACTTTTGGATACATATATCGTAGACAAGTGTGGATCTAATTTGGTTCTGTCTAATCGTCACAAAAGCACCTTAGACTAGCTAACAACTCCAATTTCATCACTTCTTTAGTTGAGCTATACTTATCTTTTTTTGGTTATACATTAGTAATTCCAAATGTTTTGAACCGTATGTTACGCCTCCTAGCTTTGTCAAGCCATGTGCTTGCAAATGGTCCAATCATTCCTACTAGAGCACACTTATATAATTGTATTTGGTTCTACATGGCCAGCCTTTAGTTCAATTCTTGGATCTGAACACGAAGTTACTAGAATTTAATTTACGTAATTAAACCTATTTTTGTATGAAATGCTTGAAAGCAGATCATAGCTGGTGACCCGGAAAATACGACAGAGACTTGGATGAGCAATGCTTATAGTTTTGGGATGGTACTGTGGGAGATGGTGACGGGAGAGGCGGCTTATGCATCTTGCTCGCCCGTGCAGGCGGCAGTTGGGATAGCGGCTTGTGGCCTGAGACCGGAAATTCCAAAAGAATGCCCTCAAGTCCTGAGAACTCTGATGATCAATTGCTGGAACAACTCCCCCTCCAAACGCCCCAACTTCTCTCATATCCATAACACGTTACTTCGCGCCGTTTCACGGTAAGTTTGGCTTGTATTTGATAAGATCATATTGTACATTCAGATTGTAACACTTAAATCGTAATTATATAGTATGTACTGATCATAATAGTGATATGAACTGTTGGAAACATAAAGGGGAATGGTGCGTGTAGGTTTGATTCAATACTTGTTGTTGTGGCCTTGAGGACCCATCTCTTTTGTCTGTTTTAGGCCGAAATATAGAGCAAACTATTATCTCACTCATTTTTCACCATTTGTAAAAGGCATTGTGTGTAGTAGAACAAGCAGATTTTAAAGTAAAAAATGACTTCATGAACTTTTTTTTTTTTTTTTTATAGAACTTTCCATGTGGAATTTTTTCTCACTAATCTTGAAGATTTTCGACTTGTAAGTTCTATAACACAAAAGCATTTAGCAGGGACTTTTAGATTCCTATTTGATAGTAACTTGTAAGTTGTAATGAAAGAGACCTAATCATAATTACAATATTGAATCAGTACCTGATATGTACTAACAAAATAACGAACTCAAAACCAAAAAGCCAAGCCCAAATATTAAATCTAGACTGGAGAGGGGGAATAAATTGCAAAACCACAGTTCCATAAGTCTACGCTTTATACGATTTGGGCTGTATGCTAGGCCCGTTACAAAGCGAATCCATAGACCCACAAATGCAGTACAATACAAGAACACGAATATGAGAAAAGAGAACATGAGTTCCGCATATTGGTTAACGGGGAAGAAGGAGACATTTCATCTTTAGCTTTCGTCAAAAGTGGTGACACGTGATGCTTTTCAGAACCCACCACTCCACGTGCCCTTTTCGTTGTACCACCACCATCAATCCATAATTATTGAGTTTTTAACTAGATTATCACTTTTTAGTTATTTATGTAGCTTTTGGCTCTTCCCCAATTCTTTTTTTTTCTTTCCACATTTTTGTTGTATGTGCGCATAAAGAATTTAGCCTGTTAAACAAACAATAAGCTAAATAATAGACCGAGGAAAACAAAATGTTAGCAAATAGTACTCCTACGTTTTTGTTAGCAGTTAGCACTAATTAAACTCGATTTGAATAAGTTTAAGCAAATAGTATTGTTATAGCTTCTTTTTTTTTTTTTTTTTTTTTTTGGAAGGCAGTATTTTTATAGCTTTGGTTGTACTTTTTCAATGTTACAGTAATCATTTTGTTCGTTGGTCCCGCCTCACGTGATTATTCCTCTTTAGTCTTTACTCCCACTTCTCTATTTTCTTTGTTTCATGTTCTCTTATTTATTTTAAACCCATTTCCATTTCATAGTTTTTTCTGTTGACGGAAAAAACAAACTCATTAATTTTTCGTTATCTATTTTTGTGTATATAATTGATCTTATTTCATATAAATACTGAGATTACAAATAAAAGTCAAGATATAAATTTAATACAGTATGAAAAAGATATGGATACAGCTGTACATATTATAGGAACATAAAATATCATTAAAACCATCCCCAACACTTGCCAGTTTGATCTTTGACTTTGAAGTTTGAATACATTATACTATAAAGAGTGATTAATCATCATTTATAGAATAATAATAAAACATTTACTGTAATGAATTTCATTTACTCACCTTTCAAATCTTTTGTTTTTCCTTGGAGAATAAAAACCAAAACGAAGATTGAACGACAAAAACAAAAACGATACTGTGGTTTTGGTTTATGCAGTATAATCGATAAATCTAGCAAATATTTGGGGTTAATTTATATGTGGTCCGTTAATACAACATTACGCTGCAATCTCGGATAACAACAGTTTCGGACCTATATACTCTATTACGAGTATTTTTCCCAAACGGAAGGATCAAATTTAATCTCATGTGGATTTGTGTTGTTCTATTTATAGAAATTTTAGGCTGTATAATATCTATCCTATCAATCTATGGCTAATTAAATTTCCTACAATTTTAGAACTTAAATAAATGCAAAGTATCGATAGCTACTACACATCTATGGTCAGAAAAATTAGTTGCTATCTTATTAGGATTTCATAATTCATCTAAGTTCAGTTTTAAAATAAAATATTTATTCTTACCCTGCAATTTAATTCAAAAGAAGTATTCAAGTCTTCAATATCTTTACTAAATACAGAAAATATCAAAATATTTGTAATCAGAATTCACCTCACCTGTATTAATTACAGATTTGATCTTCTTATTAATAAGTGTGTTCAACCTACAAATCTTGGAAAATGGAGAAAGTATTAAACAGAATACTAACTATATTTAGCATCTAATTTCTTTTACCTAATTATAATTAGTAACGCTAAAATCACAACCAAATGTTAGAAACCAAAACAAAAACAAAATAAGGAGAGAGATTTAACAATTCCAAAAATCTTCCAACCACTTTTTTATTAACCAGCCCTCTCTCTTCTTCCCCAAATCTCCATTTTCTCTGCAAATCCCAAATCCATCACAAACCCTAATTTTAGTCTCTCAAAATCTCCACCGTTTCTACCACCGTCAATGTGGCGGCCGTGGCGTAAATCGTCGGTTAAGATTCACGACACATACTCTCCAACCACCGCTTCCTTCAAAGACATTCACCATCTCTGCTCCGACGACTCACCTTCCTTCCCTTCTTCTCCCTCTCCATCTCCAAAAACCGCTTCTAGAGTCTTCCACCGAGTCCGTGCAGCTAATTTGATCCTCAAATCGTGGCCAACTCGTCAATCTAATCACCTCCTCCGCGCAGATTCCGAACCTATCAATCTAAGCCGGAATCAAAATCCAGAATCAGATTCGAAACAATCGAAAACCAAAACCGAACCAGATGTACGGATTTCAATCCCAGGCGCAGAGAAAAGCATTGTCGTATACTTCACAAGCCTACGCGTGGTTCGTCCAACATTCGAAGCCTGCAAATCCGTTACATCGATCCTCCATAGCTTCCCGGTACGAATCGACGAACGAGATCTCTCAATGGACGCGTCATTCTCCACCGAGCTACAACGAATCTTCGGGAAGGATCAGAACCAGAACCAGAACCAGGCGAAGACGCCGAAGCTGCCGCGAGTCTTCATCGGTGGTCGGTACATAGGAGGAGCGGAGGAGGTGAAACAGCTACACGAGATCGGAGAGTTGAAGAAACTTGTGCAAGAGTTGCCGAAGATTGAACCAGGGGTATGTGAGATGTGTGGTGGTCATAGATTCGTGCCGTGTAAGGATTGTCATGGTAGCCATAAGGTGCATACGGAGAAGCTAGGGTTCAGAACTTGCTTAACCTGTAACGAGAATGGTCTCGTCAGGTGTTCTTCTTGTTCATTTCCACAATCTCCTCCACCCTAATTCCTAGATTTTCAGTTTTTTTTTTTCAATTTCAATTTTCGAATACCAGAAATTGGAATAATTAAATATTGGTTTTTAATCTAATTTTTAAGAAGTTTCCAATTTTGTATAATTCGTAATGGAAAAGAAGTAGTTTCGGATTATTAGATTCGTCGAAAGAAAAAACAAATCATTAGATCATGTGATGAACGTGATTAGCAGCTAAGTACTATTTGCTGTCCAAGAGTATATATATTTTCAAATTTTAAATTATAGATCTGAAATGTTGTACGGAAGAGGAAAAAAAATAAACCAGAGGTCTAAATTGTTAGTATAAAATATAGCAAAAGTAGCAAAGATTAATAATTGATGGACGTTAACACATTTCTGGCCTAAGAAAGAATGTATATGTACATGTGCGCATTACATTTCATGTTATTTTTGACATTATTATTACTCGATTTATAAAAATTATAACGCTTCATAGATGAACAATTGATTGTCCATATCGTTGAGTTAACGTACAAAATAATGTTGGCTGTTTGAGTTTTTATTTATATCAAATTTTCCGAGAATAGGTGAAAATGAAATATAACCATTGGTCCACTGCAAATATTTTTAGTATTTATTTATCAAAAAAAAAAGCAAAAGATTATTATTTTTTAATGATTTTTAATTTGTAACTCTGCCATACCATGATTTTAAAATAAATATTATGCACTTGTAAAAAGTAACAACTCTAATGAATACAATTTGTTTTACAGAAATGAATACAACTAGATTTTAACCTGCGGTATACCGCGAAGACAATTTACTTTTTTAAAATTAATATATATAAAAGTTTGCAAATTATATCTATCTATAAAATATTTTTATTTTCTAGTTTACAATTGTTATTAAGTAAAGTCCTTTCAAACTCGTCTTACCAAACTCGTCCCGTAAAAAAACCTGAAGTACACCGCTAATTTAAATATATAATTAAAATAAATATTTTACGGGATTGCAATTGTATTTTAGTTTGTCAAACAGATTTTTGTTTTAAATAGTTGCCAAAATAAGATTTAGTGAATTGATAAGAAATGTATTTAGATGCGTTTTGCTCATTTTAAAGGATTGCAATTGTATTTTGGTTTGTCAAACATTTTTTGTTTTATATAGTTGTCAAAATCTAGTTCAAATGTTGGAAAAACATGCGTGATATATGGGATTGGAAAATATTTAGAATGTTTTTCGTTTGTTAATCAATTTATTGCCAAAAAAACCATCAATTAAAAGCTAATGGCAACCATTGTAAATAAGTTTGAACTCCACGATTTATTTCACAAAATCGCTGCAAAAATGTATATATAGATTTTATATATCAGTTATTATGTTCTAACATAAGACATTGTATATATTAGGTAAATACTGTTATTTATCTTAGTTAATTTATATGTTAATGGCTTTTTATCACCTTTTATGGTTTTTTTATTTTATTTTATGGTTCTAAAAATAAGCAACTATCATTATGTAAATACTGGTTTTCAATAGTTGATAATATATTACTCAAAATTTTATCACAGTAAATTCCACCATATTAAACCTAAAATTATAAAGTATTTTATAATACCTTTTTTCTCATTTATTAATTTATAGAGGTTCTGGTGTTGTTGTGTTTATGTATGGTGTAGAGCTACTCGAAGGCTGGTTGTGTCGAGCAAGCACTGATCCATGATGCTTCAACCATCGATCCAATCGAGCAGCCGTGTGTTGCCTTTGTACAAATGCTTATATATACCAAAGAACTAGGTATTTAATTTGCATAATCTTGTATGTTTCAAAGCCGTTATCGTGTCACATATTTGGATTAGTCTACAAAATCAAGAACATATTTATTAGGTAAAAATTTGGTAAAAGAAACTTATCATGATTTAAATTCTATGACTTTGTTAAGCAACTTGCACAAGTGTGTATAATAAACTTCAAACTGTTGTTTCTTTTAGAAAAGAAAAATCTTAAGAGAGTAATGAAAATTGGTCGTTGGGTTTACGATAATTAAACAAAGGTTGAAAGAGCATCAACCGTTGATTAGTCTTCTTAATCCTCAACGACGAATTCAACTGCTCCTCCAATATTCTCTTCCTTCTTCCTTCTTTCGGAAACAACCACAGAAGCAAAGAAATCAATCTCCTATGAGTTCCAAGAGACGGCGGAGATTCAATCTCCGAACAGTGTTCTCCATCATCTTCCTCACCTTTCTTCCTCTGAATCTTAACTCTCAAGGTAGTTGACTAATCTCTATGTTTCTCTATGCAACCTTTTGTGTGTCTCTTTAAATGATGACAATTCATTTCTTGAAGAGATTGTAGAGGTCTTTGATTCTTCTCAAGATCACTTCTTGATCCAATCCCGAGTTTATGCGAACCATCGCAGCCTTATCGATACACCTCTTCCTGGCAAAGACCCTGCCCTTGATGCCTCTCCGCCATCTCCTGAATCCGCTATCCTCAAAGATCCATTGCTGCCTCCGCCACCACCAGAAGGCAACGAAACCCCGAGCCCTCCTCGAAGTGGTGTGCCAACACAAACACCAGAGACCCCACCTGCTATCACTCCCCTGCCTGTACCACTGGCTCCAGCTCCGTCTCCGTCTCCTCCTGTGTCTCCAGGAACTACAAAGAAGTCTCCCAAAGTTTATATGATCGTTGGCATAGTCGGTGGGGTATTCACAGTCTCGGTAGCATTAATCATCATCTTTCTTATCCTCACTCGAAAGATTCCAATCAAGCCTTGGACCAACAGTGGCCAGCTTCGCGATGATCTTATCACAGGCAAACACACTCTTCAGTCTTCATCTCTCTTTTTTCTCTCTTCATATGGAATTTCTCTAAATTTATAGTTTTGTATTGGAGCAGATGTTCCGAGGCTGCAGCTATCTGAGCTACAAGCAGCCTGCGAAGATTTCAGTAATGTCATAGGATCTTTCTCAGACGGCACCATTTATAAAGGAACTTTGTCCACTGGTGCTGAAATCGCTGTGGTGTCTATTGTGGCCGGTTCTCGTTCAGACTGGTCCACCACCATGGACACACAGTTGCTACAAAAGGTATCAGAACCTCGTTTGCACTTGTCTTGAACTGAGATTTGCATTGCCATTAATGAACAACTGCGCTCTGTTTCTGCAGATGCATAATTTATCCAAAGTGGATCACAAGAACTTTTTGAATGTGATCGGTTATTGCCTTGAGGAAGAGCCCTTCAAGCGAATGCTGGTTTTTGAATACGCTCCCAATGGATCACTCTCCGAGCATCTGCACTGTGAGGATTTCATCTCCTCAAGAAACCTTGTTTGATTTAACTCGTACACTCTTTGAACTGTTTGAACTGATCTCTCATCTCATGGCAGCTCAATACGTGGAGCACTTGGACTGGCCTACCAGACTCAGAATCGTCATGGGAATAGCTTACTGTCTAGAGCACATGCACAATCTTAACCCACCCATCTTGCTCTCCAATTTGGACTCCTCTTCTGTGTACTTGACTGAAGACAACGCCGCCAAAGTCTCTGACTTTTCTGTCATCAACTCCATATTTCCCTCTAAGGAGGGTTCCTCGAGCAAGAACCTTCTAGAACCCTCGTTACTTGATCCCCATACCAACGTCTTTAACTTTGGTGCCGTTTTATTCGAAATCATCAGTGGAAAATTACCAGACCCGGATTCTATGCTTCTCGAACCCAAGCCCACAAGAGATATTGTGGACCCGACACTGAAAACATTTCAGGAAAATGTTGTTGAGAGACTGTTGGAGGTGGTTAGGCAGTGTTTGAATCCATACTCAGATCAGCGGCCGACAATGAGAGAGGTTGTGGTGAAATTGAGAGAGATAACTGGAATAGAAGCTGACGCAGCAATGCCGAGGCTGTCTCCACGGTGGTGGACAGAGCTGGAGATCATATCCACAGAAGGAAACTAAAGAGAAAGGAGCCGTCCTTTTAGGTGTCCCCTGTATATATACACAAATGACACTGTGAAGTGATGATCATCTTTTTTTGTTCCTCTGCATTAAAAGACTCTTTACTGTATATACTAAAAAGTTGGTTTTGCATAGAAACCATTGGTAAGATTAATAAATGGCAGCTTCTTTACAGCATCCATTTATAGAAGAAGAAAATAAAAGTTAAATCTATTTATAAGATCCCAATGAAATATACAAATGGGATAATATGGTTGATACCTTCAAATTAATCTAAGCCAAAAATGGTGTTGTCAATGGAAGAAGCTTGATCCTTGGATCTGCTGTAGAGATGGAGCGTCTCGGTGTGGTTAGGGTCCAAACAGAGAGCAGCTTCACAGTCTTGAGTGGCCAATGACAGATTCCCAGTGGCCTCGTGAAATGCTGCTCTGAGATGCAGCGTTTGCAGTTCTGGTCTGAAAGCTATCGCCTTTGACAGCTCTTCCACTGCTTCTGTCTCTCTCTGATCATCCATCAGCACTGCCACACATACGATCACTTCTTTAACTACTAGAATTTATAAGATGTTAATACAGAACAGGAAGAGTTAGTTACCGGCAGCTCGGTATCTGTAGGGATAAGTTCGCAGAGGGTCGAGTGTTGTGGCCATGTCAAGATCTTCTTTGGCTTTTTCACGTTCACAGTACTCAGACCGTTTCTCGTAGGCTGCTGCTTTGCTACACGACTTCTCGATCAGCTTTGTCATCTCCTCACAAGCTTCTTTACGTTGGTTCTTCAAAAAATAAACTCGCGCCAGCCCTTGGCGTGCACGAGTGTGTTTGATCTCTATAGCGTTCTTATATGCGGTTTCAGCTTGATCTAGCATCCCCAAATTGATGTAGATGCTCCCAAGGTTGTTCAGAGCCTGCAGAAACATAACAAAACGACTAATCAGATTACAGTGTGAATAAGAGAAAGAGAAAGGCGAGACATCAAAATGCCAACCTGTCCTTTGCGTAGCCCATCTGAAGGACACTTGAGGGCTTCCTCTAGAACCTGAACCACACAAGAGATCTCGTCTGCATCGAGATTCTTGTCAGCTAGAGCATATGCTTTGAGGAAAAATGCTTCAAAGGATCGCTGAATAGAGATTGCCTCCTCAGCTTTAGTAAGAGTTTCTTCCACATAACCCATGTCGTATAAAAGCCACCCTTCGTAGACCAACCTTTCTGCCTCAGAAGTAGCCAAGTTCCATGCCATTCGCAAACACCTCATCGCGGCTCCTTGACAATTCAATCTGTTACAGATCACAAAAAAATGTAGCTTCCGTCAACTCCTGAAGAATTCACCAATCAGGTTGCCAGAGAAACAAAAGATATTCTTCTTACCTTAAGAGAAGAAGAGATTGTCTAAACCTCAGAAAGTTTTTGCTGGGATCATTCTGAAGCATCTGATGAACAACAGCCAACGACGCAACATCATCCACAGCTGACCATCTATCGAAAAGCCTCACCCAACAATCCGCTTCACTCTCTACTTCAATACATTGCGCGGTCAGAGCCTCCACCAAATCATCTCTCATTTTCCCACCAAACACAACATAATTGGGCTCTAAAGACAGCACTGCTCTAAGATCTCTCAAACAACTCTCCCGGTCACCAGTGGCTAAATACAGCCAAGCCCTCAGCTCGAGACATTCTGGACTAAGCTTGAACTGAATTAATCTATCAATCTCTTGGAAGGCTTCTTTAATCTGCTTCTGTTCGAATTTCATTACGGCTCTGTACTTGTACGGAAAAGACAGTGTCGGGTCAAGTTCAGTGGCGGTTGCTAAATCTTTTAGTTTCTCAACTCCAACATTGTACAGAGACCTCTCCTGGTACATCCATCCATGTGGCTTGTGATTAGAGATGAGAAAGTTCATGAGCCTGTACGCCGAATACCTCTTCCCTTGTTTATATTCAGTTCTTGATACCCCAGCCAAAGAGTAGACATGCCCTAAGCTTGAAGCTAATCTGAAATGAAACTGGGCTGCTTTGTAATCCTTTCTCTCAAACAGAACACATCCCATTTGATGCAAAGACAAAGCCTTTTGCCAGTTTGTACGAGCAAACTCTCGAGTTCTCTCTAGCAATATCAGCATAGTGTCCGTCGTGAGTTTCTCTTCCATGCCTACTTGGCTGAGGAAGTAGTACAACAGGAACACACACTCTGAACCCAGAAAAGCTAATTGCTCTTTTGCTTCGGAACTGCAGAAGAATCTCATCACTTTGGGATTGTGAAGAGACTGAGGAAGCTCTCTCAGAAACACCTGCAAGCAAGCAGATAAGAGAAGCGTTGTGCGTTCCTCCAACGCGTACTCTACAAAGGTTAAAGCTTTATCAAGGTCAGTGACAGAAGCAGCCAAGCGAGCCTCACATTCAGACTTCAGATCATCGCAACAGAATTTGCTGGCTAATTGAAGCAGCTCAAATACAGTTTCCACACGAAACAGATCAACTCTTTTGATTCTACTATATATGTTGAGTGCCAACATTGCCTCAATAGAGATGCCATTTTCCGAGAAATCAATCTCAGAAGTTGTTGATTCCACGAAAGAACCATACAACATGGCCTCAAAAGGACGCGAAAGCGCTGCGATTCTCGACCTAACACACTTAGCCTTCTCTGAACCTACGCAGAAGGAAATATCGCTAACCTCATCTAGACCCGAAAACTCATCAGCCTTAGAGATTTTAACGTCATCACTACCAAATTCATCCTCACATACCGTAGAACATTCACAACCCTCGTCGTCTACATTCAAATCACAACCATGAGTCAAACTAGTCTTCGGACATTCAGAAGCAAGCCCATTACAATCCATAGATTCAACTCCCACAAGTTCATGTTCTCTCCTAAAAAATCTCAACCAAGCAGAGAAAACAACCTTACAAGGGACATCAATGGCGTGCCTCCTAGCGTTGAGAAGGCACCTACGCAAGAGCTTGGCATCACCGAGACTGCGGAGAACAGCGTACTGCTCAAGGTAGAGCATCGATGCCTCGGATTCCGAACTGGACTCGATTCTCCGATATAGATTTGATAATGACTCCACCAAATCGATAGGTTTGAGGTAAGAGTCCAAGGGAGGCTCGAGGAGGTCTGTGGTGGGAAAGCCATGAGGGAGAAGTGAACGAGATTTGGATTTGGGATGCCCAAGGAACTTCATCATTCGAGGGCTACCATTGCTGCTTGTAGAGGGAGAGTCTTGTGTAGTAAAGGCGTGGACTTGAGTGCTTTTAAATCTCTCAAAGAGTTTGAGATTGCGCATTTTGCTATATCACAGAAATCTGAGAAAAGGGTTTGATTTTGAAGTAAAGAGAGAGTGAGGGAGACGGAGAGAGCAAGAGAGAGAGAGAGAGAGAGAGAGAGAGAGAGAGAGAGAGAGAGAGAGAGTTGAAAACACAAGCTCTGTCTCCGGTGACAACACACAGTGCAGAGACAAAAAGGAGAGAGAGAGAGAGAGGAAGAAGAAGACGATGAAGTGTGATTGAGAATATAAATTATTTTTATAAAAAGGTCAATAATTTGGGGAGAAAAAAGAGTAATGGCGTCGATTTTTGCAAACCCAAAAAACATTTATATGGAAAAAAAATGGTCGAATCTCATATCTGTTTTTCTTTCTTTTATGCATTTTTTTGTGGAACAGTTTACGAACTTCAACAGTTGGTGGTTCTTATTGGGTGCGATACGAACCAGACCACTTTCCTTTCTCTTTCCTTTTTGTGTAAAGACCACTTTCCTTTTTTAAAACAATATTTTGTTTCTGTTTTTTTGGTGAGGAAATATTTTGTTTCTTTGTTAAATTGTTATTTTTTTCCATATTTGAAGATATTGGTATGGCTTTTAATTTGTGAAAATTTGGGTTTATTACAGAGTTATATGATGATTAAATATAGTTTAGAGAATTATAGATGGTTGGTTCGTTTCGGGTATAATTAAAATAAGCCTCTCTGACTATCCAACGTCATTGATTCATGTGATGCCAAGATAGGTAGGTTAACTAGTTATGTGGTTTCTTATCGGTTATCTCCTATCTAAACAATTGAGCTTAACATTAAACTTTGAAGATATTAACTTATCTCTCTAATGAACGAAAAAAATTCAGTTTTATTGGTTGATTGGTTATGATTTCAATGACTAACAAAGAAATGGTCTTTAATTTATGTACAGCATGAATTTACTCAATTTATTACATACAACATGATTTCAAAAAATTGCTTAAAATTTTGCAAAACATTTCTTTACTGTGATCACACTAATCATTTGTTAATCTGGTGTCTACTTTTTTACTCGCTAACGTGAGCGTGTATATTTATATTTTCTGAGATCTTCATAGTTTTAGGTTTTTAGCTTGTAGTTAGTTTTTTTTGTTCTCGATATTGGACCAACAACTATCAGGAAACGCATAATTTATTATATATATAAAAAACTCTCATAAAACGTACTGTATTAAAACAATAACAAATAAAAAGTGGAGAGAACTATATCCAGAACCAATTCTGATGTTCTTTTGCCCGCACACCTGGAAAACACATGCAAGTGTACTCTTTAAAGATAAACATATATACCATTTGCGAAATAATTGAGGATTTTTTTTCTTTTGCCAACAGATAAATAATATAAGATTGTTTCAGAAAAAAAATAAAGATGGATAATTGAGGATTAGGTTGGCATTATTTGATGCAAAAAATACTAAAGAAAATCTCACATTGAAATCAATTAAAATAATTTTCTTATGGTATATACAAGTTGATGCAAAATTGATAAAAGATTAAACAAGGCAAGAGACGTGTGGTCATGTGTCTCGGCAACCCATGTGAGGGAATCTGAATCACTTTTTTTTTTTTTTTTTTTATGTTTCTCGAATCTGAGTAGCACAATAATTGAATTGTGTTTCGTAACTAAATTAGGGATTTATTAATCATGAAAAATTATTTGATGAAATCAAATTGTGGTCCGTCTAGTTGACTTATACCAGCCCAAATTATTTAGCGAATATAAAGCCCAAACTAGGCCCACAATAACAAATTATGCGTTTCCTCAAACGAACACCACCATGTCATGAACCATTCTAGCCGAATCCAAATAGAACGAAACTAAAATTGCTTTAATCCATATGTGACCAGATAAAGTAAAACACTCCTTTTGGGGAAATAAATATCCACTTTTCACCATCTTTTTGGTAAACAATAAAACAAACCAAATTTTGTGTGCTTGAGCAACAACAACTACCAACCAGTTACTGTCAAAAAAAATAAATGAAAACGTAATCGAAGAAAAGGTCGTGTTTTCTAGTGTTGCAGAAAATGGCAACTACTAGTACTACTACAAAGCTCTCCGTTCTCTGCTGCTCTTTCATTTCATCTCCTCTCGTTGACTCTCCTCCTTCTCTCGCCTTCTTCTCTCCGATTCCACGATTCCTCACTGTCCGAATCGCGACTAGCTTTAGATCGAGCTCTAGGTTTCCGGCCACCAAAATCCGCAAGTCTTCACTCGCCGCCGTGATGTTTCCGGAAAATTCGGTTTTATCAGATGTCTGCGCGTTTGGAGTCACTAGCATCGTTGCGTTCTCGTGCCTCGGTTTCTGGGGAGAGATTGGCAAACGTGGCATCTTCGACCAGGTTTTCGATCATTCAATTCACTTAATTAAATTATACACGCGTCGATTTGTTGAATAACGTTTTTGGAATGTTGCTCGATTCTGCAATTTCTGGTTAAAGCAACTTTGGATTCAGAGTAATGGTAGTAGTAAGCTTTATCGAGTAATGGATGGCATTAATGGCGAGGATAATAAATCTTATTAGTTCAAGAAATTATAGAATGTGAATGGATACCTATTTTGGGGTGGAAGAACACTGCGATAAACAATGGGAAAGTAACCCCATATCTGGTAAATTAGTGGGAAAATTGCTCAGAACCCAATTTGGGGATGAAATTTTTTTGAAATTCGTGCGGTATAATCACAATCTCATCGTAACTTGAAGATTCAACCATATTTATGATATATATGAATTTTGTAGGTTTAAATGTTGCACAATTTCTTTGCTATACTTTGAAGGATTATTTCTTCGTATGAGTCAGTCTATACACATATTGGACATGGCTTGTTTTTTTTTCCTTTCTCTTATGTGTTTCTCCGCAGTGACTTGTTTTTCTTCAAGTAATTTGGTTAGGAGTAGAGGAATTATCTATGATTAGCAAAAATTCTATTAAACATTTTTGGTTTGGGAATACCTGTATGGCTTCAGCTACTTGATTTTGTTTCTCTGACCTTATCGTGATTAAGATATCATCTCAGAACCCATTGAATTTATAAGATCCACAGGCTGTCTGATGTAGGACTGACTCCACTTTCATGGTTTTATTGAATGAGGCATTGGTTTAACATCTGTGGTTGACATTGGTGTTATTTCTTATTTTTCAGAAACTCATCCGGAAGCTTGTGCATATAAATATTGGGCTAGTTTTTATGCTTTGCTGGCCGCTGTTCAGGTAATAATACGGAGTGAAAGGATCGATTTTGATGTACCAGCTTGCTTTTCTGCTTCACCAGTTTATTTCGATATCAATTGTTTCAGTTCTGGAATCCAAGGAGCACTTTTCGCATCTCTTGTACCTGGACTCAATATAGTAAGGATGCTATTGCTGGGGCTTGGAGTGTACCACGACGAAGGAACAATCAAGTCAATGAGCAGACATGGAGATCGCAGGTAGCTGAATCGAACAAGTGTCTGTCACAATATCCAACAATCTCTTAGCATTCTTGGTATCTATGATCAAAATTCGGTTTGTCTGTTTATTATTGCTTTTGTCACTTCACAAAGTGTCTGTAGTCGCTCTCTGCATCAGGGAACTACTTAAGGGGCCGCTTTACTATGTACTGTCAATCACATCAGCCTGCATCTACTATTGGAAATCATCCCCAATCGCGATTGCGGTGATATGCAACCTTTGCGCAGGAGATGGTAAGTACAGTTAGCTCTGGTTTGATCCAATAACATTAGCAACTTTTGTCTTAGGAATTTGAATCCATTGAATGATGATTCTAATACACACACTTGCTGTTAAAAGGTATGGCTGACATTGTGGGTCGGCGGTTTGGAACAGAGAAGCTTCCTTACAACAAAAACAAATCATTTGCTGGTAGCATTGGAATGGCCACCGCCGGGTTTCTAGCATCTGTTGCGTATATGTACTACTTTGCTTCATTTGGTTACATCGAGGATAGCGGGGGAATGATTCTTCGTTTCCTCGTCATCTCTATAGCATCAGCTCTTGTGGAATCACTCCCAATAAGCACCGACATTGACGACAATCTCACCATTTCCTTAACCTCTGCCTTGGCCGGATTCTTACTCTTCTAATAATACCCTCTCGTTGTTATGTATCATCAAATAAAGGGTCGAGCTTGATTGCTGATATGGAGGTAAAACTGCATTCATTGTTCCCATCTTCTTCTGTATGTACGTATTAGTGAAACATCTCATATTGTTGTTGTCCACAAATCTTATTTTTCAGCTGCAATTGCAGTTGGGTACAATGTTGTAATGTTCTATCCATTAGTGAGACATATGATGACGAACAGTGACGCTTCTACAATTTGTAACAGATACTCTTTTGTAACAGATATTCAATACATGTTTGTTTGTTATTTGGCCTATGGCTATGTGGAAATGGATTGTTTGCTTACAACAGGTGAGGGCTTGAGTGTCCCGCTCCAGGAAGCCTCTTCTGACAGGTCGGACTGGTGACTGTAACGGCGTTTCAGACAAGGAAGCAACACGAGGAACAAGAGGAAGACGGCGAAGCTGATGACAAGAACTACCGTCAAGATCTCACCATGCATGGCGTAGTGTCTGTCTCTAGTGAAAGTAAGTCGTTCGCCATCTTCAGGACTCGAGGCCTCCACCGTAGAAGTTACCATTAGAGAGGTAATCTCAAATATTCTCAAATCTCAACTCCTTTGCTCATACCTACTTCATACTGTCATGCATCATCTTGGAGGGATTTGTGTCTGTTTCTTTTTCCTCTCTGAAATATAAATTTGACTTGGGAGAATATGTATCAAATGAAAACAATATGTCACCACAGAAGAAAAGAAGAGTTTAAATATATTTCTTTGGGATAATTTAGTAGATGGATTTTTGTATAAAGGTTGGTGTAGAAAGTGAGACTGGGACGTTCGTTAGTGATTGCTCTCTACATATGGGGCGTTGGATTGGGTCTTTTTGGATCTTACGTGCGACGTCGTTTTCGTAATTTGAAGAAAATCCTTTTCGTGTGGCTCCCATAACCGACTCCGTGACTTTCCCGGAAATTTCCTCAAGAGAGAAGCGACCTTGTGTCTCATGTTAGTTGCTTCTTCTTCTGCCCTTATTTATATGAATACAAAAATTAATTACTCTTTGATTTGGCCCATTTAAAATTGCTAACTTCTTCACGCATTCTCGAAATAGAAGAAAACGTGGTATGCTTGTATTAATTGAATGGTTCTGAAAGAGACATTTTCAGAAGAAACAAAAAAGCAATTGTGCCAAACTAGAAGAAGAAGCTATAATCGAGGTGTGCTCTACTGAGATTTTGCATGGGTGCTGCAAAAAAAAAAAAGAGATTTGAATGGGCCATGAGATGGGCTTTTAATAAAAAAATCATAACAGAAATTAGATGACGTGGAGTGTCGTTTTCTTTCTATTCGAGGTGACGGTGAGAAGGAAAACCGTGTCGTTTATATGATTAAGTAAAGAAACGCTTGCCGTTTAATATTTTAGCTTGGCCTGGGTGCCGTGGCAAGTCATGATTGGTGGTTTCTTCGCCGATGTAAAATTCAACAGATCGAGAGAGAAAAAACTCTCTCTCCCTCCTCCGTTCACCGTCGCGACTCGGCTCTACAGTGTAAGCTTTCTGATTCTACGGCGATTTCGTTTCTGTATCTATGCTTGTAGACTGGGTTTGTTTTATTGGATGATTTGATTTGGAACCTGAAACAGTAAAGTTGTGAGGAATGAGTAGTAGAGTTTCCTATCACAGAAACTCCAAAACGAATCTGTTAGATAGTGATGATCGACTTTTTTGATTTCTGGAGAAATTCGCTTTTTCTAGGGCTCCTGATGGTGATGGAAATCTCTCTTTACGATTTGGTTTTGATTTTCTCGCAGACATTTTGTTGAGCAATCTCGTATTTAGAGGATTCCAATGTCTGGCGCAGAGGATAATAAATCTTCCCATGCTCAGGTATTTGTTCATTTAGTCTCATCTCATGATGAATTCAATTACTGTTTATATGCTCCACATTCTCGTTCTATGTAAAACTATTAAGATTTCTCCTCCTTGTTAAAGTAACTGCCTAGTGGAAACTAAGTTAGACTTACGTTTCTTTGCTCTTGAACTTTGCTTGCAGCTTTCGTCCCAAATTTTTCTTGATCTTGTGGATTCGGTGATAGCTGATGTAGCATCTGAGTGTCATCGGGTAGCACGACTAGGACTTGATCGTGATTTGGATATAGTAGAAGAAGAGTTGAGATTGTCAGTGGAAGCGCGTGCGAAGATCGCTGATCCTAGCAACAACCTCGAAACCAACACCAAATATGTTGTTGATATATTTGGGCAGACTCACCCTCCTGTAGCTAGTGAAGTGTTCAATTGCATGAACTGTGGGCGACAAATTGTTGCAGGAAGGTTTGCTCCTCATCTCGAAAAATGCATGGGAAAGGTGATCTTATTGCTTGCATGCCTCCTTATCTCTGTCAGATAGTATTCCAGAATGTGTTGTTTCATTGAACCTCTAGTCCTTACTTTTTTTTTTTTTTTGGAAACCACCTAACAGGGAAGAAAGGCTCGTGCCAAGACAACCAGAAGCACAACGGCTGCACAGAACCGGAATGCACGACGCAGCCCCAATCCACGATATTCTCCTTATCCAAATTCTGCTAGTGAGAACCAGTTAGCAAGTGGATCACCTGGTGTTGCAGGTGAAGACTGCTCAAATTTCACAGTTCGAGAGAACGTGAAAGGAGACTGAAGTACAACTGATGAGAGGCTTATACTGATTACTGAACGACAATGTGGCTAGTAACTGACTCGACCAGACTGGTATAAATCGAATTGCTAGGTTTATATTCAGTTCACAAAAAAAGAGAGAAAAGCGGCGCAAAAGGAAAAGTAGCGGAGGTTCATAATGTAGCTATTTCTACAGCTTACTAATGGGGTATCAATATATTAGTACATGCACCATCATGTTATAATTACAAAAAACTCTGTAGAGTCCTCAATCAAACAGTTCCCACTGTTGTGTTATGATTGTTAAAGTGTTTGGAGCAAAAGAAAAGCACAAAATTCCGGACCTGGCAAAGGCAAATCCTGCTTGGTTGCGTTGTGGTTCATGTCGCGGTTGACTGTTTGTTTTCTGACAAGAAACAGTAAAAACAGACAAGTCTTTGGAGCAAAAGAAAAACACATTCGCTGGGGAATTTATATAAACAAATCGAAGCATTATTATTGTACATCAACCATAGGGCCTAACATGGGCCTAAGCTTGTGCTGTTGGTTCTTCACTATATCAAACTTGTCATCATCACATACAAATCTCATTTTCATGGGCCTTAAGGTGGGCTTTTATAAAAAACAATTTAGCACAAATTAGAGAACGTGGAGTTGTATTCGCGGTCACGGTAAAACGAAACGGACATAATAAAAAAAGTGTTTGTGATTGTTCCAGAAGAAATGAAACAAAAGATACGGTATAAAACTAATAGAGGAAACGCTTGCCGTTTAACGTTTTAGCTGCTGCAGTGCCGTGGCAAGTCATGATTGGTTGATAAAATTATAGAGTGATTGGGTTCGGGGCACTGCAGCAGCTATGATTCAGAAGTCCGCCGACTCGCCACGGCACGAACCCAATCAACCTCATCACTCATTCTACCGATTTTGGCCTCTTTTGTGAATAGTTTAGCTTTTGTCCTTAGGGAAGAAATGCGATGAGTGATTTCAGGGTTTAGGTCTAAAAATACAAAGAGTGTTAGAGTAAGCAATCAAGATAGTAAACTTTGAAAACAACCTCTCAGCTCATTTGATGGAAAACCATACTTTGATCGAAGACTAGAAATATCATAAAGGTTAATTATATGTTGTGGTCATTAGAAAGTTAACGTTTTTCTTAATTGATCACTCGTTTCTCGATACCTATTTAGTTCTAAATCGATGTATGTAGACGAAATAAACTAGTCTTCAAAACAAAACTGCAAAGCATGGTGGTGTCCTACCGAATATGAAATGATATGGAAGATAGAAGAAGAGGCCAAGAATAATGGAAAATACAAAAGCATAATTTTAAGTTTGCAACAATAAGTTCAACAGTAGTTAGTTTGCTTTTGATCCCAACCCAACCAAATGAGAAGTGAGTGATGTTGCCCTCTGAGATTCTTTCACTGTCGCTCTCTACGCTTTTTTCATCTTTCAAAATCACACAACTCCATATTTTACATGAGATCTAATTACATATTACAATTTAATTAAGATTACATGACCTTATTAGATTTTGCCTCCATTAGCTTTAAATCTTCAACCAAAAGCTTAATCAAATAGATTACCTCTTTTGTAAACATCTTTCTGTTTTTTAACCACACGAGGCTTTTGGTTATTCATATTCCATTTCCAAAATTGTTCACAACAACATTTTTACTTGTCTATATATAATAATATTTCTATTTAGATGAATCTTGCCTCGCCGTCGGGAACACTTTGTTACGCTCCGATCTACTACTACTACTACTTAACATCCTCATCAACGAACTCGATGCTGATGACGTCATTGACATTGATCTTCTCCGATCACTTCTTGTTCCTCCATCGTTGATCTCCTCATCATCATCAAACACTTCAATTCTAACCTCTTCTTCTCCATCGTCATCCCCTGTTTTGAGATCATCTTCCATTACAGAAAGAGACAGTGAAACTCTCCGATCACCGGAGACGTTGCTCTCGTTTTCTCCCGCTGGAGACATTTGTAATCTAACCTCTGCTTCTTCTTCGACGGCGTTAACGGCCAGCTTAAGATTTTCTTCATCGGAGACGGCGGCAAGAACAGGGGATCGACAGAGAGGACACGTGGAATGAGAGGACAACCACATATCTATACACTCTACGTGAAACCCATGTCCACAATTTCTCAACTTTCTACCAAAATCTCCAGCTTCCCATAACCCCAAACATATCACACACTCTTCTTCTTCATCCTCCTCTTCCTCGTTTTCTTCGTAAACAAACAGAGGAATTGAAGAAATCACTGAAGAATCCAAACCTTTGTCATCCCTTGTTGCAGTAGCAGCTGGAGAAGATACTCCATCATCAAAACCTCCGAGTGGGAGAGAAGGTATGATTCTTGTTGTCGTCACTGTTCTTCTCCGGTTTCTTCGTCTTCTCCGGCGATGTCTAGCGGCGGCGGAGAAATCTTGATGAGAGGGAGACCAGAAAAAGCGAGCGTAGAAATGGAGAAGCAAGACGAAGAGGACGACTAAGAGAAGGAAGACTAGAGCAGCTAAAAGAACATTGGAATTGTAAGAAGATAAGATCTTGAGGAAGCTTGAGAGACTGCTTTTGACACTCATTGAGCCGCCGTCTTCTTCACTCATAATCTTGGAGAGACTTCTCTTTTATCTCTTGATTTCTTTATTTTGTTGGAGGGCCAACTATATACATGTGTCTAGAGTAAAAGTGTATAGTATAGGGATAATCAAAATTACGCATATTACGAACAAAAATGAAAGAAATATATTAGTCGTTTTCCTTTATATAATAAACCCATAAAATCAGGATATTTGGTCAACAATAATTTCTCAATTTAAGAATATTTAATAGAAGTAGCTAACTCATTCTTGAACCTGAAAATAATATTGAGGACCAATGTATAATTCCTTATGAATAAAAAAAAATTATATATATGGATTACATGCATAATCATTGTTTGGAATATTGATGAAATGTGATGTGTAGAAGTACTTGAAAAGAAAATTATGGGCCTTTGTCTTTTAGTGTGTTGTGGTTGCAACCAAAATAATAGAGTTTAAAAGAAGGGTGGGGTTTGTTTTGTATCTTTATAACTACATTATGAACCAATCTCTAAACATATGTTGATATATATACTTCCATAGATTTTTTTGTGTGTTCTATATATATACTCGATTTTAGGTTCAACTTCAACACATGACCTTGTCATTAAACAAATTACATAATAGTCTTAATACATCAAGTAATCCTGCGTTCCTAAATTGTCATTAGTAAGATGAAGAACTATATAAACAAATGAGAATCAGAAATGGGTAATAATACAAGAGAAGTAGGTAATGGATGTCACATGAAAGTTAGCTTAGAAAAGAAGGCAAGTAGGGTGAGAGATCGGAAGATTTTACGTGAACATAAAGCAAAAGTAGAAGACGAGGAACGCTATGCAATTTTTTCATCAAAACCTCTTTACACGTTTCTCTATTAATCAAATCTTATACTACTACTTTTATTCGTTTTTCTTAAAAAGCATATATTATAGTATCATATCATCTATACCTGCGACATATATATTCGATGTGCGCAGGACCTAACCACGAGGAGCCGAGGAGGGTCTTTGATGGTAAATCTTCAAAACTAAGTGACTCGTCAAGGCGACGGAGGGAACAAATCCCCATGATTCTCTAAAATGATAATTTTTTTCACTTCTCAATATTATAGACTATAGTACTAAAGAATAAAAGAATAATGCTTCCTAAATTTCGATTAGCTTAAGGGTCATTTAAGAGTTTTCTTATATTTTTGCATTATTCACATAGAAGTGCAGGTATTGTACTTGAGTGGTATAATAATTGTTTGTCAAACAGGTGCGAGAAAATGACTTTCCATGAAAATGGCAGTCATGGAAATAATAAGAAAGATATAAATGTAGATAGGTGAGGGGGGGGGGGGGGGAGAGATTTGGAGTCTATAATAAGAACTTTATTGACCAAAAGTGACTCTTCTTCCCATAAAATAAGGATTGCAATTGCAGTTGCCAACACCACAACACTACTCCTTATTTTGGGCCTTTATTTTTCCAACTTCCAAGCATTTAGCCTTCTTTACTTCTTTTTGACCTATTTTCTTTTGTTCCTTGTTGGTCATGTTGTAACTCTTAGCTTTATGCGTTCAGTTCCTTGATTTGGTTTGGTTTAAGCATTTTGGGTTCTTTTCACTTTTGAGAAATGAGTCGGAGTTAGAAAACCACATTTTATTTTGGTTTTGGTTTGGATATAATCGTATAATCATATAAATATAAGTATTCTTGCATATAATTAACTAAAATATGATTTTTAAAAAATATGATTTATTATAAAAGTTTAGTTTCGACTTTGATGTTCGGTATTGTTTGTTTTTTTCGCCATTTCTAGTAAATAGTAATAATATAGTTGTGCTACAAATTGTAGCCTACAATGTACAATTGTATGTAAGAAATAGTTGGCACATACATCAAAGTATCAATTATCATACATCCACTTACTAGTGCTATTGTGAAGATAAACGTTTAGAAAAACACATACAAGGGTACTTAGAAATGAGGCATAAAAGATAAAATCTGATATTCAATGCAGGAACAGCTCATGGTCAGAGGAAATTAAATGGTGAAAGAGAGATAGAGAAGTGCTTAAAACATGGTGTTATTTGTGGTGGAGCCTTTCGAATTATAGGTTTAGGGTCCATACAAATTTGTTGGGTCCAAAATTAACTAACTAGTTTTTACTTCTTAGAAGCACCACATGATTGTTCCCTTTGCTGCAACACCAAACATGTCAATTACAGATTGTGTAACCTGCTGGCCACAAATCCATTTCGGATGATTGAAGATGAAAGCAAGGATACTAATTTGATGCCGAATACTATTATCTTAAACCAAATTGACACAGTAAAGAGACGACACAATAGTCAAACACTTACACAGCAACAACATAAAAAAAAATCTTAAGATTCTCTTTCTCTAACACAGCGCAAAGACTCAAACTTTTGAAGCTACCATCATGTTCAGTGCCAAGTATAATATATTAAAATAAAGCAAAGCACACTTAGTGATGCCAACAACCAATTTTAATTTGATCACTTAAGTGCTTGCCTCTGTTTTCTTCTCTTCTTCTACCTTCTCCTTTTTTGTTTCTTTATCTTCCTTTGCAGGCTCTTTCTCTTCTGCTTCCTTGGCTTTCTCCTCACTTATATTTTCCTCAACCGAAAGATTCTCTATTAAACCAGCAGCCTCGTCGCCCTGGGTGCTCTCTTTCCCTACTTGCTGGCTTTCAGCTATTTCAGTGAACTTCTCCATAAATGTTTTGCAATCTGTTGATGCAACACTATCAGTTAGCCACTCGAGAATCTAAAACCAAAAAGACAGATGCAGACCCTAGGATATTAATCTCATAGATTATGTCAGCGTCTAATTTAACATAGATACGATTATGGTAGTTGTTTAGCACAACTTAAGGATCATGGAACCCTTTTGTTCATTTGTTTAGTGATAAGACCCACAACCGCAGAGACCAACAGAGTCTTGGAAAATGGCCTGAGATGTTTATTCTCAAGACAACAATGTCTCCCTAAAATTATAAAATGAGGCAACATTATAAGTATTGCCACTACAAAAGCAGTATTCCATTTCAGTCTTGAGCTATCTATATGGACTTGATGAATCACAATTCATGGGAGACTTAAATCATCACAACTAGAGTCTTATAAAGAATACCTTCCAAACCATCTTCCCTGATTCAACTATCATAAATTAAACATCGAATACTACTAAATGTACCCACGTTACTCTCAATCAAAAACAAGTATACGAATTTCACAAGTATAAACTTACTCTCAATGGAAGCAAATCGAATGCAGAAAAGCTCATCTTTCAACTCGCCGTCGGAGAAATCAGTAGCGTGCCATAAACAAGACTTTTCATTCCCACTATGTTCCTGAACACTCATCCCAGACGAAACTGCATAATTTCAACAAAAGATACATAAAGTTTAGCCCTTTCGAAGAAAAAAAAAAAAGATCTTCTTCGAGAGAGAATCAAACATACTGAGGTGATTGGCACAGATCTTTAGGGTTTTAGATTGTCTCATAACAAGACGAACTTTTCCAGTTTCCTTATGCTTCAATAACTTCACAGTTCCAGCTCCTCTCTCCTTCCATTGGTTCCCTTCTTTATCGAATCGATACATCTTCGATTTCCTACAAAATCATAAACCCAGAAGAATACATCTTCTATCAAAAATCCGACACTCATCTTCTATCGAAAATCCAACACTCACTTTAACCAGAGGCAAGGAAACTAGAATATTAACGGAACGAGTAACATACAGATCGAGGACGGCGTCTTCATCTTCTTCGCCGGTGGTGACTGCAACCTCTTCAAGCCTAACGATCGGAGCTACCTGAGCTCCGGTGTCTTCATCTTCGTTGACTTCGGTTTCATCTTCACGGTTCTCACGCTCTGGCTCAGTGCTCGCCATCTCTGTATTGAAACTTGAAAGTGTGTGTGTGTGCTCTGCAACTTCTTTGGTTGTTCAATTTGGGAGAAGAAGTTTCGAGAACCAGAAGAAAAAACTGGAACCAGGGTTTTTAAACTTTATATCCAAAGTTAGGCTTCTGAATTATCTCTAGTGGGCTAACAGGTCATTATCTCGGTCATTTAAGCCCATTAAGGCCCTATACGACAATTCATGATTTTGGTATGTAGATGAAGCTAGAAAGTGTGAACTCGTATCGACAATATAGAGGATGAAACATCATGGCTAAGGAACGCCACAGCTCAAAGACCTGTAATGAGTAATGTACCATATTTAAATTATGTATAATCTCTTTACAAAACTAAAAGTAATACAGATACTCCACATTTATCTTGGAGTAGAATGTAGATGATGCTCTATGAATGTACTCCATCCTTAACACATACGAAAAAAATTTGAACTGCTTTTTTTTTCTCAGTCGTGGACTGCCTTTGTAGTGTTAAGGTAGACCACCGTGACAATCTTTATATATGAACGGAGGTGGATTATTTATTTATTAATTTTTTTTTTTTTGAGAGGTGGATTATTTACAAATGGATATTATATAATGTAATCAATCATGCTTTGATATCAAGCTGATGTCACTCGACACTAGTATTCAATCAACTACTGCCGATGCTAGTACAATGTAAGCTGAATATGAACATTTATAAATTTTGGAAACGTGTTAAACATTCAATTAACAAATTTTTTTTTTGACCTGTTTTTTATCGTAACAAAATACCACTTGTTTGCCTTCTCGTTACAGTAGGAAAAAGAAACGTTTTCATTGTCGACGACTCAAAGAGTAGAACCTGAAGTCCGATAACAGTCGATAGGTAGTAAGATATTTTGACCAAAACATCGTGAATTTATTGAAATGCTGAACGAAAACTGATACAACATCATTTCATGGACTCGAGAACTCTTATTACTGGCACGGTAATATTGAATATTGATGCTAAAGTCAAAAGGGACCCGCTTAGTCATTTGTCTGATTTCCAATTTTAAAATCCGTTTTTGAATGAAGCTGCGTTGTTTCAATGACAAATCTTCGTGTTTGTATAATTTAGGGTCTGAAATAAATAGTCAACAAGCAAAACCCAAAACGATATGAACTGGAAGGTTGTGTCAGATTACAAATGAATCATCAAAGGGATTAAAATCCTCAGACAGGGATAACTGTTTTTTCATATTTGTTCTCATCATCCACAATCTAATTTCATTAAATCAAAAAGAGAAAACATAATTCCTTAGAATTCAAAGATTAGCCTCAGCAGTCCTAGTCAAGAAGATAGTATATCAACACACTTATTGAAATTTCAGTAACCATTAATATCTAATCTTCATCAGCCTCTTTATCAGATTAAACAAAAAAACATTAACCAACAAAAACAAATTGAAGTTGTTAAATCATATTAGAAAGAAGAACTCAGTCCCTTAGATGTTCATAATAATGCGATCATTACCGCAATCATTACAGGTCTGTAAACTGACTCATCACTGTTCTTCCAAAAACTTATACAAAAACCCAAATCTAGATTTCAATACGAATAATATATAGCTGCTCAGTTGTGATTCTCCCAAATCAACATCAGCAAAAATCGTATAAATACGAAATCACCGAAGATTCATAGGGAGAATTATATAAATAACGAAAGCAACACGATTGATTTTGCTTCAAGGGAACGAATCATATGGGAACGAACAAATCCACATAGACTATCTGATGAAGCCAATCTTTCAATAAACATAAATCATGATAATCCTAGACAAAAGGCAAGCCCAATAACAACAATAGAGAGAACACCAAACCCTATGAAAACTACAGGATTAAAAACGAAGCTTTTCAGTGAATTGATTTTGGATTGCTTCTTCTTAAACTCTAAAGTTGGATTTCCTCTATTTATAGTAGAGAGGTTTTGAGAAAACCCTAAAAGGCTTTTTTCCAATAAGCCCATCGAATGTATTTTTTTAAAAGCCCAATACTGTTTGTTTTGGGCTTGCCATTGTTAAATTTCTTGTTACTATGCTTTGTTTGCATGGAATAAAAATTATAATTCATTTGAAAGAAAATTTCCTCAAAAAGTTTATACAATTGACTGATTCCGTGATTAATCTTAAGATTCTCTCTTCGAATGTGTTAAAATATTACTAACCGAATAATTTGATGGAAAGAGATTTAAAAAGAAGCTAATAGATGAGAAGCGTATACAACAACTGGTTCCATGTATCAGGTAAACCAGGCAAACACCAATGGCTACAATCTGCAGACTGGTCTGGTCTAGACCTTTGTGAACCGCTAATGAGGCCGCTGTATACTGACGGATGACCGTCTTTTCTTAGGGAAGAGAGGAGTGTTATGTCGAGAAGAAACGCCGGATTGTGCATCCCGTGAAGCACTTCAACAATCACTGATCTTAGCTGATCTGTGTAGGAGCTCACTGGATAAGCTGTTCCTGTGATCGGTTCTGTTTCTCCGTAGCAGTTCTTGGATCCTGAAGACGATGATGCCGCCCAGTCACTCGGGCTGATCAATCCCAAAATGTATACAAATGGTGTCAGGACATTCATTTCAAAAACATCAGAAAATATGATCCAATATAACAAGAGAGGCTGAGTTACTTGTCGTGTGTTGGAGAAATGGAGAGGAACAAGACTTGTGTTCGGGATCTATCAACGTGAGTTTCGACCCAATACGCCCAAGTACGAAGTGCTTTCTCCATTGCCACAAAACGGTCCATGTCTTGGTAATAAGAATTGCCTGATTGAATCAAGTCCCATCTGTGTTCACAAGAAGATATATAAAGAAACTTTCACACTAGAAAATCAAGTCATTGGAAGTGTGGTAACTTACCCTTGCATAGATCCGGTGTGGCTCCACCAGTGACCAGTGTTGAAGATGAGGAGATCAGCGTCATGCCAAGCATTGGCATTACCAGAGATCTCATCCAGCTTCAACACACGCTTGCCTTGAACAGCATCTATGTCCACCAAGAACGGAGCTTTGTAAAATGACATTGTTATCCCATAATCCTATACATCAAAAAACAGTTTTCTTATAGAAGAACCTGAAAAACAAGATGTGAGCCATTGAAGAATAAGAAGAAAGCATTACCAAGAATCTGAAGGTGGAGAGAGGCAAGCCTCTGGTCATTTCTGTCCGAGTGGACGGTGCAGATGAAACAATAAGGCAGATCAAAGACTCCCATTGATTCTTCCCCAATGAATCACCCGCAAACATTATGGTTTTGCCCTTCATTTTCAACAGAAACTGAGCACCATTGAACCTAATCCATTTGTGAAAGACCAGAAATCAAACACTAAAACCACAGAATCTCTGATTTTGAGCAGTCGTAATATCTTAAAGTAGAATTCTTTCAAATGGGTTTGCCAAAAGAATACATTTTGACAACTTAGCTCAGTAAAATTCTGACGAAATCGAACCTCATTACCAATAACGACACAGGTATACACTATTACCAGAAAACTCAAAGATTTAACCACGAAAATTAGAAAACTTTATGACAAAAAAGAAAGAAGAAGAAGATGAGTATGTGTACATACGTGGGTAAATTGCAATTCTGAGGTTGCCATCGATACTTGAGGTAGTCAGAGTCAGGACGACCGTACATCTGACAATCGAACTCAGGCTCAACGACGCCGGGACAATCCGCCGGTTTATAGAGAGGATAAGAGTTATCACGAACCCACGTGCCGAGGAAGAGAGAGCACGTGCTCCTGTTCCCTTGGAAACCAGCTGATGGTCTGCTTGAACTGTACTGGTTACCACTACTACCAGAGGAGCTTCCATGGCGTTTCTTCAAGCTCAGTATAATGGCTGAAGAAGATTGTTCTGGTTGTTGAAGAACCAGAAAGAAAATGGCGGAGACTACTGAGATGCCAAGAAGAGGAAGAAGAGAACCCATTCTTTTGCTTTTTCGTGGAAAACAAAAAAGGAAGCTGTAAAATAATTGAGAGATTGGAGAAATATCTTTAGAAAGAAAGAAAGTTTTTTGAGATTTTCATTTTTCATCTGTGTGTCTGTCTCTGTGCAACTGGGTATGGGTCTTCACGTGGGTCCTCTTACTTGTGTTAATATTTTACAGTTTTCAAAATTTGTATTATTCGGTCATATGATAAATTTAAATAAACTTCAAATTTCAACATTGCTAAAGATGTGAAGGATTTAATGGACTTCTTTTCTTCTTCTGCATGTTCACATGGTTAGTAGTTAGATTTATAAACGCAACCTATTATTGGTAGCAATTACATTTGAAATGAATCTTTTTTCTATTGATCACAACAATTCACAAAGGCATATAATACTTTGCTTAATCATATATGTTTCCTCTTTTCCAACTTGGCAACTTCATACAATAAATAATGATATATATCAAGTGTCAGAAGAGAGGTAAGCATTTGTTCCTTCGTTTTTTCTTTTCTTTTCTTAAATTAACACATTTGGGTTGTTTCCCAACTTAAGATTATTATACACACATTAATCGTAAGATCTCAACCTTTGATGTTTGAAGATTCTGAACAGGACTCGTGGTGGAGACAAAGTATCTGAGGATGCTCTAACCTTGGAGGGTTCATACTTCATGTTAACCTCATGCATTTTGACCTTCTTCGTGAGTAAAACTTTACAATACGGTTTTCTTTCTTGATCAACAACCTTTCTTCTTGTGTTTTTATTTCCCTGTAAAACAATTTAAGAATAGTTAAAAACTGTATGAAGCTATGACCATTTCTAAGATTCATGGATTCTCTAGTCACTATCAGAAGCCTAGTTTATCATCTCTAGGCTTGAACAATTGCCAAGAATGGTCACGATGTCTTTGAACTTGTTTCTCAGTTCGTATCTATCATCTTATTATTTATAGATTGACTCTAGACAGTTATATTACACATGTAAAGCATCAAAGGCACTACTAATCAATATCACCAGGTTAGGGATCCTTACTCTCATGGCCTCTCTCCTACTGTACCCTCTATATTTCTATTCAATATCACCAGGTTAAGTATTGGTTCTCTCCCAGGACCCATGCAAGGCATTTGTATCATGTTTTTTTTTTCTCGTTGTTGGTGTTTTTGGATTATGATGGAGAGGAGTGAGAGTTTGAACAACATACTCTGGTGGATTTTTAGTGGACCTAGACTCCTCGAGGTGCTGTTCTGCCTGATGTACTTCTGATCCATCATCAGAAGCAGAATTGTCTTCAATCCTGAGGATGTCACACTGTTGTTCACCTAGAGATGCTGCATGATAAGTTTAAAACGTTATTACAAGATGTTTGAGTTTGAAAGCTTACAGTCTGTAATGAAAACATAACAAACATGGAGACTAACCTCATTGGAAAAAAAAACAAAGCAAAACATGGGCACTAACCTATACTTGGAATTGGATCTGCTACGCCGCTCTTGATCAAGATCTTCTCGCACAATATTGTTCGTCCGAACTCCAACAAGGTAAATTTCAGAAAGTTTTTTCTTTCGGAGATTGTCATCTTTGTAAATCCAAATGAGTTGATCCATGTGTTCAGCACGCATGGAACTGCAGGCAGGACCAACCTCTCTACTCCCAAGTCAATGAGCACCTGGAGAACACAACATTTTCAAGAGAACAGTTAAGAGGTCTTCAGGATAAGCAAACAAAGCTTCTTGAGCCAAAGGGGAAAGTTAAGTTTTCAATAGTAAACTAAACACCTTTTCGAGTTCATTAATCAAAACCCGGCACATCCCACGCTGGCGATGCTGGAATCTAGTACCAATAAAGGGCATTTCTGCAACCTTTTTCCCCAAAATTCTGAAAAGAGAACGAACAGAGCAAGTCAGGCTAACAATTCAATAGAGGTTTTATACAGGCCACGAAATTCTGGAGTTTCTGTAATTTAAGCTTTATGAAGTTTACCTAACAGTAGCCACAGAAACCAGTTCGTTGTTCCTTTCTAGAAGTACCGTGTAAAATCCACTGAAGTTCAAACGTTTGAATTTTGACCTGCAGTTTTAGAGTTAGGAAGCCTGATGCGAAAGAATCTAACAGAAGGCTTTTACATGAAATACTTTATGGTAGTAATTGTTTGTCTCTTACCATCTGCTAAAAATAACATCTTCAGCAAGATCTCTTCCACCATGAGGTCTTTTTACAGGCTCGAAAAGTTCATGCATCACATCAAGGGCAACACTGAGTATGCAGTGATTTTCTGCCGCAGCCTCAATTTTAGAAGCGTCATCTCCATACATATTTGGTTCCAAGGACTGCACCAGTCTCCAAGTTAATTTCTCCACGCTCACCTCTCTTGGTTTTCCAATAAGGTCATAGAGAATTACAAATATCTGTAACGAAAGTTTTTTTTTCTTTACGTAAGAGCAATACTGAGTATGACATGCAGTATACATATTATCTTAACTGCAGCATTTATTTTCTTAGGCTGCTTAGTTAGTTTTCTGATGGCTGTTAACAATCACAAATGGAACATGGGATTTGGATTTATGTACCTCTTCACAGTCCTTGCTGCAAAACCACTTTTCTCCCAAGATTTTATCCAATGAATCACAGGCACCATCATAACGCAAGCAACTAGGGTGATCTATATGAACCACATAGCAAACAAAACTTCATATCATTTAAAATATCTTGTTGACTCTTTATATTAGCATTAGGGAAGTATTCCATACACTTAAGTTCGCATTGCTTGCAACTGATAAACTTTTCCTCCTTGGCATTTGTGCTAGTAGTCTTTAGAAAGAATTGTCCACATGCACCACAACAACATGACTGGCAGAACCAATCACCATCTGGAACATCCTACAAATTCCAACAAGAACGTGTTCAGAAACCACAAGAAAAAGCGGTGAAGTTTCAAGAACGGTCATAGTGAAAATTGGTGAAAAAGATCAAACCTCCAGCCCAAGACAATTTGCATGGAAGGCGGATGGACATCCATCACAGAGAATCAGTTTGCCACCATAGTGACAAACGGAGCAAAATACATCGTTCTCCCCTTGACGCAATTTCATCTTCAACATATCAGGTGGTTGTGCTTTCTTTCTTTTTTTATAGGCTTCTACTTGGCATTCCAAAAGAGATCTTCCATCATCCAGGAAAATATTGGCTGCTCCGCTGCAGGATGCACCATTAGCATGAACTTCAAAGCCATTTATGGTGAAAACTCTACGGCAACAACTGCATTTTATTCCCTCACGGGTTAGTTTCCCCTCTTTTCTCACAGTTGTATCCTTTTGGTTACAGCATCGTATATTTTCCCTTGGTAGAACCACATTGTTGTCCATGAGCCAGGAAAGAATATTTCGTGGACTGTGCTTTCTTGAGATGGGAGTTATTACTCGTTGCGCTCTTTTTCTTGATCGTAACACACGGGTTTTACCACGACTAGTTACTCGATTCTTGATATCCATTAACTTTTTTGAAGTGTGCCCCCTTCTCATGCTCCGATTGACATTCTGTAAACCTACAATCACTTCGTCCTTCTTAGGTGTCTGTTTACGCTTACTTTTTAACCTTAGGATGATGCCTTGAGCTTTTGTTTTTGGCTCGATCCTGACACGGAGTGTCTCTTTCTGACCCGGAAAGGCTTTTTTGGGACAAAAATTGCGGCTTTCTCTCGTAAAGACCTCCTCGTTTCCTTGCGTTTCATACTCAAGCAAGGTATCAGTAGACAGCTTCAATCCTTCACCAAGAGCGACACTTCTATTAAAGGCAGGCAATGCCAAAACAATAGACCTCATTTCCTGGGTGCTATACGTCTGGTTTTCACTAGACAGAGAAGGAGGGTTAGCCATCCCCGGAGTAGTCAGGGATTTATCAGGTTGTTTCAGTCTGAAACATACTTGACGAAGAGAATGCTCTTTTAGTCTTCCATTTGGTGAGAGGTAGCGAAACCTTTGCCTTCCAGCTTCGTCTACCATATGTTCTATGGTCCATCCCATATACTTAAGATGCATCCTGACATGCATGGCCATGGGCAGTAACGGTGACCTGATAAAGCTCGACACAGCTTGTGGGCCTGATTTAGCAAGACAGTCGAAAGGATGCCAGATTCCAGGTTTCTTGTGTAGTATATCCTTTTTATGAGCGGCAGTAGATTTCTTGCTGGAAATTTCTGTTGCCTTATTGATGTCACTCGCCTCTGACCTTATGCCAGAAACAGAAGTCAAGACAGACAAGGACTGGCATCTCTGGCTTGCCGGTTTGAAATCTTTGTCAATGCAGGAAAATTGGTGTTCTTGTGGAGCAATCGTTAGCATACCGCTAAGACAAGCATTGGTCTCATAAACCGCCTGAGAAGCTTCATTTAAGAGCTTCAATTGAGGGTATCTTTCAGCGTCAAAATCATGAAGAAACTGGTCAATGGTGATTTTAAGATTATCTTCAATCACCCCCAGCATCAAATCTTGCCATAAATGCTTAGTAGAGCAAGTCCATTCTTGAATTCTTACAAAACCAATCCTGTCTCGTATGTCATACCAAAGTTGCTTTACCGAAACCGGGAGATAGTTATATTCCTTATATATCTCAATCAAATCAAGAAACAACCAACTGCCACGACACTCCCACGTCTCTGTAGCCTCATTCCAATCCTGAGTAATACGTAAAGATTGAAGATCAGCATCCAATTCATCACCCAAATCAGGGAAAAACACCCTCCTTTTCTCAGAACCATTCTCGTGGTCAAAGAGCACACCTTCCCACCAAGCATCACTGAAAAACACATCGACGCAGAGCCCATACGCAAGGTTCAGTTTAGCAACATCCAGCTTTGGCGGCACAGGTCTTAAACGTCCACGGAAAGTATCAGAAACATCAGTGCAATCATCCAACCCTTCTACTATATCAGAAACATCAACAGTTTCCACAAGATTACCAGAACCATCATCAGAGAGAATGTTGTCATATCTGATACAACGCCGACGTCGCTTTTTAGCTGAAGTTACAGTTCCTAAATACCAAGAACCCAGAGACCCCTCTTCAAGACTCCTTACCTAAACAAGCAACACAAATACTTTTCCAGGATTAGAAGACGAAGCAACATTAAAAGCAACATATAAGTTTGCACTAAAAATGGAAACTACTAAACTTTTAACATCTCAAAAGCTAAACAAAAAGCTACAGAGAACCAAAAGTGATTATAATGGAGAAACAGACAATGTAGCTTTTACAAAAGTTGAATCCATCAATTACACTCCACGATGAAACTCAAACCTTGAAAAAAATCCGAAATTGCTCAAAAGGTTGAGAAAATGAAAAACCCTATAAACCCTACAATCAAAAAGACCCATGGTGGAAAGGAAATAGTCAGGGGGGAAAACAACAAGCGACCTCTATCTTATCACCGTCGAGAAGCTTTTTCCGGCGGAGATTTCGTCTACCGGTGCTGTTCCAGCCGAATATCGGCTCTTCTTCCTCCGCCGCTGGCATTAAAAGCTTCGAGTGAGAAATTTGGAGGGAAAACAAAAACAAAAAACGCAGTGTTCCGATAGAGCTTGGAGAATATTGAAGAGAAGATTTTTGTGGGTAAGAGAAGAGATTTGGGAGGTACTTGTGTGAGTAGCAGCTTTCTCCCCAAGTAACGCTGTACTAGTCTCTGCAACTTTTTTAGTCTAATCCCAATTAAACAGCGAGATTAATTAAAACTAAAGGACATTGATGTTGTTTTTTGGTTGATACACGCGAAAAGAGTGGAGATTTTTAATTTTGGTCAATTTGCACTATTTCCTAATTAAAAATCCAAAATTTACCCATTTCACCCTCTTATTTCTTTATTTCTTCTACTTTCGTACTATTAAAGCTTGCTCATCACTCTTTGACTTTGACTCTGTTTTTCACTCTTCTCAGATATAGCTCATGAATACGACATTCTTTCTTCGGATTCACCATATGACTTTTACTTGTGAAGATAGTAAGATACTATCTCATTAGTTACCAGTTCTTTTTATTTACGTCCATGAAGAAGAAATTGGCTTCCTTCTTTTAAATCAAGAAGATAGACTAATGGGCCAAACCTAGGTCTTTAATTATGGGCTTTGAAACAGATCATTATCCTCGTATAGCCCCGCATCGGTATTTCTGGCCCAGAAGTGCTTGGCGCCAAGTCGAAGAGAGATAATTCACTGCATTTAGGACCATAAAAGTCAATATGGTCTGTCCAATAAGGCTCTGCCATTTGGGGTTTTGTCGCAGCGACGTCGGCTGATAAAATAGCAAATAGCAATGCTTAGTCGCTTTCAGTTGGTCCCACATGCTTCTTATTCCATTCATTCTAGTCAGATTATGGATTCTTGTGGGTCCTTTTCCTAATTGTACACTTAGACTTTTCTACCTTTTTTCCCTTTTTATTTCGCTTTATATCAAAATTAACCTAACAATATATCTCATCGTGAATACAAGATCTTGACCGTCTGTTTTCAGCATTTTTCATACCATTGTCTTTTGAGTGACTGACTTATAACAAATTTTTAAATATTGATTTGACATTGGGAATCAACAGTGTTTATGTTAAGAAACAGGATATAATTATCTAAAAATTAATAATTTGTCGTGTATATATACAGTATTTGCACTATCATATTAATATTATGACTTTACTTATTTATTAGAACTGTAAATTAGAAGAAGAGAAAATAAATGGCTTTGTGTTATGATGTGAGAGAGAGCCAGTGGAGCAGCTTCGTTAATGCCGCTGCAAAAAGCATTGATGGGTTCGGTTGCATGCATTTGGATTTGGTCTGGTTGCAATACAAAACAGTAGTCGTTTTCAAAAAAATATTATTATACATTTGCAATTTATGACTACTTTTATATAGTAGTACAACATTGTCATGGATCACGAATCACTATCTTTTAATATAATAATACAAGCATAGCGACAGAAAATACAAAGTTTGGTAAGGTTTGTTCGAATTCTTTCCATTACCGAATTTAAATACACATTATTTTAGTCTCTTAGGATATTTGTATTACCTAATCGTCTTTTTGTTGGAATTGTCGACCGAAAAAAACTGAACATAAACGTCAATTTCTCGACTTTATAATAATTATCTCAATTATCTTTAAACTTTATGATAATTAATTTTGATGAATATAACTCAAATCAAAGCTATGACAAAAGAGAGTTGCTATCAAGCGAAACCCACTCGAGACGGTTCCGATTCTGTGTTTTGGTGCATGTTGAGATTATTCTGGGGCGGTGACAAACCAATTAAAAAGCTATGGTTAATTGGTTATATAACTCTAGGTAACAGGCAGTGGTTTTATCTTTAGCTCGTGAATGGAGAAGAAAAGTAAGTAGCTCATTTTAAAAACATGCTGACGATGCATGGTTTCCACGTCATCCCACCAAAAACCGGAAAAACGCGTGAAGCGTGACAAAACCGATGAGCGAAGATCCTCTGTGTGAAGTCTAACGTACACCTTCATTTCCTTCAGACTTTACAAATTAAAATTGAAAGTAAAATAAATAAATAGAAATAAAAAAGACGAGAGAGAAGTAGAAGAAGAATGATGGAGATGGTGGTTTTGTTTTATTATTTAGAGTAAGCTTCTTCATTTTTTTAAAAACTTCTATTATTTTGACCTTAAGAAGAAAGTGACAAGGAGAGGAAGAAGAAGAAAAAAAACATAATTTGAGGAAGAAGAAAAAAAATTCGGATTTGTTTTTTCAATAAATTGACTAATTGAGTACTCGTTTAAAGGAAGTGAAGAGCGGTTTTTTGGTAGTGGTGGTCGAGAAAAGAGAGAGTTTGTCTCTGTGACTCAGAGGTAGAAAATCTTTACTCTTTGTTTCTTTGATTTGATTAGTCACTAATTTAGTTTCAGTTGAATCCATATATGTCGATTTGTTTTAGAGTTTGCAGTTTGTTTTTAATTGTTTTGCTGATTGGAAAATGAGTTAACAATATGATTAGTTTTCGATGTTGCAAAAGTGGTTAATTATGGATCTGTTGGTGTTTATTTTTGGTTTGGTTTGTTTTAAAGTTGGAAACTTTGTATCCCAAACTAACAAACTCTTCCTTCTCTCCTTAGCTTAATCGTTTCTGCAGTTTTTATTTCTGTTTTGTATGATTTTGTTCTATGTATATTACCATTTTAATCAGAAGAAAAAAGATTCATCCTTTTCAATTTGTTCTGCAATTTTTTTTGCAGTGAAATCAATAGAGCGGGAAAAGATTGTTGCTTTTTTTTGCCATGGGAGTTGATGAGCTGTCTCACCTCAAATTCTCTCTTCTGCTAGAATCATCAGCCTGCAATGATTTGTCCGGTTTTAAGTCTCTAGTTGAAGAAGAAGGTCTTGAGAGCATTGATGGCTCTGGTTTGTGGTATGGGAGGAGATTAGGATCAAAGAAGATGGGTTTTGAGGAGAGGACGCCTCTTATGATTGCTGCCTTGTTTGGAAGCAAAGAGGTTGTTGATTACATCATTAGTACTGGTCTTGTTGACGTGAACCGCTCTTGTGGCTCTGATGGTGCCACGGCTCTTCACTGTGCGGTCTCTGGCTTGTCTGCCAATAGCCTTGAGATTGTTACTCTTCTGCTGAAGGGCTCTGCGAATCCGGATTCTTGTGATGCTTATGGTAACAAGCCTGGAGATGTGATTTTCCCTTGTTTGAGTCCGGTTTTTAGCGCGAGGATGAAGGTTTTGGAGCGTTTGTTGAAAGGAAATGATGATTTGAATGAAGTTAATGGGCAAGAAGAAAGCGAGCCAGAGGTTGAGGTTGAGGTTGAGGTTTCGCCTCCTCGGGGGTCTGAGAGGAAGGAGTATCCGGTTGATCCAACGCTTCCTGATATCAAGAACGGTGTATATGGGACGGATGAGTTCCGGATGTATGCTTTCAAGATCAAGCCGTGCTCTAGAGCATACTCTCACGACTGGACGGAATGTCCCTTTGTTCATCCGGGTGAGAACGCAAGGAGGCGTGATCCGAGGAAGTACCATTATAGTTGTGTCCCTTGTCCTGAATTCCGGAAGGGGTCTTGTTCCAGAGGTGATACTTGCGAGTATGCTCATGGTATCTTTGAGTGCTGGCTTCACCCGGCTCAGTACCGGACTCGTCTCTGCAAGGACGAGACGAATTGCTCGAGAAGAGTTTGTTTCTTTGCCCACAAACCCGAGGAGCTGCGTCCTTTGTACCCTTCAACTGGATCAGGTGTTCCGTCCCCGCGGTCTTCCTTCTCATCTTGCAATTCCTCGACCGCTTTCGACATGGGACCGATTAGTCCGCTTCCTATCGGAGCAACAACCACACCTCCTTTGAGTCCTAACGGTGTATCCTCTCCAATAGGTGGAGGAAAAACGTGGATGAACTGGCCTAACATAACCCCTCCTGCATTGCAGCTTCCAGGGAGCAGATTGAAATCTGCATTGAATGCAAGAGAAATCGATTTCTCTGAAGAGATGCAAAGTCTTACTTCTCCAACTACATGGAACAACACGCCAATGTCATCTCCATTCTCCGGAAAGGGCATGAACAGGCTTGCAGGAGGAGCAATGAGCCCGGTGAATAGTCTCAGTGATATGTTTGGGACAGAGGATAATACATCGGGTTTGCAGATCCGACGCAGCGTCATTAACCCGCAGCTGCATTCCAACAGTCTTTCTTCATCACCTGTGGGAGCCAATTCTCTGTTTTCGATGGATTCCTCCGCAGTCTTGGCTTCAAGAGCGGCTGAATTTGCTAAACAGCGAAGCCAAAGCTTCATAGAACGCAACAACGGACTGAATCACCATCCCGCAATCTCTTCCATGACTACAACTTGTTTAAACGATTGGGGCTCATTGGATGGGAAGCTTGACTGGAGCGTCCAAGGAGACGAGCTACAGAAGCTCAGAAAATCCACTTCTTTCCGTCTCAGAGCCGGTGGCATGGAATCAAGACTGCCTAACGAAGGGACTGGGCTCGAAGAGCCAGATGTCTCATGGGTGGAGCCGCTGGTGAAAGAGCCACAGGAGACAAGACTAGCTCCGGTTTGGATGGAGCAATCATACATGGAGACAGAACAGACCGTGGCTTGAATCAAAAGTTTTGAACTTTCATTAACCGTTCCACAAGAAGCAAAGTCAGAAAGATTCCGAGAGGTCGATGCTAATCTATTTCATTTTATTTGTTTAATGCTTTGTTATTTTTCTTTAGAATAAAAAGAAAAAATTCTTAGGGGACAAAAGAGAGTTCGTTTGTCTCTCTCTCTGTCTCCAAAGAAAAACAGAGGTGAAAAAAGGTTTCAAAACCTAAGAAACCTTGAATTACCTCACCTCACTTCCTTGATTCTTTACTATTCACAATGAGTAATCGATTTTTTTTTTTCTTGGTAACACTCTCACGCTGAATATATATGTTTTTTAGTAATAATATAATTGGAATACAGAAATGTATTTACACTTGTGAAGTTAGGGAAAGTGTTGTAATTGTTTCTTCTAAGAGTTGATCTAAGATGTTTGAGACTATATCTTCGCTTATGATTCCTTCTATATCTTCGAGCTTTAAAGCTTTTCCGTTAAACCAATCTGAACCTTCAAGGTCAGATACAGTGAGTTTGCAGATCATGAGCCACATCTCTTGGTAGCCATGAAGTCGGATTTCTTGGTCTTTTGATCTACTTGTCAATGTGATGTGATCTTGTTCAATCGTTTCATTGAGCTTACTAGATTCAAGTTCTGAAGACAACCGTCTTCTTGAAATGTTTCCTGTTACAAGGAAACAAGTATGCTTTAATAACACAAGAAAGGACATTTCAATTTTCAATACTGAAGAATTACCAACCTGGTGATGGAGTTACTCGAACACCAGCATACCGGTCATAATCAAGAACCGAGACAGGGCTCGAATCATCGCAGCTTCCACACTCTTCTTCTTCTTTTGTTGATCTCACTTCACAATTTACTAAATCTTCTTCTTTGGACCAACAACCATTACTTTGGACCCAATTCTCCTTCTCGATGTTCTGTCTCAACTTAGTTTCTTTTCGTTTTCTTCTGCTCTTACGTTTCTCCTTTCTACGCTGCATCAGTTCTCCAATCTCAAGCCTCTCACGTCCTGGTGAAACGTTCATGGCATTGATGTTGTTCTCTTTACCCTCTAGGTGTGTTTGATCCTCTGTTTTGCTCTGGTTCTCTCTAGTATCTCTCCTCTTCTTACAATTTCTAGTTCCCAGCTCCTTATCATTTTTATCCTTCTCGAAACTGAGAATGAAGAAATCATCATCTTCAAGCTCAACATACTCAAGAGTGGACTTAACTCTTCTATGCTTTCCCTGAATCTCATCGTCGTCCCTCTTCAAATGATTCACTGAATGGCTCCTTGAGAGAAATCTGGTTTTGTCGATCACGGGAATTGAGTCCAAACCCATGAGCCTCGCCACAGCTCCTGGCCCATCTCCTCTGCCTCTGAGTGGCTCGGGGATGAAATCACGAGACTTGAAACTGGGTTCAGTAATTAGATCAGATGGGTAGGTAGAAGAGGTGCCGGAACAGAGAAATCTTTGAAGAATGATAGAGATACAGCCGAATGACCGAGTCTTCGAGCCGAGTGAGAGAGAACTAGCCGGAGAAGGCGATGACTTCATCTTCATGGTCTATAGTGTCAGTGTTTCGAAACTAACGGAGAAGTAACGCATAAGGAAAATAACTTTTGTCTTTACTTTTTTTTTTCGGTTGAGTGATGATGGAGAGCAAAACAAAAAGTGTGAACAAACTCAGAGCGGGATCTAGAATTTGAACTAACATTCTCAGTCAAAAACAAAATGTAAATCAGCTTTTTTTGTTGTACTTTTTGTGATTGAGAAAGCAATAGACAACAGTTGAGACGCTGTGCACTGCACGCGTTTTGACAAGTCAATTCCCGGAGAAATTCATGTCGTCCGGTGCCGCTTTTTTATAACAAACCTCTGTCACTTTTGTTCTTTTTAGTTCTTGAACCGAGTCAACAAGAAAAAATAGTTGCGGATCAAATATTTGGGCCGTTTTGATACTTTTCAGTGGGCTTTATGTTACTTCTATTCATTCAAGCGGGGGTGTAAGTGCAATAAAATATAAATACAGGGGTATTTAAGCAAATATTTCAAAATATAAGACGTCAACAACAATGAGCAGGATAATAATATTCCAGCATCCAAACAAGTCTTATTGAACTCTCTCGTTCCGTCTTCTCCGATTCGCTTTACACTACTTCTTCCCTCGTCTCTCTCTCTCGCGCTTCACTGTGAATTAATCGAGAGATCTAAATATCCGCCATGGACAGAGCACAATTGATCTTGTTAGGTCTACCTATATTCTTGTTTTGTTCGGATCTCTTCAACCTCTTCACTCCTCCGCCTCCTAAACCTCAGCCTCACCGTCCTCATCAGCCACCGCATATTCCTCACCAGCATCGTCCTAATGCGATCATCCCCGAAACCCTAGACTTTCCTTCACAGGTTAAATTTCTTTTATACTTTCGTGTATTTCACTTCTATTGGTTACGGTTTTGATCTCTAAGCTCCCATTATTTTGCAGAAGACAAGTGGCTTAGGAGGAGCAATTGGATATGGAAATACAGTAGAGATCAACTTCTGCGTCTCCTGTTCTTACAAGTAATTCAATTTTTCTTACTTAGATTTTAAGAAATTCGATTTTGATTTTAATGTTTTTACTTAGAATCGGATTTATAGTTATTCTAGTGTAGTCAGAGAATCTTAAGCAGCTTGTAAGTGAGGTTTTCGTGGTGAGAAAGAAAACTTAGATAATGTGGAAACTACATAAGAACTATCTGATTCATGCTTGAGGTCATTGCTTCCTTGTAGTCAGATACATGAACATCCTAATTAACATTGTCATAAGTTTCAGTGTCTTCAATAAGCAAATCACTGCAATTAGACAGTTTGAGATTTTATTTCATAAAAACATCATCTCTGTGACTGTTGTTTGCACTGATTATATCTCAAGGCTTATTCCTGCTGCAATGTCTATACATGTATATGATTTTCAGTTCCCATTGACTATTGATTTTTATAGGATTCATTATAGCTGCAAGGTGAATAGGATTTTAGAGATGTGTGGTCGATCAACTTTGTTGATTGGGGATGATTCTTAGATGCTAGAAAACCTGAAAGGCCTGACTTTGGTTCTTATATATGATTATGAATGCTAAATGACATGACTTCTTTGGATACTGTTTTGAACTTCTCCGCAAAAGGCATAAGTAACTCTAGCTTTCTTTATCAGTGTGACTGGTGTTCATCCCAATTTTTTTAATTTGTAGGGGAACTGCAGTCACCATGAAGAAGATGTTAGAGACGGCTTTTCCCGGTTTAGATGTGATTCTCGCAAATTACCCACCACCAGCACCAAAACGCCTTCTAGCTAAGGTTGTGCCGGTTGTTCAGATGGGAGTTATTGGTATGATAGTTGCAGGTGATCGTATCCTTCCCATGATTGGAATTACGAACCCACCTGCTTGGTTCCACTCCTTGAGGGCCAACAGATTTGGATCCATGGCTTCCACTTGGCTTATCGGAAACTTTCTGCAGTCTTACCTTCAAAGCTCAGGCGCCTTTGAAGTTCACTGCAACGGCGAACCGGTTAGTAATTAATGGTTTAAGATTATTTCCAGATATGTAAGATCAGTTTGTACTAAATCCTGTGTTTCTATTTCAGGTGTTCTCTAAATTGAAAGAAGGTAGATTCCCAGGAGAGATCGAGCTGAGAGATCTCATCAGTAAAACTCTAACACGACCGAGCATACTCACAGGCAGCAGCTACTGAAGTAGTAGTATCAGAAGATAGAAACGCTGGAACCTTTCCGTGAAGTTCTCACAAGTATTTTTAATACGAGATGGTGGTACAATCTCATGTGCCAAAAGTGTCTTCTATGTTTCAGTTAATCTGTTGATGTAGCATACCTTGGTTTACCTAGAGTGAACTCTTTTGATTCAATCATTTTGCATAGACACAAATTGGAAAATAAGGTACAAAGTCATTGCCATAAGAAAAAAATAAATGAAGTTGTATGGAGATTACGAGAAAATATCTATATAGACAGATTAGAGAAAGCTATATGAACTGAGATTTAATCTCAGACAAACTGAAAATGTAAACAAGAAGAGTTCTTTCCTTCTGCGTTAACTAAAACATTACGTCAGCCTCTGCCGACGACACGTTGGCCGGTTGCTGACGGAGGAACGCCGGGGTCGTGCTTAGGATTTGCAGATGGGTCACCGTAGTCCTCAACGTTCACCATCAACAAACTCCTTTGGAATCCAGAATTCTCAAACCCACCTAATCCAAACGAAATCATTCAGACATAGAGAAAAACATGAACGAATCGAAGGAAGGAAACAAGAAGATGAGATTCGAACCTGAAACGGAAACAGGGTTGCGGGCTAGAGAAGATGTAATTGTAAGCGTCAATAAGAGACACACAAGAAGACGAACTACAAAAGTCATATCTCTCTGTCTGATATAATTAAAAGAATCTTAAAAATGCATCGGTTACAGATTCGTGTCCGTCTTATTTATAAAGAAACGACAACAAGTGTGTGTTTATCCAAACTGATTTTACTTGTCTCAAATCTCAATCAAATATATATACGTTTCTTATAATGCGGAGATGATGAAAACAGGTCAGAAGAGTAAGACCATGTAGATGACGACACGTGTCAGCTAAGAAGGCGGGAGTGGGAGGTGACGTGTGCAACGCGTGGTGCCACGTATGTCACATCAAGGCCAAGCAAGTGGAAGTGTGGAGGCACACAAGACAGTGATTGTCATTTTGTGCAAATCGTCAACGCTTATTACCAAATTTTAAGATCATTTTACCAATTTCTCCCACTCCCAAACTTTTTTGTTGACTTTTTTCTTTCTCTTTATGGGGTTTCCTCGAACTTCTCGCCAGAAAATAATAATTTATAGCTCACTCTCCTCACTGTTCTTTCTAAACGAGGACAAAACATGTTTACTACATTTCCAAAAGTCAAAATATGTTCATGAGACAGTTTTAACCAAAGTAAGTGAAATTCGTAATGAGATTGGTACTTCACCGATTATGCCTTACCATGCATTGTACTGCCCTCCAGTAATTGTATTTAGAAAAATCTTTTATTTTTAATGTAGTTGTATAATTTGCTACAAAGATTTTCCGTGGGTTCTATTGGGCTCCTTAAAACCTCATATTGGATCCGACTAATGGTGATTGGTGATACGCATCAAACATGCTCTCGTCAAATTGATAGATTTTTGGTTTCTGTTGGATGAATTCAAAATATATAAGAAGAAGTAGACAAGATTATTTACAATATAATACAGTACATATTTACTCTACATCTGCTTATATAATTTCGTTGTATAGCAGTATCGGTATAATTACGAATAAGTTCTTTTAATTTTCATTTAAAAACCAAAAAATGTTTTGATTAATTTAGAAAAATATTGAAACTTTACGAGAGATGGGCCGACAAGTAAGATTAAATGGTACACGTACCCACATCGCATGCAACTTGGTCTCTTCGTTTATACAGAATCTATGCCTTATTTGTGTTACAGACATAAATCCGTGACAAGTGACATCAATTCATTAGGGAATATTATATTATAAGGAGGTGTTGATCTATAGATATATATATTATGGAAAATTTATCATTTTTTGGAACGTAATCCTTTGTAACTAAATGCACCTATAGATACACATCAAACACTTCATTTGTTTTAAGTAATTTAATAGACTTTTTAAAGGATAAAATCGAAAGAGATCTCAAGAGAAATAGGGAGAGATGAGCATCAGTGAGTCATATCCACCGGCTTTCCGGCGTGTAACCAACGACGAAAATCCTCCAGCAACACCGGTTATTGTCCAGGGCAAGGATATCAATATCCCGGTTATCGATTTGGAACGTTTGGACAAGGAGATACTGAGAGAGGCATGCAAGGAGTGGGGAATATTCCGTCTAGAGAATCACGGAGTACCGTTGGCGTTAACGTCACGGCTTCAAGAAATCTCGGAGTCATTACTGAGTCTTCCGTTTGAGAAAAAACGGGAATTGTTCGCTGCCGTTAAATCTCCGTTATCGTATTTTTGGGGAACACCAGCTCTAAATCGTTCAGGAGATGCACTAAAGAGAGGAGCTCAAGCTTCGAACTTAACCATGCTCGAAGGTTTCAACGTTCCTCTCTCGTCTCTCTCGTCGCTCTCGAAGCTTCCAACTTCTACTTGTTGTGATGATGATGCTCAAGAAGAGCCTAAACTTGAGTCTTTCAGGTAACATACGTCGTCGTTTTCGTTTACCTTCGTTGCTTAATACTTAATAGTGTCATTAGTGGTTTCCGCGATTAATTAATCAATCAATCGACGTTAAAGTACTCAATAATTAAAATATAGGTGTAACTAGCTGCTGTACACATGGACTATATACTAAAGACAAAAACTATATGGACTTATACGACAAAACCAAAGATAATAAATAAACTTCTGTGAATGTGGTCAAATTTTGTATTATTAATTTTTCGAGATGTGTATGTGAATATTAGATTAATATAGTATTTTTTGAAGTCCTTGATATGTTATAAGATATTTTAAAATATCAGAGTTTTGGTATGTGTTAAGATGGCCTAGTCGTCAATCCTCCTAGGCTAATAACTCACGTGTAGGGAGATGACAAATTGGTCTAAATATAATTAAACCATTAGGTGAAAATGACGAAAAATACAAAACTGTAGAGTTGACGACGAAAAGTATTGACACGTGCATGGAGTTTTGATTGATGAGATGTTTACTTTTCTTCATTTGGATTCTATGCATTTTGTCTAATACGTTTAAATATAGTGTTGATTTTATGAGATGTTTTGTGTAATCCATCCACTAGACCAAATTTTGTAGTCAGTGGTCACTATATTCTACTTTGTTCAATTAAACTATAAATGGCTTCCAAGATTTTGGCAAGCATCTTTTTTTGGTCAATTGGAGTAACTAAATATGATAAAATCTAATAACATTATTTGAATTTAATTAAATATCTAAGATTATAAAGTCTCAGAATATATATTTTTTAAGCCAGGCTGGAATACATCAACTTGTTCACACATGCATGCACGTAATCTTCCGCAATAGTGATGTTTAGGGTGAGAGTAGAGAGAACGGCTTGCTTCCATGTCTTTTACTATACCGCTTGATTACTCCCACATACGTGGATTGAAGCATTTCAATCTTATTGCAATGCCTAAGTCTTAACCATTACGCTAATCAATGCACCTTGTCATTTTACTTGAATTTTTATTACTTAAGACGTACTATGCAGTTTTAGGTTTATTTATCCATCAAATTATATATATACATACATAACATTTATTTTCAATAATTGTAAATGTTTAAGACTGAGGGTTTACTTCTTTTTGATTGTTTGTGTTGTGAGTAAGCAGAGTGTTGATGGAGGAATATGGAAAGCACATAACTAGAATTGCTGTGTCATTGTTCGAAGCTATAGCACAAACACTGAACCTAGAACTATCCGGTAACCGGAGATCAGAATACTTATCGGAATCGACAGGGCTAATAAGGGTTTACCGGTATCCACAAAGCTCCGAGGAAGCAGCCAGAGAAGCTCTAGGAATGGAAGTTCACACAGACAGTTCGGTTATCTCAATATTAAGAGAAGATGAAAGTGGTGGGCTTGAGATCATGAAAGGTGAAGAATGGTTCTGTGTAAAGCCTGTTGCTAATACTCTTATCGTCAATCTTGGAGATATGATGCAGGTAAATAAAGTATATCCATGAGTTTAGCTCAATTATTTTTATCATTTTGATTGATGAAATCTGAAATTGTATATACAGGCCATAAGCGATGATGAGTACAAGAGTGTGACACATAGAGTGAAGAAGAGGAATAGGAAGACAGAGAGACACTCAGTGTGTTATTTTGTGTTTCCAAAGAGAGATTGCGTGATAAAGTCATCAAACTATAAGCTATTCACTTACTCAGATTTTGAAGCTCAAGTTCAAGCTGATGTTCAGTCTCTTGGAACCAAGATTGGCCTTCCTAGATTCAACCCAAATTCTCCATTGTTTCTCTGACCGTGTCTGAAATTTAGTATCTATTTGGTTTACCAAACTCTGGATACTTAAGTTAGTCCATCAATAAGACTCAAACAAAGAAAGCTGTGTTTTTGACTCTGAAATAATTTTGGGCTGGCCCTGATCATCGTAGAGAACTTGACAATAACATTGTTTGTTGAACATTAAAAACACTCTTTGTTTGCTCTACAATGACGACGATCCATCTACTTATTTTCTATTGTGATAGTGATATTTCAACAAACAGTATTTGAAAATTGGTTTGTGGCATTGTAAAGCAATTCTGCTTTAGTGATAATTGCCATTATGAAGCAGTTTTGCTTTAATTAGTGTCATAGTGTGAATTGCCATAATGAAATTTCGCATTAGTGTGAATTGCCATAATTTAGCAATTGGCGTTAGTGGTTAGTGGACCATAACAACAGCTTAAACAAAATTATCTTTATCAACTGTTCAAACAAATTGTTTATATTAAAGTCATACGTTTCATAATTTTGCTGATCTTAATTACGTTTAATTTTTTCTTTTCACATCTCTTATTATCGTATGGCTTAGTATGACTGACTAATGTATACCGACACCTTAACATTACAAACATAAAAAACGTGTACCGACATTGACACGAGTGATGAAATGAACATTATCCACGAAGCGCTAACGAGGCTCCAAGACAAACCGCATGAGCAGTCTCACGTGCTTGTAGACCTCTCCGGCACGATCGTGGAGCCGAACGGCACGAATACCTGGCCTTACCTCCGACAACGGAAAACATGTCTGGCCAGCGAAATCGTTCTGAGTGTTACTGTCGTAATCTTTGACTGTGATACACAGAAGAGATAACTCAGGAACACGTAATGGGAACTCAAACTCCTTGTCCCAAATTGGAAACCATTCGTCTTTATCTATTTCTGTTCTGTAACTTGCTGTGTCCAATGGAACCCCTGCGATTCCGACCTGAAAGGAAAACAACTACATTTGAGATATATCCAATGACTTGATAGCCAAGAAACCTAATTAGGGTTTATTAGCTTCTTCATAGGGATATTAAACCATGTTCTTATTGCGTTTTCTACATATGAATGAACACTTGCCTTTGCGTAGAAATCAGGAGGAGAGTATCGGTCAAAGTGATCTAAAGGAAAGTCCATATTCCATCCTTCTCCAGTGTAGATCTTCACCTAATCATACACCACAAAGACACGAAGCTAAGATGTTTCCTTACTTTTCAAGAACAGGAAACAGAAACTGAGACAAAGACCAAACCTTAAGAGTTGTCTTGATCGGGAGGTTTTGACTACAAGGGTCAAAGATTTCACCTTCAGGACCATTGGAGAGCAAAACATCAGGCTTTTTCACATAGCCACATCCACCATTGGCTTTAAACATTCCTTGCATCATCCACAGATACCTCCCATGGCTCTGCATTTACACAAAACATAGTTGGTATTTACTATTAAGAATCTCTGCTTATATACTATAGAGGATAGTGTTAAAACTATTACTTGCATATTGAAGGCAACCATTTGAGCCCCATGAATCCACCCAACGAGAGGATCATAGTTAGATGAGTCAAACCGTGTAGTCTTGGGAAATATCCTCAAAAGATTCCGCTGCGTGAACTTTACTAAATCGGGTCCACGGGTTTTTGCCAGAGTCTCAAGCCACTGCTCACTCATGCTTAACCGTATGACTCGGTTAGGATCTCCATTCAAGCAATTCTTCAACCCTCCTTTGCGGTTCCCAGCGTGAATCGAGATTAAGTCTCTGTATTCAATCGCTACACTCTCCTCATCTTCTTCTTGAACTTGTTCTTCTGCATCCGAAATTTTCTGTCACAACACAAGACACTCAGAAAACATCAAGAAACACTAATGATTACTTTATGTTTTTATTTCTTACTTTAGCTCTAGTGGATTCATCCGTTGTTGAACCTTTTGAGATTTGGGTCTGAAGATACTCTTTTGGTGGCTTTGTTGAGATCAAGATCTTATTCTTGAGTGATTCTGGTGAAGGAAAACACTCTGTAGTTTCGTCCGTACATTGAAACAATGATCCCCCAAACGTCTTACTCACCATCTACATATATTTTTAGTTTCACCATCAATCAAACTCTATGCTCTAAACAAGATTCCATGAATTTATCAGAATCTAACCTTAGCGACTTTCTTCTGAAGAATTGGAGTTAAATGGTCTTCTAAAGTAAGCACAACAGGATAAGCAGACACCTGAAACGCGTTCTCCTTAACCACGTTAAGACATTTCTGCAGATCTTCACGACTCGTTAACGTCCTGAGATGATCATAACCAAAACAAATCAAGAAAACAACTAAATTTGTAAGTGATTCAAGAAGTGGTTTTATGGTAAGATTCAAACCCTCCATGACGAACTTCAGCTTCTTTTCCTGAAGAGTTAGGCCATAAATCAAGCTCAATGACACGAACTCCATTTCTCAGAGCTTTCACAATCGGTTCGATGCTGCTATTACTGTTCAACTGATTCCCAGTCAAGTAAGAGTTATGTCCCGTGTACAAGAAGTAATGCGATAATGGCTGATTCATATCTTGCCAAACCTGAAACCAAAATCTCTTTAAACAAAACTCTTTCTCTCAATGTAAACAGATCTTATATTCCTAAATCTTTACCTCGCGGGTCAGAGGCAATGGAGAGTTGAAATCACTAAGAAGATAACGGTAGAATCCTTCAAGATGAATTCCACGAGGATGAAAAACGCCGTGATGTTTAAGTCTGTGGAAGATATCCTTCACGTAGTTGATATCAGCGTGTGTTTCTCCTTGAACTTGGATCACGAATCTGAGCATCTCATCAGCAGACATCCTGTCGTCTTGAGAGTAATCATGGAAAAGGTTCTTGATTTCTTCAGGTGGCTCACTTGATTTCACCTTGAAGTTTCTTACACAACAGAAACACACTTTGAATGATTCTTTCATCTTTTTTTTTTCTTGTGAAAGTTAAGCGAGAGAGAAAAACAAGAAACAGAGAGACTTGATGTGTTTGTTCTTGTTCGTGAAACACATTTATATCTCTATCTCTATCTCAATGAACCAATTAAATCTATGAATTTTTCTAGGAAAAAATCTATGAATTATTCTTAGTACAAAAATAGATAAAGAAAGAAAAATGAGAATGATCTGTCGGCTGTCCGAAATAAAGTTAGTATTATAAACCGAAACAGAGCCGCTGACTGAAAACAGAACCGTTGACCCAAAGTAAAAAAAAAACGTGGCGAAGTGTGTGTAGCCAATGGCTGAGAAAATGGTGGTAGGCGTGTCGCCGTAAGAAAAAATCAACAAATTTTAATTTGTCATTGATGAGCAAATCATCATGTGAAACAGCTCATGTGTTAATTAACCTTTTTGTTTTTTTCGCTCATGATGTAATTGTCAATACAGATTATTTATTGTCAATATTATTGATTTTTTTGGTCAATACTATTAAGGATGATGTGATTGTAGTTCATTGCTATAGGAAAACTTTTCAAAGTGGTGCTTTCTACAATCTACATAAGCATGGCACTCGGACCGAATCGAATTGGCCACTGAGGTTTGGTCGAACCAACCTGAACTGAAAGTTTGGTTGAACCCAACTGAGCTCAAATTTGGCAATTCGCCGGCTTAGATTTCGGTTTTAACTTTTGGCCTGAAAGTCCATCATTGGATGGCCGGTTTGATTGAGGACCACCAAACCAAAAATATTTGTTTTTTGTTTGAACTGAACCGAAATTTTGTCATTACAAACCCAACTTTAATTTTGGCCTACTTCAGTGATTTTGTTGCTAACTGAAATACTTAAGTTTCCGAACCGAAACCGGACCGGTTACCCCAAATGCCCATGCCTAATTCTACATGTAGTTTACGGTTTTCAACTTTTCATTGTTTTTTTGTTCCATAGTGATAAAAAAAGCATATCGCATGGTTTTTAATTTTCTTTTTGTTTTAGTCTTTTTGAATGAATGTTAAATTTATCCAACCAAAACCTTTATACAATAAATGCATCCTTAAATTGAATGTTGTTTTGAAAAAAGTAAGAAAATCTTGAGTTGAACCATATCCTTAACCCATCTTCCTATTTGTGGGGACATTAGCTTTTTGTTTTAGTCTTGCATTTGTTTCTGTGTTGACAGTGTAGTACTCCATTATTGTTTGTGAAAGAATCTATTGCTCTTTTTTATTTTTTGTCTTGTTAGTTCTATAGGGATTTTGTTCTCTAAATCGTTCACAACATTATCTCCTAAATAGACAGTACGTGTATTTGTTTTGTTTCGATGCTACTCTTGTATAGATCATTCTACGCAAGTAATGCAACTTTGATGCAAAACACATCGACCAATAATTAACAAGATATGTGTTCAGCTTGGGCCGTCCAAATAATTAACAAGATATGTATTCTACAAAGGCCCATTAATAAAAAGCCCAAACTAAAGTGTTATCTCTCGTTGTCGTTAGATTCAAAGTGTTGTTGTTGTTGTTGTTGTTGTCTGGGTTGCCTAAGAAGCTCTATCAACGCCTCAGCCTTTACCTTAGCACCACGACTCGCACTACCCTGCGATAAAGCCACGAGCGGAGGAACCGCTCCTTCACGAGCCACCATGGTTCGATACACAACACTCTCCTCACAAAGCTGCAACAATATCGACACACTTATCTCCTTCTGTCTCTGTGTTCCCGCTTCAACAATCTCAACCAACACCGGAACTCCTCCTTCTTCCACAACCGCCGGCTTCGATTCCGGCGCCGACATTAACAGATTCATAACAAACGCTGATTTATCAACCATATCCGATTCAAAATCAATCATTAACTCCACTAACGGCTTCATAATCCCAGATTCAACAGCTCTGGTTTTGTTCTCGTTCGTCGAACACAACGAGTATAAAGCCGTCGACGCGTCTTTCTTCGCTCTGAATCCGCCATTTTCTAGAAGGTTCACTAGTAAAGGAATCGCTCCTGATCTCCCAATCGTGATTTTGTTTTCCTCCACTTGAGATAACCGGAGCAGAGCACAAGCAGCGTTCTCTTTCGTCGTCGGTGTTCCTAATCTCAACGCATTAACGAGCGGTTTAACCGCACCGGAAGAAACAATCATCTCTTTGTTCTCATCGCAGAGAGATAGATTCAACACCGCAGTGACTCCATACTCTTGAAGCTGAAGATCCGAAGACGAGATTAAAGAAACCAACGGTTTAATAGCACCGGCTTTAGCGAGTTTGATACGATTCTCTGGTTTGTTCTTTGATAAGAGTCTAATCTCCATAGCAGCTTGCTTCTGTTCCTCGATCGAAGAAGATGACTCAAGATGCGTTATGAGATTTCTGATCACGTCATCGGAATTATCAACGGCGCAAGAGAGGAAGAGTTTTCGTTGACGGCTCTCGGAGGTAGTTGTTGGAAACTCGCAGGATATGTCACTGTTACAATCGCTGAAAGCAGAGGAATCAAAGTTGAGACTTATATCGCTGAAGCTATGGTCCATGTAAGTGAAACTGTTGTGATTCGCCATTGCTATGAGTCTATGAGATTGAATACTCACTGCATCAAAACTTCTTTTAGAGGTTTGGTTTTAAGAGTGTGAAGATAGGTGTTTGGGACGCAACTGCAGAGAAAGAGAGAACCTTGATGGTTTTCTTTTAATTGATTTTAATTAAATTAGATTAATACGATGATCCAGTTTCAGTGTTATTCTAGAAGTCAAATAAAGAATCTGTTGTCAAAAAAGACCAAGTCTTTAATTTTTTATTAACGAGTGACAAATTTTGATTTAGTCCGTTTTTCATATGCCAAAAAGTTCCACTCTCTTTGAAGTATTATTATTATTATAAAGAAGAAAGAAACTCTGTTTTAAGGAAACTCTGTGTTTAAAGAAAGTGAAACCGCATGAGAAGTGTAACTGAAACTAGTCTCTCGCCTTTGCGATCATACAAAGGAACAGAACGTATGCCTTGTCTCAGCTCTGACACAGGCAAACATGTCTGACCCGAGAAATCGTCCTTCTCTGGCATGTTGTAGTCGTGAACTTCTATTCTTAGCAACGCCAGCTCCGGTACTGTTAGCTGAAACTCAAACTCCTCGTTCCAGAATGGCTCCCATGTCTTTTGTTCTTTCTTTGTTTTCTTCATTACCTTATCACCTCTTACTCCTGTTATCCCCACCTGCTTTTATTCACACAATAGTACAATCCACATGAATTAGAGCCAGAGTAGAGAATCAACTATGGTCTATGTAAACAGAACCATCTACGTTGCTTACCCTTGTGTAGAAGTTAGGAGAGGACCAAGTGTTGAAACATGTTCGCTGGAAACCAGAGTCCCATCCTTTGCCCATGTATACTTTCACTTTTAGAGTTTTCTTTATGGGTAACTTCGCTTTCGGGTTGAACACTTCTCCACTGAGATTATTGTTCATCATAAAGTCCGGTTTTTTCACGTACCCGCATCCACCATTTCCCCTAAACATACCATGCATCATCCAAAGAGCTCTTCCATAGCCCTGAATATCAAAGACGCAAAGATGTATCAGTGCGTTGAGATTTAGTCAGATGTTTTGAAAATACCGAGAATAGATAAACTGCAAACCTGCATGTTGAAAGCGACCATTTGAGCTCCGTACATCCAACCGTTGTATGGCCTATAGTTGGAGGAATTTACTCGGGTAGCCTTGGGATATATTCTCAACAGATTCTTCTGTGTGAATCTAGTTTACAGTTGTAGTAAGCTTAGAGAAAGAAACAAAAGAACTAGCTTAAAAGTAATTGCCTTTTTGAATGGGCAAGTGATACTTACTTTATGACTTCGGTTCCATACATTTCAGTGGCTTTCTTGAACTTCTGCTCCCTCAAACTCAGCCGTCTAACTCCACCATTATCGATTGTTAGTGCTTCCTTTAATCCATTTTTAGCATTTCCAGAAGGAATCGTTATTAGGCGACTATAGGTGAGGAAATCCAAGTTGCTGGATTCTTGATCAAATCCATCCTCTTCATTTTTGGCCTCACTTGTTTCTTCCTCAGTCTATACAGATCATTGCAAGCAAAGAGAGAGATTTAAGATGACACAGAGAAATGAAAACTCCTAAATTTGGACTGTAACAGTACCTTCTCATCGTCTGCTGAAACATCTGATGACGCCTTTCCTGATGCATCTGACTCAGAATCCTTGTCCTTTCTTAAGCTACCTTTAGGAGGCTTTGTAGATATTACAATTTTGTACTTGAGATCTTCTGGTGAAGGAAACTCTTTTAAACCACCAGCCTCTGGAAAATACACCATATCCATGAATATCTCTTTCATCATCTGCAACAATATATAAAAGGAAAAGTAGAACTTTTTCAATATTTTCAAGACTTTCTGAAACTAGCACAACAATGTTTCCTTATTGAGATCAAGAAAGCACCTCAGCTGCTTTGGCTTGAAGATCTGGAGTCAAATGATCTTCCAAAGTTAAGATCACAGGGTATGCAGATGCATAAAAGGCATGTTCTTTTATAGATCTCAAGCATTTGACTAGTTCAACTGGAGGTGTCCATGCCCTACAAGCAGTAAACATACTCTCTTTTTTTTGTTAAAAACTTCTCGACCTATAGATTTTGGAATATACATCATAACACAAAGACATACCAGCCATGGAGAACAAGTATGTCGTCCTTAGTAGAGTTAGGCCACATGTCAAGTTCAAGAGCTCGAACACCTCTCTTTAATGCCTTTATGAGAGGTACGTCGCTGCATTCGCTGTTGATCTGATTTCCAGTCAGATACGAATTATGGCTGGTGTAAATGAAATAGTGCGACAAGGGAGAGGCCATGTCTTGATGCACCTGAAAGAAACAAAAGCTCAAAGATTGATTCTTTCCAAGTTTCAAGAAAAAGATCAAGAAACTGAAACTGGATACCTTACTATCAATTGGATGATTCAGATCATCTGAGAACAAGAAACTGAAGAAATCATCGAGGTTCAGCGTATGCCTCAAGAACTTAGTGATATGATGTCTTTCACATGTGATTCTTTCTATGATCTTCTCTGCATCTGAAACCAACACTTCAGTCTCGTCCTGCACCTCAACCAAGAACCGACATAGCTGCTCTGCCGTCATGTGGCTCCTGCCCTCGGTATACTCTACAAACGCCGTCACCACATCCTGAGGTGGAGCTCCTCTGTTCATCCTGAGCTTGTCACTGCAACACAAACCCATTTTGTAACTCCCCATATCTCTCTTCATCCCAGATACTTCACAATCACACCAGCCAACCTCTATTTATATTTTTCAACCGCTGGATTCTCTTCAAAAAGTTCCTGCAATTTAGTTAAATAACAACTCCTGCATATTTGGCATGAACTTCATACTCATAAATCAACTATAAGTCGTTCTCTTTTCTTCCATACTTTATTATAATTATAGTGGTATTACTCTTTTTGCTCAGTGCTCTTAGCTTTCCTCTTCTTTTTCCATATATTCCCAGCCAAGAGACTCATGTTGGAAAGCCTCACTTTCCAAAAACAAGCTTAAACAATTATTATGGTATCTAATTCCAGAAGCATATGATGTAGGCATGTAGCTCAAGGAAGCTTCACGGATTCAACGATTGGGTTTCTCAACACTTTTCATTTTCTTTCTTTCCTTCAACATTTCACGGTATGCAACCTCTTTCAAGTCACTGTTGAAATTCTCCTAAAGTCATTGAAGAATCTCAATACATCTGTAAGTTACCAATCTACAGAATCAAGAATCTGTTTTTCTTCACTAATAAGCATATATGGGTGGTGTGGTCTTTGTCTATGGATTAAGAATAAATTCCTTTAAGTTGTTTAATGTAAAGAAATGCTAAGAAAATTGATTAATAAGCATAAAGAGATTCATATAACAACAAAAGATTCCAGAATACTATACTCTACTTCAGAATTTCACGTGTTTAGTGCAGCAAACAGAGAGACAAAGGCTTAAATAACTAACAATGTAGCTGAAGATATGAAGCTTCTTAATCTATTATAAGTCCTCATGCGTATAAATAACTACTTTAAGCTATCCAATACCAAATCATCCAGAAAAAGAATAAAGAGGTTATGTTTTTATGATAAGATGAGAGATGCTTATTAATGTTATCATAAGTTCTTTGGTTTTGGTTCTTATTTAACAAAACTTCATCCCAAGACCAAGAAACTGGTAACATATATAAATGAAACCATAAAGGAAATTTCAGAAGATCTATATATTTCTCATGTAAAGATCAAATTTTATTCATCAATGAAGAAGCATAAGACACATAAAACACAGCATATCGAATAAAGTAAGAAGATATAAATCTAGATGGATACACGCACCAAAAATGGCGTCTCAGACAAACTCGAAGCGCATAAGAAGCCGTGTGGAGCTGTATTTCACTCCCTTGCGATTAAAGAGTGGAACAGCGCGTATGCCTTGTCTTATCTCTGAAACTGGTAAACAAGTTTGACCTCCAAAATCATCTTTTTCATTCACGTCGTGCTCATGAACTTCAACACGGAGCAGAGCAAGTTCAGGAACTGCTAAAGGGAATGTGAACTCCTTATTCCAAATAGGTGTCCATGTATCATACTCTATTTTTGTTTTCTCCATCACCTCATCAACAGGTGCTCCAGCAATACCCACCTGTATTGACCAGTTATAATTCCATTTCAATCAAGATAAGGGATAAAGGAAAAATCAAGATTGTCGTTCACATACTCTAACGAAGAAATCTGGAGGAGAATAAGAATCAAAGTGAGTTTTTTTGAAGTCTAGGAGCCATCCATCTCCCATACAGACTTTCACCTGCCATTGTTAGATGTTAAGAACCGAGAAGCGTGGGAGGCATAGATGAAGGAACCAACGGGTGTTTAAATCTAAAGCCTAACCTTTAAAGTTTTCTTTGGAGACGAATTATCTTTGGGGTAAAAATCTTGTCCATTAGGACTTGCATCCATAAGAAAATCTGGCTTCTTGACATAACCGCACCCTCCATTTGCTCGAAACATTCCTTCCATCAGCCACAATGCTCTGCCATACCCCTACATTTACGTTTTCAATCATTATTTAGTTTCATGATCATAGTAAAACCTGGATGACGATACACGAAATGAGGATTTGAGACAAACCTGCATGTTGAATGCAATCATTTGAGCTCCGCTCATCCAACCGATCTGAGGTTTATAGTTTGAAGAGTTAAACCTTGTGCCTTTGGGATATATCCTCAGAAAATTCTTCTGAGTGAATCTGCTCACGTATAAGGGTTTTAATAAATTAACTTGAAATACAAGAAGCAAACACTAGCTATACAGTGCCTATTTAGCATGTGATATTTATATACCTGATAACATCTGCACCATATGATGCTACAGCTTTCTCAAGTAATTGCTCACTCAGACTAAGTCGCCTGATTTTATTTGGATCAACCTTTAAAGCCATCCGTAAACCGCCTTTTGGCTTCCCGGCATGGATAGCGATAAGACGCTTGTATTCTGGTGCTTGTAATTGGCATGACGTATCAGACTCACAAGACCCCCTTTCTTCATCATCTTGATTGAGATCATTTACACTGCTTGTCACCTGAAAGCAATCAAAAGTGGTATGATGCTACAAGTTTTTGCTTCAATTGTTATTTTGATATACAGTTGCAAAGCTAGAACAAACCTTGTCAAGATCAGATTGCGTAGAAATAAGGTCTTCTGGCTCTTTGCCCCATACATCCTCATCCGAATCCTTACCTTTTTCTCCATTATCTTTCTCCTTAGTATCGTTAGCTTCTAAGTACTCTTTTGGAGGTTTTGTTGAAATTAGAATCTTTTCCTTCAACTCTTCCGGTGAAGGAAATTCTTGACAACCTTGAGAATCATGGTAATACAACATATCTCCAAATGTCTGAGTTATCATCTGCAGAGCAAACACTTTACGGTATTCATATATACATAGACGGAACCATGAACTACTTTAAGGTCTCAAGACTATAGAGGTGAAAAGAAAGAAAACCTTAGCAACTTTAAACTGAAGTTTTGGCGTGAGATGGTCTTCAAGAGTAATAATAACAGGATACTTTGAAATAGCAAAGGCATTAGCTTTAATAGATTCCAAACATTTTCCCAACTTCACTTCCTTTGTCAATGTCCTGTAGTTTCATCAAAGTGAGAAACATAATAATAACAGTTCCATGGAGCCAATACATACAAAAGCAAGACCATACCTTCCATGTTTAACGCAGACATCATCGGTACCACGTGGCCAAAGATCCAACTCAACAACTCTCACGCCTCGTCTCAATGCATCTGCAATAGGAAGTTCACTGCAGTTGCTACTTAGCTGATTTCCAGTTAAATAGGAATTGTGGCCTGTGAATATAAAGTAATGTGACAATGGAGCATCCATGTTTTGATGGACCTGAAATAAACAACCAACAATGTTTTAGTTATATCACTGAAGAATTGAGAATCTTCTCTCTGCAGAAGTAAGCAACTACTAGAATAGAAAGTATCCAAAATAGAAACTTCTAAATTTAGACAGGTTAATCAAACAGTCAGATTCCAGAATTTCAGCAGCAGCTGCAGAGTACACACCAAGAACATATCATCGAGAAAAGTTTCACCCTTTTATTGGGATTTGATGAATTATTCATAAGCATTAAGAAGAAGCTACCAAAAGTGATGATTTTTATTTTCTCTTTGATCAAACTAAATTTAGGCCAGAAAATAGCAAAAAGAGAAAAGAGTCAAATAGCGATGAGAGAGAAAACATTCTGAGATTTTCCGGTAAAACCAACAGAGAGAAGAATCTAAAGTCGTAATCTTTCAATCTCAATCTTTATCAAGAAACAAACACCATCAAATCCCAGATTCCAAAAAGTCTCAGACTTTTCTTCCCAGGAACAAAAAAAAAAAAAAGAGTTTGACTTGAAAAATTTATAAACCTGATCGGCGATAGGAGGATTAAGATCAGTAGAAAAGAGGTAATAATTGAAATCATCAAGAGTAAGGTTTCGTCTGGTGAACTTTGCAATGTGATGTTTCCGGCGAAGAACCTCGTCAACGATTCTCTCTGCTTCCTCTAGACTTGTTTCTCCTTCTCCTCCTTCCTCCGTCATGAGCTTCTGTAGCTGCTCCGGCGACATATGAGCATCGCCTTCGGTGTATTTCTCGAAAAGATCTCTGACGTCTTCGACAGGACCAGACTCCGTCATCCTGAACTTCCTTGTGAAGATCAGACAGAATTTGTAACTACCCATCTCTTTTTTTCCTTCCATGTTTGTGTATGTATCGTCGTCTTGTTCAGATCCAAGAATGTGATTCTGATTCTACATAAATACTCGGATTGTTCCTGAGTTTTAATATTATTTTAAAACTTCGAAACCATTTCAGAGAAAACCTCGTCAAACCTCCTCTCTTACACGCTCACACCTGAACACACAAAAATACAAAAACAAAAACTTTTTTTTACTGAATCTCGTTTTTTGTAATAATTTACAAATTAGTCTCCTCGTTAATTTTAAAACCAGGGAAAAAATTGACTAATTTAAAAGGGATGAGTAAAAATAGTAGTTACTGAGATTATATCGCCAGGTGTTCATTGTTTTTGTCCCTCCCCATAAATAACATACTACAAAAGATATTTTCATTTTCATTTTTGTGTGAAGTGTGAACACAAAATCGAGACTATTGAGAAAAAAAAATTAGATATGTTGAAATGGCAAAGCAACAAAATAAAGAACTGGTCTGGCTACATTGGTGGGGCAGATGCAGATCTAAATCTTTTGCAATTTGTTGTGTTTTGTATTGTCTTTGTTTTTCTTCTCTCAACAGAATACATTCTTCCATTGAAATAACTCCAAGATTAATATCGTCTATTGTTGTAAGTTTTGTTACTATACTGATAGACAATTATCTACCGCAAGATTACACTCTCGAAAGCTAAAGGTCATAATTTCTTGTTGGTGTTTGAATATCTTGTTGATAGGATTGAGTGGCGGGCCAAACTGTAGAGTTTTGAAAGCTTTGGATCTGTTTTGAACATAACATCATGGTTATTCATGATGTCTCTTTTAGACCAAAAGTGTAAAAATATATTGTTTTGTTATTCATAGTAAAATTAATTCATATATTTCCATTTTATTTTATAGCATGCTTGGGAATTATTTTTCCCCCAAATTATTTGATGTTTGTAACAATTTGTATTTTTGCACTATTTATCAGTGGTTGAATTTCTTTAATTATCTATTAAATGATGTTTTATGTAGGAAAAAACAAGAAATGCGAAATTCAATTTAATTTTTGAAATACTTCAGATGTCGGCCAAAAGAAAAAAAAAAACAGATAACATTAGATATGTTGCAATAGCAAAGCGACAACAAATAAAGTGTTCGGCTATATTGGTGGTGCAGCTGCAGGTCTGTTGTCTTTCCAAATCCATCTTTTAGGCCAAAAGTTAAGTACTAATCTCGCCCTTTTTACCCTTTCTTTTTACTAATAGTAAAATATTATCAATGATGTAGCAAAATAAAATGTACTGGAAGACTGGCCCAGGAAAGTTGACAGTATTTAAATGTCATCGAATTCTTAATATGGATGGAAACGTGCTTAATTAAAATGATACTGACAATTAATATTTAACTAACCACTTATAAAGTTAAGTAACCATATTAATATTAGCTGGAACAAGAGTAATGTGACATGCTTATGGTATTGATGTTGAGTCTTTTTGACTAAGAATTAAAAATGACTTTTGGGTATCCGATCCAGCCATGAGCCATTTCTTCCATTAGGGTTACCAACTCTGAATTACTATTATTATCATTTCTTAATTAACAACAATAAAGAATCATAGAATTCACAAAGATTAATGGGCTGTAACCAAACCACTCATTAGCCCATTACGGTTCTACAACGATCCGGGCCCAATTACAATTGTACACGCTACAAGCCAGGTGGCGGAATTTAATTGGATATTGACGTGGCTTTGGTGAGAAATAGCGGTGGACAAGGGAAAAAAAAAGGGACTGTGGAGAAACACTTTAGCACGGTGCGACAAGATGGCGAGCTCAGTGACGCTGCTTCTATGGAGTCTTCTTCTTCTCGGTACACTAAGCGCTATTCAGGTATATTCGTGTGTTTCCTTCTCACTAGTCGATCGATTTCTGCAAAGCTTTATGATTGAGTTCTTAGATTGTTGCACGATCTAGATAATACCAATTTGGTTGCGATTGGTTAACGGTATATAATTGTCTTAGGTCTTCATGTTGATTATTATTTGATTCGGTGTTTGATGTGACATGTTTCTGATATTAGTTTCAATCATCTTAATCGCGGACGATTCGGGTAATTTCTCCTAGGATCAGGGAACAAACCTTTATACGTTCATCATGAGTCATATAGTGTTTGAGATTTGAAGCCGAAAGAGTTCTGTTGAATTATGGACTTATTTGATTAAAGAAACTGGAGTTAATAATATATGGTTGTTTGGAAAATCTGAATTTGATCCTTAACATATGATTAGATTCAACACTAGAGAGCTAGTTACTGCATGAAGTGCGCCTAATTTGTGTCTAAATGTGTTGGGATGATGTATATATTATGAAACGGTTGTGATCTAGTGTTTATATTGATTTCTGGATGTTTGGTTTCATGTTCCAGGCCAAAAAGTCTAAGGAAAACTTAAAGGAGATCACACACAAGGTTTATTTTGATGTTGAAATTGATGGGAAAGCAGCTGGTATGACCTTGTTCCTGAGTTTTATCTTATGATGATATATGTTAGACTGCATGAAATGCTTTGTGGTTTCTTCTTGTCTTGTCCCCTGAAAACATCTCATATCGATTGATGATTTTTGTCCAGGTCGTATTGTCATGGGTCTATTTGGCAAGACAGTCCCCAAAACTGTAGAGAATTTCCGAGCTTTATGCACTGGTAAGAAAACAATATATTGCTCATTCTCATCCTATGCCAATCGATTATCTGTTAACTTTTCTCTGCCAGCACAGCAGTTTATCTACCTTGATATGAAAAGCTTACTTAAACTTTATACTCACAGGGGAGAAAGGAATAGGTAAGAATGGGAAGGCGCTCCATTACAAGGGGAGTTCATTTCATAGGATCATACCAAGCTTTATGCTCCAAGGAGGCGATTTTACACATGGAAATGGAATGGGAGGAGAATCTATCTATGGTGAGAAGTTTGCTGATGAGAACTTCAAACTCAAGCATACTGGTCCAGGTGAGGGCTTCTTCAGTATTATGTGTTTACATCGGCTCTTTGCCTGTGTGAAGTTTTTACATGATTAGTTGTTTTCCTTTTTCCACAGGGTTCTTATCAATGGCAAATGCCGGTCAAGATACCAACGGATCACAGTTTTTCATCACAACTGTAACAACCAGCTGGTGAGTACAGAATCATCTGAATTTCAAACACATAAAGCCAGTTTCTTATCTTTTACTTTCAAGTTGTTTGACAATTGTGTGGGCAGGTTACTACTTTCTAAGCTTAAGAGTTTCAATTATGGATAGAATTGTCGATATGTTGTTTCCGTCTGCTGATTAGAAAGTTTGCAGGTTGGATGGGCGACATGTGGTATTCGGGAAGGTAGTGACAGGAATGGATGTGGTGTACAAAGTCGAAGCTGAAGGAAATCAGAGTGGAACTCCTAAGAGTAAAGTGGTGATTGTAGACAGTGGTGAGCTTCCCCTGTAACTCAACAACTCTAGTTTTCTCCATCTGATCATCCATTGATGTGAGCTCTAGTGTGCTTGATGACTTTTGTGTTAAAACGAGTGTCTTGGTTACTTTATGAAAGATTCTACCGGCTTTATTTCTTTCGTCTGCTTTCTAGCTCGAGCTATGTCTGACTTTATACACAAATGTCTTTCAGTAGCAAAAATTCTGCACTTATGCCGTTTTGCATTGTCAACATTTGTAGAATTTATAGAAGTTACACGATAATATATATATCAGTAAACTCCTAAAGAAGAGTTAGCGAAAAATATACATTCTGTCTGTGTCAGACAAAGTGTTTTCAGAACTTAAATAACGTGAAATACGGAAAGGAAAAAGAAGGAAGCTAAGTTTTGCCCAACATTTACTTAACAACAGAGAGCTAGCATCAGATATAGACAAAATCGACATAAATTTTAAGATCTAAAGCTAAAACCTGACTTTAGTTTTAGTTATCACTTATTCATCAGAGTCACTCTCTGTGTCTAAGAAACTGAACTCTCTACTACCTCCGTCAAGCTTGATCAGCAGTGTCCCTCTGTTCTCTTCACAATACCTAACTCCTTCTCTTTCTAGCAGCTTTACCACCTGATCATATCCATAAATAACAATCATATACCATGACTGCAATACTAAATTCTTGTCTCCGGTTTTGCTGTGAAAGGGCGTTGAAGAAACTTACTGATTGTTTCACCTTAGACTTCCCAAACCCAGAAGCTCCACATCCTGTGATCACTCGTAGAGTCTGAATGGCTGGATGATTTCACAATTGTTAGGAGGAAGGTATTATCTCGGGTTTTATGATGACAAGATCTGACTATGATGATCTACTAAAGAAGAAAAGACTTATAATTGAGTTTGCTAAGTACTCACAAGGAACATATGATCCAAATAAGAGATGTAGCTTCAGTAGCTTCATTGCTGGTTTAACATGCTGACCATGCAGATCAATGGTTACCACATTCTCTATACCTTTGTTTCTGCATAGTCATAAACAATGGCTTAGTCCACCACAAAATGTTTAAGCGCATCAGCATACTTTGATAATGCATCAAAACAGCTAACCTTGCAACGAATATATCTTGGCTTGCCCTCTCATCAGCCCGTTGAGCTTGTTTAGATGCCACTCTTCCCTAAAAGAAAAACAACACAAGTTTCTGTCATACTGTCAAACAAAATGCCATGATACCATGATATATGTAAACCGTGATATGCACCTTGTCAGAAAGGTAAGCCGCATGAGCCCTCCCTCCTTTCGAATATGCTTCGGCAGCCTTAAACCAATTAATAAATGCATTAGTTGAGGAGTCTACCAGAGCCAGATATATGGAAGCAAGTAAAACTAACTTTTTGATAGTAGGACTTCGTAACATTCCACTGGTCATTTGCACCTTTTCTAAGTTCATGATAACTGTCATCCTTCACTGCAACACACGTACTGATTGATTGGTAATGCAATTCATGAGTAAGAAAGATTGATTCAAGAGTTGCAACACAAACAAGCAGTCAAAACTTCAGATGTTTATGCCAATGACACCAAAGCAAAAATTGCCAAGTGTTTCATCAGGTAAAACAACATACATCAGAAGCTCGAAGCCGGCAAACTCATGGCAAATTGAGCATGCTATTTGCAGCTATATACGCAAATACTAAAATCAAGAAACCATAGTAAAGTACCAAACGTATTAGGGTGAGGCTCTTCCCCACTAGATGAAGAAGCATCAATGCCAAGTGACTGCATTTTCTTTGCCACATTCCTCCAACTCGTTGTCTTTGATTCATGTTTAGGATTCTGGCGAATGTTGAACAGAGACTCCAACACTTTTTGTGGAAGACCAAGCTCATCAATTCCTTGGGTAGTTGCAAAAGGATCTTGAGAACTCATGAGAGCTTTTGCGTAGTCCCTACCATTCAGACAAAGAAAAGAAAAAAAGGCCAGATATTTAGTTTTGACCTCGTCCACAATGTTGAAATTAAGAAATCATAATGTAAGTTTTGGCGGTCTCATGAGTAATTTAGATATCATGTGTTCATGAACTGAATCCTCCACCATGAAATAGTTCGTTTGTTGTTCTTTCATAGAAGAGGATAAGGACTAATTAAAAGATAAGGAGAGGTTGCAGAGAGCTCGTTATCTTGTAACTAACGTGTAAATCAACTCTGATAATTCCAAAATCAGTGAATTGCAATAACAAGATGAAAGCCTAAGAAGCAAATAGAAGTACCTTTGACTATAGTCTCCACCCCAGAAAAGTTCACAATCAGAAGTATCAGTATCAAAAGATGACTCTGCCAGCTGTTAAATAATGTCAGGAGATTGCACTTTATTTTATCGTGTAAGAAAACAAAATAAACAGATCTATGAAGATTAACAAAAAAAACAATCACTTACACTATCGCTGACTCCTATGCCGAAACATTTACCACTCAATGAATCATCAGTTGATGAAGAAGACATGTCAAGCAAGACATTCAAAGCCTAAGAAGAAAACGCTATTAAGCTTTAAAATAAATAGTCGGGCAAGTATCAGCATATTTCAGGAGCTTCCCTGTCAATATACTAAATACTTCCCCATGTAAGTTTGAAGACAATCTCTGCTTACCATGTCGACATCATAGCCACATTGACCTACAAAAAATAGATACTTCCATGTCAATTCATCGAACAATCTAGTCTCTCCTCATAACATTATTACGGCTATATTTCGAATATCGCGGACACATTAAAACGTAATCCTATAACTATTAAGGATCATACTTTTCTACTAACATCTTCTCCCATGGAAAAATTAACTGACTAAGAAGAAGAAATACTCACACAAAACATCTCTAACAACAGCCATGCTAAGCTCGCAATCATCTCCAAGCATTGAACTTAAGAACTGTTCAGCTTTCTCTCTATCCGCAGCTTTTTTCCCGTTCCCACAGAGCTCTTTAGACCGTTCCATCATAGGAAACTCTTTTCGCACAGGGTTTGGCTTCAAGTAATCCTTCGCAATCACAGAAGAAACCATCCCTGTAGCAGCAATAACTCTACTCTGCTTGCTTCCCTTAAACCATCTATCTCTAGTCAAATCTTCGCTACAGCTAGAACTTGACCCTGCCCCATACTCAGAGGTAGACGCTGTTTCCTGACCCGAAGAACCACTCGCCACCGAACTCGTCGACGGATCATCACCGCTTTCCACCAGATCCGATAAAATCTCAGCGGCTTTGTTCAGATCTCCGCCTGCTTCCTTATAAGCAGCCATCGCTTCCTCCATTGAAACCGAGCAAAAGGCTTCCATTAACGATTCGATAAAATTTTTTCCAACGTTTTCTATCTCCCTCTTTCCTTCACCGTCCTTCCTCTCTTCCTCCACATCTTTTTTGTTCCCGTCCGACGTCGTTCCATCACCGGAAGGTTTCGCGGCGCAGGATCGCTTCTTCTTCTTCTTATGCTGGTTCTTCTGCTTCATTATCGTACAATTATAGATGAAATCGTGTCAACGCCGCTTCAATAGAATCTCTTCCGATCTGCAGAAGAAACTTAAACCCAGATTTCCGACGAGAAGCGTCGGAGAGAGGGAAGAGGCGTTTTAACCGTAAATCAGGAGTTAGTAATGGAGATGCCAATATCAGAGGAAATTTTTTGCTCGTCCAGACTTTTGATTGGGAATCGGAATCGCCACGTCAATCCACGCGCCTGATCGTGACCACGTTTTAAATCCACGCGCACGAATCAAACACCGAACACGGTTTCCTCCTGATTGTACATATATTGAACCGGTTCAACTATGCACCAGTCAAAATTAGATCTCCCACGTTGACTTTCGTAATTTTATCTCAGATTTGTTTTTGGTTTTTATATTAACTAGATAATGTGGCAACATGCGAATAGCAAATCATCTTATCCAAAACTTTTAAAACAAAATTTGACATCTTCATTTCGAATTTTGAAACGCGGAGTTGATAAACAAACTTTGCGGGAACGACCAGAAAGAGCGTTTGAAGACGCTGGTCAACGCGTTTTATACATTAAAATTTCCAAAATTCATCAACGTGTTGAAGCAAGCTTACACAACTCAGAAGAGCTTTGTTAGTAAAAAAAAGGTGATTCAAGATTCGTATTCACAGGGACCGATCATCACAAGAGTGACCATTGACCAATAACTTTGGTTGAAGTTGAGAGTCTACGCATGAAAACCGAGCTGGACTTAGACGCTCATGGAACTCGTTGTGATCGTTGTTATGGCTGCTAGATATGTTACACTGCTTCTTCCTTCTCTGTACCTCATCCTTGACTTTCTGCAAATCACAAAGACATATGTCACATAGAAATAACCGATGAAAGGGATGAATCCTTGTGCAGTGCAAACACAAACGCTATAAATCTTCTAATTTGCTTAATGTTCACTTGCACTAGCCAATGGTTCAATTATTATCCAATAACGCCCTCATTTCAACAGATACAACTACAAGAGATACACAGAAACACTCGCAAATACATCAAGAGATCCATACTTTTGAATTCTCTAATTGCTTAACCACATTGTTCGGTGAATGCTTAAACAACACTTTTTCCTGCATCTACCCTATGTTGAATGAAACTGCTCCTAGATTAACAATGAAGTAAAACAAGAAAAGACTCTCTCAGCAGCTGTGACTCGACAGAATCTCAAACAACAACTGTGAAGATTTGACACATTTTCAGATTGGAAACCTATCAACATCAAATACAGATTCTAGTTCACCCGCAAGATATAGGTTTGGCTGTATTGAAAGTAAGCTGCAAGATGTAACAGAGTTCTTTTGCTAGGATTATGTTAAAGACATTTGCATATCACTATCATCGGCTCTAAAAGTTCTTACTACTGTCTATTAGATTTGCAAATCTCTCACAGCATGCAATTCAGTAAGCTAATACGAGACCAAAAAACAAACCTGAAGCATCATCAAATCGAACTTTGGCTGACCAATATGCTCTACAGTGATGGAACCAAAGAGGTTCCCTAACAATGCAGCATCAGGAACAGTCAAACCTTCAACAAGCCCAACAATCAAACCTCCGAGAAAGCTGTCTCCGGCACCGGTAGGATCCACCTGCTTCGCCAAGAACGGAGGAACCGTCATTTCATCATCCTTATGATAAATCCTACACCCTTTTTCACCATTAGTCACCACCACACAACACAAGTGCTTCATTTGTTCAACATCCATGAAAAGAGCTTCGTCTGACGAAGCTTTCAAGAATCCAATTCGATGCAAGATGTGATAAAATCCACTTTCTTTCAAATCAACAAGCTTCACAGCTCCGTCAACAGGATCAAAAACCCTAATCAAAGCTTGAATATCCACAGCAACAACGTCACAGATCTCCACCATTTTCTCAAGCGTCTCCGGTAAAATCTCGCCGCCGACTCCAACGGCCATTCCGAAATCAAATCTCGAATCGGGTATATCCGAAGGAAGAATCGGATCACATGCAGAGACTCTTTTCAACACCCGATCAGCATGACCGATCCCATCGATTCCCAGATCGAAATACGCCTCGAAAACTGTTGTTTCCTTCTCCGGAGCCACGATCGGAGAGTGGGTGACCTCGTATCTGAAGTCGTGTCCTACTTTGGAGACCAAATCGCAGGAGACAGAGGAAGAATCTAAGACATTAGATATGAAAGAGGCGGCGCCGCCGAGAGTTTCAGCTACGACGGATCCGTTTTGGATTAAAACGTCGTGGCAATAATTTCCGACGATGAGAACGCGGCGATTGGGAATCCGACGCGGCGAGTGAGACGTTTGCTGCGACGGAGGAGGATTCAACGTCATGATCGCGGCTGGTGCAGAGGATCATCGAGAAAGTGAAGCAGAAGGAAGAAGAAGAATCATGGAATTAGTAAGACGAAGAAGCCGACCAACGAGAAGAAGAAGAAGAGACAAAACTAATGGCTATAAGCTAATACGTAACGTCTTGAGATTCGTTCCCTGCTCTCTGTCTTATGATATATGTGTCGCGAGGGAGATGACGCGCGCCTAATTTTCCTCCTTTTTTTTTTTGTAACCGAAATAAAATGATGTTAAATAATAAAATAGAGAATATGATCATTTTTCTCCAATTTTATTTTGTTCGAATTCCTTATTCTCCTCCACTTATCCAAGACAATTTCTTTTTGAAAAAGCTGTCACATACCAAAACAAGATTCGAAGCGCACGGCGGCTCAGTGGACTTTTAGTAGATGCTCCGATTCTGTTGTCGGGAAGAAAAGGACAACTAAACAGAGACGAAAGACGATTTATATGATTGCCATTACGAGTTATAGAAACAGAGAGTCAGGGGGTTTATTTATGAGACATGAGACATTTTGTTTAAGTCATGGTGACTTTTGAGTTTGTTATAATGGACATACTATTATAGCAACAAGAGTGGGACTATTATTTATTTAGTCAGAACGAATACCGCCCATGAAGCTCCTTGGATCTGGACAATTACCCGAGAACTGAGCTTGCGAGAAGTCGAATCCCGGGTTCTGCAAAAACCAACAGAGAAAGAACATGTAAAAGGAAAGTTGGTCGAAAGAGTAAAGAAAAGCATACTTGAGCTCAATACAAAGTAAATAGAAACTCATGCATACAAGCAGAAACAAAACCAATAAGACAAAGCCATTAAGGCATACATGAATCACACCCATGTGTGCAGTCTTGCCATGTTAATTTGCTCAATCCGGTTAGACTAAGGCTGAGCAATTTCATCCACCATAGCTTTACTATCACCAGCTCTATGCAGACTGTTTATTCATGAAACTGATAAAAATCCGGCTACACTATAGGTTTACTATCACCAGCTCTATGCAGACTGTTTATCCATGAACACAAAAGATTCACTACTTGAGAGAGACATAAGAAACAAAATAAGAGAGCTTGAACAAAGAAAACAATCATGGGACATGACTCATCCAAAACGATCATTTATGGCAAAGTAATCATACTTTGACATAGATTCATTCTACTCAGTAGTGGTGCCTAAGATTTGCTTTGGAGATCAATTAGAAGACCTAGAAAACAACATTTATTTTTTCAAAAGCAGAAACCATATGAAACCAAGAGGACTTTTACAGGTAGCTAACCTCTTCTTGAAACCTCTGGAGCATGAGCCGCTTCTGCTCAAGATCAGTGGCGTAAGGATCTAACTGACCCTGTCCCAGAATCGGTGATGCCCATGTTTGCCCTTTCTCCCTCTTCTGCAGGGTAATGTGCATTATATCATCCTCTGCCAAATCAAACATAACAATCCAGATTAGCAATCAGTGCCAGACTATGAACCTAAAAAAACTATGCCAGTAACTTACATACGCTGATAATATAACCCAAAATATACTGTACATTCCATCATCCCTCCATTAGTCTCAAATTTTCCACATTCCAAACTATATGTCCCACTATTTATACCAAACTCAGATCACATTTCCAGGTTCAGTTTATCCTCTCTAGCAATAGTGAACGGGTCTAAAAACAGAAACCTAACCATCAAAAACAAGCACCCAATACAGACACAAAAACAAAAAATGGAGTACCTAGAGTCCAGAACGAGCAATCAGTCTTCACAGGAGCACTAAGATCGTGCTGAAAATTGACAAAATTTAGACAATTGAATCGAGTTATATATACCACATCGAATAACTCAGATTTATGAGACAAACGGATCAAAAACATTGAAAGATAGCGAAAGAAACTGACATTGAGATAGGGAGGGTTGCCTTTGATGCCAACTTCGATATGTTTCGACTGGATTTTGCAGTGGAATGACTTTGGATGAACATTTGGCGGCAAAGTTATGTACATGTTCACTTCTTCCAGGGTTTGATCCCACTCAAATACCTTTTGACCTATAACCATCGGAAATCGAAGAACATTCAAACCAAATCTCGTGAAATGGAATCAGCTGAAATTAGAGAAATAGAGCGAGGGGATAGAGAAAGCGAGAAACCATTGTGAATGAAATCGTGTCTCTTCTCTGGCGCAAGCTTCTCCGCCATATCTAGGGTTTTCTTCTCCGTTCCCGGCGAAATCGATCACCGTTGATAGTAGTTGTTCTGGTTCCTTTTCAATTCGTCTCAACATTGGAGGACAGGCATTTATGATTCAGTCCTTTCATAATCATGTATTTTCTTTTAGGGTTCTTAGTTTTAGTTATTTACGCTTAGATCCCTTTTCTTGAGGTACACTCCGTTTCTAACTTGGAAGTCAAAACTCCATGCCGTTTTATTGAAGTTCTTCCAAGTTCCAAGAAACATTTTTTTGTTGTCGCCAAAGTAGAACACTCTTTCACAATTCCACAGAAAATTTAAAGATGAGAAGTGGGTCTATTCAATGCATAGAATACGGAGGAAAACAAAATTGAAAGAAGAGTAATGTGTAGGTCTACCACAAAACATGGTCCATTTTAAAGCCTTAAACGTAGCCAAGTGTGTTAGTTTTTTAGCTTTTCAATGTCCTTTGGGACAAGAGATACACTGTACCCATTTCCCCCTTTCAGTTTCTTCAACGTAGACAGGGTAGTTATTCAATTTTCTCATATTAAAACGTTATACGTGATCAAAGACTTTGACTTATAACAGAAGAATAATTTTGATCAATCAAAAAGTTGTTTGATAATGTAAATTATGGTCTTCCATTTCGCTAATCCAAAAACTTACTTTCTCAATTCCATTGGTCAACTTGTTTCATTTGATGAAATTCGATATGATACATGTTTGGCCACTGCATGAATCGAACGACAGTTAGATCTCAAATCGGTTTGGTTTCGGGTACATGAGTTCTAGTTATGAAAAAACAATCATCACGACTCACGAGTGTATATATAACTAGTTCATTGAATAAGTTGTCGGCTAATATTCGGTTTTGACCGGTGAGACTGTTAACTAAAATGAATACTATTAGAGTAGAGACCCACTTGAAGTGTACTATAATTTTAAAAGCCGGCCAGCAACCACGGGCCAGACTCTGCCTCTCGCAAAATCTTGACCGTCCGATTGAGAACCGGACAAAATGCTGTACACGACGGTTCCTTAAAAAACTATTGTAACAACTGTTGCTTTCGTAACACATTCCAGAACCACAAATTAAATTGATAAACACGTTAACATGAAACCCAAAACACTGTTTGACTTTAGTCTATTTTATCTTAAACAAATGTTGCTTCGTTATGCTACATCGTAGCTGTGTTCAAAGCAACTTGCTTTGGATAATTTATCATAGCCTTTAAAACAGGTAAGCATCGAGTCTTGAAACTATCCTAAAACACGTTGAATCAGTCCCACAAACTTTTTTTGTCTTTACTCTAAGCGTTTATATGAAGCTTTGATCAAAGTCCATAACTCACTAATAATCACAATGGGGTCTGAAAATGGCAGCTTGATGAGAAGAAACGAAGTAGACGAGAATGTAGCGTTAATCTTTGGCGTCACCGGGCTTGTGGGTCGAGAGATTGTTAAGACGCTATTAATGTCTAAACCAGGATGGAGAATCTACGGCGTAGCGCGTAACCCGGAGATCAATTCCATGACGAAGATGTACAACTTCATCTCCTGCGATCTGCTTAACGCATCTGAGACTAAACAGAGGTTGTCTCCATTACAAGACATCGTGAGTCACGTGTTTTGGGTCACGTGGTCTGGTGAGTTTCCATTGGATACCGACGAATGTTGCGTACAGAACAAGACGATGCTGATGAACGCTTTGGACGCGATTCTCCCAAACGCTAAGAGGTTAAAGCATTTCTCGCTTCAAACGGGGATGAAGCATTATGTGTCTTTGGTGGAAGAGACAATGGCTCGTGGAGAAGGTTCGAGTTTGTATTATTACAGCGAGGAGTGTCCAAGAAAGAGCTCTGGGAAGAATTTCTACTATGTTTTGGAGGACTTGCTGAAGGAGAAGATCACTCGTAGTTCCGTTGTTTGGTCGGTTCAAAGACCTGGTTTGCTAATGGGAAGCTCTTCAAGAACTCTGTACAACTTCATGGGAAGTCTTTGTGTTTATGGAGCGATGTGTAAGTATTTGAATCTTCCTTTTGTGTTTGGAGGAACAAGAGAATGTTGGGAAGAGAGTTACATAGATGGCTCTGATTCGAATTTAGTCGCGGAGCAGCATATATTCGCTGCAACAAGTGGGAAAGTACGCGAGAAAGGGGAAGCTTTTAACGCCATTAATGGAGTAGGGTTTACTTGGAAGGAGATTTGGCCGGAAATAGGGAAGAAACTTGGTGTACAAGTTAACGAAACAACCATGTTTGATGAAGGTTTCTGGTTTGGGAGAGAGATGGTTGAGAGAAAACATGTGTGGGATGAGATTGTTGTGAAGGAGAAGCTTGTTAGGACAGAGATTGAGGATTTGGCGAATTGGTATTTCTTGGATGCTCTGTTTAGATGTCCGTTTAAGCTTCTTGGGAAAAGAGAAAAAGTAGATAGGTTTGGGTTTAAGAGGAAATATAGAACCCTAGATTCGGTTTTGTATTGGATTGATGTGATGAGAGATGAAAAACTCATTCCTTTGTAACACATGTTGTACATTAGCAATGTAGATCACGGTATATATGTACTTGATCAATAATCCTCATGTAAGTTTTGTTTGTTTGAATAATGAGCTTTCCACAAATCCTTTTAAGCTAAATCATTAAACATAAATCCTTTGCAGTGAAATGCAATAGCTAAGTTAGATTCCAAGCAGTGGATAACCAAAATTCCAGTCAGGTTTCGTAAACGCGTCCGAACAAATGTGAATGTATTGTGACATATAATAAGATGAAGTAGTGGCAGACCATACTTGAGACAACAACAAGATGATTAGCTGGACTCAGTTTGTTTATCGATGTTATTGCATACGTAGTACAGATGAGTTTTGGCTGTCAAGATGACGTAAGAGTAAAGACATTTCATCCCATGTCTCCACTCTTCACTCAGCGAGATCAAGAATCATTCCAACAAGTAAGAGAAAACAGGGGAGAGTAAAAACTGAAGAGAAGATTCAAGATTGATCCATTCCACATACTTACTACAATTCATACTTAAGAATCACCAAAAAGGATTTCAAGAAAATGCCATACAAAAGCCGATCATGCGCCCCCAAAAGAAAAAAGAAGCAAAATTGCCGCCAAAGGCAAAACAGGGGATGCTACTAAAACAGACTCTGTACAAGAAAACCTACAAAAACAGAGTAAGTTAGTTATACATAACGACCTTCTTCACTCATATTAAGTTTTTGTCTTCTTGGTTGTTTTTGCTTGATACTTATTGACTTTTATGTTTTTGCCTTTAGAGCTAAATATGTCATCTTCATCGTCTTCATCATCGCTGCCACGCTTTTGCTTCTTTCCTTTCTTCTTGCTGTCACCATAACATATGATAATCTTCTTATCCTTCTTCTCCTCAACCATCTCTGTATTATCCTGTGGCCTCCAAATGAACAGCGACCTGCAAAACCGGATTTCGAAACCAAATCCACACCAATGAGAGATCAGTCAATAAGAAAAAGTGTCCACCAACGGTTACTATTGTAGCTGTTGGGTAATGAATCCCGAACCTTGAACTTCCTGAAGCTAAAACATCATCGCGAGGATGCAACTTGTTGACTGGAGTAATAGTTGTGATGTTTGGATCCATAACCTCTGCAACCAATTGTCCATTGCTTGCATCAATGAAATCTATTGGGTGAAGAGCAGTTCCGTTGTAGTTTTCACTGATGTAACGACCAATCACGATGAGTGACTCCGAGGTATCCTGCGGATGAACATATAACAAATGTTGAATAAAAAGGGGAATTGATGGAAAAGGAGAGGAGAAAGAGGTTAAAGTATCAAACCTTAGGGTCCCATTCAGCTTTGAATGGTGTCAAATGCCGATTGAAATCATTACTATGAACAATCTCTCGGCTTGGCAAATCTAAGTTCCCGAAGATAGAGTCCCATATTCGAATACGGTTGTCCTGACACGTCGTGAGGATTTTCGTGCCTGATGATGGAGAGAAGTAAGCAGAGTTGACTACTCGTTTGTGTGCAAGATCATGAAGAGAAGCTTTAGGTTGTAGTTTACGCATATCCCAGATTCGCGCCTGAAACCATAACCAGGAAAATCTATTAAACAAGTTCTGAAAGAATTCAGATAAACATCTAAACGAATCCAAAGTGACAGCATGATCTTGGTTTTGTTTGATAGACTTACAAAATGATCGTTCCCACAACTGAGAAGAAGCTCAGGCTGGACAGGGTTGCAGTCGAGGCCACAAACTTTGCTTCCTTGCTTGTGTATCAGAATAGGCTCACCCGTACTGTTATTGGTACGATGATCGATCCTTTTACAAAAGCAATCACGAGAAAATCAGTTTGGCACTCATTTAAAACAGTAACAAAGAGGCTAGTCTATAAACAGTTCAAGGGGATGAAATCACTTACATGTGAAGAAACCCAAAATTATCAGCAGCAAGCACTACACCTTTCTCCGAGTTTATATCCATACCGTACAGCATTTTCCAACTGTTTGCGCCCTATAAACCGATGATATGTCGTAATAAGTTAAATGAATCAGAGAAGACAAATTAGAGAAACGAGACGATGGTGTGACCTGCCATCCATCAGGGTTGAGATTCAGCAAAGTTGATGAAGTTCCAGTTTCCAGGTCAGTATAACCAATTGTTCCATCAGAGGATGCAGAATAAACCATGTCATCATTTGTGGGACTAAACCTGCAATACCAACAAAAGAAGATAAATTTGATAAAACAAAAGACATGAGCTTTTGTTTCCAGATACTATAATGCAGAAAGTAAAACCACAACATATACTGTAAGATTGAAAGCCAGATTTAAAAACTTACCGCATATTATTAACTTGAACAGAATGTATGTTTCCATACACATTCTTCTCATACACTTTTCCAAAATCCCAGACTCCAATTTGCCCTTTCTTCAGAGCATTAACCATAAGACCAACAACAGAATCGAATAAAAACAATGAGAAAATAAACGCAGAAAATTAGTTACGTATGACTTTTGTTTCATTGTAAAACCTTATCTCCAGAGAGAAGAATGTTGTTCTTTGTTGGATGGAACTCCAAACATGTAACACGTCTGCTGTGGTATCTAATAACTGCACAATGAACTTGATCCGGGATCACATATTTTGGTTTAATCTGTCCAGCAAAGGAAAAAGAGAAAAGATCCAGTCAAAAAATCTCATCAGGTATCAAAAAATGTTTGGCGCTTGAACACGTAAGGACTTACAGGAGGAATTCTCGGTTGGAGTTGGCGCTTGAACACAAAGTCAATAGGGTTCTTTGTATTCCTATGAGAAGTTGGGAGTATTCCGTGGTCAGTAACCACTCTATGAGGACAGGACATTGTGGTGTGGCCTTCAAGTGATGCAGTAGAAAGCGAAAACATTGAGTAAATTAACATTTTCTCCACTCACCATCATCAAAAAGCTCACATGTAAGCAAGAATCGATAAGAAATAGCAGGAGCTTTACCAGGCATTTTACACAAGAAGCAAGGCTTCATAGGACAATCGATATACGTTGCTCCTTTAAATCCAGCTTCATGGCCAGGCTGTTTACAAACCTATAAAACCACCATGAAACAACAACAGATACGAAACAATCAAAGCCAAACACCAAAATCCTCTGTCTCTGCATCCAAGTGAAGAATACTAATAAACAATAAAGTGAATTTCAGGCACCATTATAATGGGAACCAATACAGTGAATACTTCTAATATGTTCGAAATCAAAATCAAAAGTCATTACTTATTCCACATAAGCCTACTCAGAACTTGAAATCATAAGCCAAGTAAGAAAACTCATTAGAAAAGTTAGGGTTTTTAGAATAGCGTTACTTTGCAAACTTTCTTAATAAGCTTAACGGTAATGGGTGCTTTCCCTTTGGCTTTATTCTTCTCCAATTCAATTTTCCCTCCATTTTTAACCGCTTCATCTTCCTCCTCCGACTCCGAGAAAGGGTAATTATCTTCCTCTTCTTCTTCTTCTTCTGACGAACTTAACTCGGAATCTGTATCTCTAGCGATGACGATTTCTGGGTCCCTTTTTCTTCTGCTCCTCGTTGAACTCATTTTCGGTAAAAATCTCACGACCCGACAAAAGGAAGAGAGTACGAATCAAACAGTTTTGTTTCTTTTTGGGTTTGATACGACGCAGCGGACACAAACTAAAGCCGGTTAGGTCGATGACCGGTTTAATTATTTACGCGGATAAAAACACTTTTACTCCCATTTAGATTTACCATTATACCCCCTCCAGATCTTGTAATATGTTCCTGTAATAATGTGAGGGTATATTGGTATATAACTAACTATCTCGTGGCGGGAGAGGTTAAGACGTGGCGAATTACCGGCCGGAAGCACCATTCACGTGGCTCTCACGAGCAATACTAGTATTGGGCCTTTTTATTCAGATAAGTAATGGGCTATGGCCCAATTTTCATTTATCCCATATTTAAATTTGACTTACAAACAACATTAATTGAGGTTCTTTGCTGGTATGTTGACAAACAACATTAGTTGAAGTTCTAGGAGGAGGTTTTAATGCATTTATTTTCTTTAAGAAAAGGAAAATTAGGAGACGTGGACGAATAGGAACTCGTATAAACCACACAAAAAAGAAATAAAAAGACAGGAGCTTGGAATTTCTTAACGATAAAGTTTGTTTGTGGCGCTCAATTTCGAAAAAAACATGTCAACATCATCTTCTTCCACACCGACAAAACACGTCGTCGTTTTCAAACACTTACCAGAACCATCTGTGGAGGAAAGAAAGTTCCAACCTTCTCTGCTTATAATACAATACTTCCCCTATGCTATCAAACCTATCACAAAGCCTAGAGTAAAATCGATTCTCTTAAGATGTTATCTCTACGAGTTCCTACTCCCACTTCCTTCGATTTCCGGCGATATCAAGCCGGAGATTTAGAGCGGCGATGGCGGTTAAGTAGAGATAGCTTTCTCTCTTTCTCGCCAAAATTCGAGGAAAACAGAGGATTCCGATTCGGAGTCAAATCTTCCAAATCGGATGTTTCGTTTACGGCGGCGGAGGAAGAAGAAACTCTGCCGGAAGAGCTACATGCAGAGCTGATGCCGAAACATGTGGCGATTATAATGGACGGAAACGGAAGATGGGCGAAGAATCGTGGTCTTCAACCTTGGGATGGTCACAGAGCTGGCGTTGAAGCTTTGAAAGAGATCGTTGAGCTTTGTGGTAAATGGGGAATTCAAGTCCTTACAGTTTTCGCTTTCTCTACTGATAATTGGATTAGACCAAGAGTGAGTGACAAACCTAATTTTTAAATTTTAGGGTTTCTTTTCGAAATCTCAGATTTTGATGCGATTATGAGTTTATTCCTCTGCAGATTGAGATTGATTTCTTGTTTAGTTTATTTGAGAGATCACTCAAAACAGAATTTCAGAACTTAGCCAAGTAAGTATTGCGTATAATTTGTAATCAAGAAGTGTTTGTGATTGATTAATTATGTCTCAAAAGCTAATCTTTTATATGTAGGAACAATGTTCGGATATCGATCATTGGAGATTCCTCGAAACTTCCGAAATCTCTTTTAAGAGTGATTAACGAAGTTGAGGAAGTTACAAAGAACAACACGAGGCTTCAGCTAATCGTAGCGGTTGGTTACAGTGGGAAATACGATGTTTTACAAGCGTGTAGAGGTATCGCGAGGAGAGTGAAAGATGGCGAAATCGAAGTTGAGGAGATAGACGAGAGACTGATTGAGGAAGAATTGGAGACGAATTGTACTGAGTTTCCTTACCCGGATTTACTTATAAGAACGAGTGGTGAGCTTAGAGTGAGTAACTTCTTGTTGTGGCAATTGGCTTATACAGAGCTTTTCTTTGCTCAAGAACTTTGGCCTGATTTTGGGAGAAGCGGTTTTATCGAAGCTTTGATGTCGTTTCAGCAGAGACAACGACGCTTTGGTGGTCGTAAATCTTGATTTTCTTGCAAATGGTGTAATGAAAACTGAATATGATGTGTAATATACCTCAAGAACTATGCTTTTGAGATAGTACAGTTCCTTGTGTTGCAAGATATTTGTTTTAGTGATAAGTAACGACAAAGTAACCGCTGATTTTTATTAGCAAATTTTCAATTTACCGACATAAAGTTACAACAGCATAATGATCTCTGACTGTGGAACAAGTAGTTTGATAGAAATCTCAGATGAACATAACAGAACAGAGCGGAGCAGAGGATCAAACCCGACAGCCAAATCGTCTTTCCCGGCGCTGATACGAAACCAGGGCCTCTAGAAGCTTATCCTTATCGAAATCAGGCCAAAGGACCGGCGAGAAGAAGAGCTCTGTATAAGCAAGTTGCCACAAGAAGAAGTTACTAATCCTCTGTTCTCCACTTGTCCTAATCAATAGATCAGGACTTGGGAACTCAGTACAATTTGTCAGAAGCTCTCTTTCGATCAATGCCTCGTCTACATCTTCCTCTCGGATCAACCCTTTTTCTGATTTCTTCACAATACTCTTGCAAGCTCGCAAGATGTCTAATCTCCCGCTGTAATCTATTGCCAATATGAGATGCTTCTTCTTATAGCTTCTCGTAGCTTCCTCTATCTCTTGGACTGTTCGGAGGAGAGACTCAGGGATCTTCGTTAGGTTCCCGATAACAGAAACTCGAGTTTCCTCTCTGAAACAACAAGATTTTGGTAATCCATGAGCAGATCATTTGTCAACAAAAAAGCTCAATTGAGTTGTACTTTATACCTTTGGAAATATTGGATCTTGGACTTGAGGTAATGTTGGATCAAAGACATCAAGCACTTAACCTCAATCTTATTAATACCAACAAATCGTTAGAGTCAAGAGTTGAGTGAGAATGTAAGCTACATAGTCTGAAATATCACACCTTGTGTCTTCCCCAATTCTCTGTGGAGAAGGCAAAAGCTGAAACTGTATGAATCCCCAATTTAAAGCAAAGCTCGGAGAACTCTATAAGCCGTTTAGCTCCGGCCTCGTGGCCTTGTGACGTCAGCAATCCGGCCCGTTTGGCCCATCTCCGGTTTCCGTCCATTATCACTGCCACATGTCTTGGCATCAGCTCTCTTTGTAGCTCCTCCACTCCTACCACATAAGTTCCCTCGTCACTACACAAACACAAAACTAAAGCTACATTAGGAACGATCTAGCATTGAAACTGTGAATCTTAAGCGCATGTTGTCTATTTGACAATTTTGGAAACATTGCCAAAATCTTCTACTAAGCAAACTAGTTATAGTCTTGGTCACGCTCGTTTTCTTTGCCTTTTATATGAAACAGAGGAAATTTTCGTTTTCTTTTTTTTTTTGAACACCAAAACAGAGGAAGTATAACAATTAATTTCTCTGGCTTTAGTAGATGATTATCATTAAATAAAAAATTTCGTATGAAATGTTCACTGAATCTTATGCAATTCCATTTTCATGACTAGATTGTTTAGTTATATATGATGAAATTTTTATTCCTTAGATATGATTTGAGAAGCCAACAAACATAATGAGAAGCTTAGATTTTATGACCACTGTACATCAGGAAACTACTAAAACCTAAGTATGTTTTAGAAAAATTAGGAAACTACCGTTGCTCGTTGTCATAATCGTCTCTCGAAGATGTGATTTTGATGAATCCGAGTATTTTTGGCAAGGAAAGAGGGAACCAAAAATGGCTTGTGATGAAGAAACAAGAGATGATAAACAGAAAAAGGAGAGATAAAAGAGAAGAGAGAATAGACAACATTGTTGTGGCTTATGTTTTAATTTATTAATTTGGCTTTGCCTCGAGATATCTATTTGTTCGACTCATTGAAAGTTTCTCATATATAGAATCCAAAGACATCACCTGATCGATCAAACCTTCTTTCTCTTTTTCTACGTAAAACAGGCCGTACGTATTAAACTTGTACGTTGAGAAACTTATACTAAATCATTTTCAATGTTTAATCACTAATTAGTAGATCACTAGTATTTTTTATTCGTATGTCACCAATACGATGACATGTTATGTTTAATTTTTGATCAAAGATTCCTTAATACATCAGCTATTGATCCGTATTAGTTTATTACCAGACCCTTCCAAGAGTACTGATGTAATCGAACAAATCCAAATTTTTTTCTTTAATTGGTTAAACTAATAAATAAATAACTTGTTAAACTAAGTCGGCAACTCCACTGCACTAAATTGTTTCTAGTGTTTGTAGCTTAATTCGTTTGGTCAACAACAATGACACCCACAAATTCCTTAAAATAACATATTTTCTGTCTGTTGTTACATTTAATAATTATTAAATATATGTACGAGTTGAAAATTTTGCATCTCACTTTTAATACCATTTTTAATACTTTTACTAGAACTTATTAGATGTCTAAAGTTTAATTATTATTGTTGATCTAAAACTTAAAAAAAGTAGGTGAAAAATTGAAGTGGTATATGTTTAATACTTTTACGAGAATCCTTTATTAAATTAGGTAAAACATTTGAGTGATTCGTTTAATCTAACCTAGGGATTATCTTTGTCCAGCTCAAAGAACCCACGTTTCTTGTGTCACAAGATATTTTAATAACAGCTGATGCATACGTACGTGTAGTAGAGAAGAAAAAACGCAACACATAAAATATGTTACTTCATTGGAAATACCACATTGATCTACGAGAGACTAGACAGTATAATTATTTCTGCAAAAGTCAGATGAACATAAAGACACAGAGAGAAACAGAACAAAACAGAGGAAACATGACAGACCATAGGATCAAATGTGGATCAAAGCCGGGAGCCAAATCGTCTATCCCTGCGCTGATACGAAACCAGGGCCTCTATAAACTTCTGCTTATCGAAATCAGGCCAAAGTACAGGCGAAAAGAAAAACTCGGTATAAGCGAGCTGCCACAAGAAGAAGTTACTAATCCTCTGTTCCCCACTAGTCCTAATCAAGAGATCAGGACTTGGGAACTCGGTACACCGAGTCTGAAGCTCTCTCTCGAACAACGTCTCGTCCACGTCTTCCTCTCGGATCAAACCTTGTTCTGATTTCTTCACAATGTTCTTGCAAGCACCCAAGATGTCGAATCTCCCGCTGTAATCTATGGCCAAGATGAGATGCTTCTTCTTGTAACTCTTTGTAGCTTCCTCTAACTCGTGAACTGTTCGGAGGAGAGACTCAGGGATCTTCGCAAGATTCCCGATAACAGAAACTCGGATTTCCTTGCTGAAACAAACAAGATTATTGGTAACAAACTGAGCTATTGAGAAGCTCTACTATATCGAATAAGCTCACTCATTTATATATACCTCTGGAAAAATTGGATCTTTGACTTGAGGTAACGTTGGAACAAATACATCAAGCATTTGACTTCAATCTGAGTAATTAAGTTATTAGAGATACAAAATGGCGAAATATTTAAGGATAACTAAAACAATTCGCATGAAACTGCCACACCTTGTGTCTTCCCCAATTCTCAGTGGAGAAAGCAAAAGCTGAGACAGTATTTATCCCTAGTTTGAAGCAGAGGTCAGCGAACTCGAGAAGCCGTTTAGCTCCAGCCTCGTAGCCTTGTGACGTCAACAATCCGGTCTGTTTAGCCCATCTCCGGTTTCCGTCCATTATCACTGCCACGTGTCTCGGCATCAGCTCTCTCTGAAGCTCTTTAGGTGTCTCCTCCTCTCCGACCACATAAGTTCCCTTGTCACTACAAAAACATTTTTTAAGAAAAAGCTAAGTCATGAAAATTTTAGCGGGAACTTTCATCGAGTTTAACCAGAAAAAAGCAAGATTTTGTACATCTTCTTTTTGTTTTTCAGAGATCCTTTAGCAGGAAAGCAAGGTCGGAGACAAGGAAGTAGAAGAAGAGAGAGAAGAGATAGAAGGAACCAGAGCATAGACAACATTGTAGAGAGTGTGAAGAGTACTAGCAAGTGATTTGCATGGATCATAAAATTCATAATTGAGTTTTTATTGACTGGCTCTGGTTGTTTCTCTCGCAGTTTTGGAAACCTTGCCAAAAATTAACTTAGTTACTTTTTCACTAAACAAACACGAGTTAAGCATTGACATTTTTATTTTGCCTATTCGGTGAAACAGAGTAAGTAAAAAGATTAATAATCTCTCTGTTAAGTAGATGATGCTCAATCAATGAACTAGTCAGTATGGTTATAAATTGTGTTATCTACCATTCAAACTATTTTGTGTTGATTGAGCCAGCCGCTAAAATCTTTAAATGCATAAATTTTGTTGTATTATATAAATTGGTAAGAGACGATCTAATTATGATAGTTTCTATAGTGAATTTATTGAAAGTAAATAAATAGCATTTTTAAAACAAAGACAACAATTTAGGTCTCATGAAATTAAACAACCGTATCACTACGTACTATTGCATCAACTATGAGACATGCAAATTCTAAGTTTTAAACTCGTCGACCGAATCGCCTCTGCCTTTGCTGATACCAAGTCAAGGCCTCAAGATACTCAGCTTCGCCAAAATCAGGCCACAAAACAGTTGGAAAGTAAAGCTCAGTGTAAGCAGATTGCCATAAAAAGAAGTTACTGATCCTTTGCTCTCCGCTTGTTCTGATCAACAGGTCAGGGTTTGGGAATTCGCTACACTTTGTCAACAACTCTTTCTCCATCGCCTTCTCGTTAATGTCCTCCACTTGAATCAGCCCGTCTTTCACTTTATTTGCAAGACTTTTGCATGCTTGTAAGATATCATATCTTCCACTATAGTCTATTGCTATAATGAGATTCTTCCCTTCGTAACTCTTTGTAGCTTCCTCTACCTCTTCTATCAAACCTAGAAGCGACTCGGGGAGTTTTGTACGGTTCCCGATAACCGAGATCTTGATCTTATCACTAAAAAATAAAGGGGAAATTAGCATCAAGACATATAAGGCTTTAAAAGAGGATAAAGAAAAAAACATCTTGGAGTAGATACCTTCGGAGGTAAGGCATATCAGACGCTAAGTATTTCTCAAACAAGGCCATCAAGCACTTAACTTCATCCTGATCAAAGAAAAAGAAAAAACTGAATCAAAATGAATTATATAAAACACAAAAGTTTTCAAGGTCACAAATTTTAACCTGCGGTGAGAAGAAAATACTAATTAGTAATTAACATGCATGCAAGTTATATTCGTAAGGTCCACAATTTTTATTTTTTTTGGTTTTAGTCCATAACTTCTTGGTTACTCAAAAGCAGATTAAAACTCTTGGAACGTTTTGTGTAATCACCTCTGGTCTTTCCCAATTTTCGGTGGAGAAAGCAAAGAGTGAGATAGTGTTTGTCCCCATAGCGAAACAATCCTTAGCATTCTCCATGAGCCTTCTCGCTCCGGCCTCGTGGCCTTCCGATGTCCCGAGTCCTCGTTTTTCAGCCCAACGTCTGTTTCCGTCCAATATAACCGCCACATGCTTTGGCATTATATTTCTCCCTCGTTTCTGTTTCTCTCCCATTGTACCACTACAAATAAGTAATAAGAACAAACAAAGTTAGTATACTTTCATAATAGCAAAAGATGCATAAATACGTAGAAACTATGATTAGTAAAAACCAAACTACCGTTTCTCGTTCCTTTCTTCCTCATCATCGTATTTAGAAGCTATGATTTTGATGAATCTGAGGATATTTGTCAACGACAAAGGAACATTTAGTCGCCGAGAGATGAAGAGACCAGGGATGAGAAAAAGAGCTAGAAAAGTAAAAACAACAGAGAATAAAGACAACATATTTTTTCTGTTTTTGTCTTTTGTTTTTCAGTGTTTGTTCGAATTGGAGCGCTAGCTCGTCATGTACTTAAAGAGCTTCGGGTTCAAAGACGCACATGATGATCAATGGAACCTACTTTCTTTCTCTCACTTGCTCTCTGTCTACTCCTTGATGCTACGCAAAGACAGATCATACGTATTAAGTTTTAATAAGATCTTACGACACTTGAAAATCACTAAATGGTTTGGTCACGTGATTTTCTCATTAAACAAAGACATTTTTGTAAGTTCAGATTTTGACTTTTTCGATCAGTATAACTTGCTTGATTTTAACATTAATGTCCAAGCCAATCGCATAGACATAGTCATGCACTCATGCTCTCACGGTTTGTCTACACGTTACTAAAAAAACTGAACATAGAAATATACGGGGCTTTGGCTGTAATTAAGGCCCATGACTACACTTCAGAAGGAGGGTCATTAGCTATGATCATATTCATCCTAGTTTTTATCCAACTCAACACAATTATCAGTGTGTATAGTCTATTTATTTTATCGCACTACCCACTTTAATTATTGCTATGTACAGTGGGATCACTAAATTGTTTGTTGGGGACATTGACCTTATCCACATATTTTTTAATTGATCCATACCTCTATCTTTTATTTTACTCACCCACTTTTTATCTATTGTTTATTGATCAATGTTGAAAATCTCTTGACATGTGGAAACTCTTGAGGTGTTGTGGTTTTCCAAGATCTTTTTAACGCTCAATTCAGTAAATAAAATCATATACGATCTAGCAAAAGCAAAAGAGGAATGAACTTAAACCCGCAAAACTCCTTTAAACATTAAATTGTTTCAAACGGTTTTGTAACACATTTCTCCATTACCTTTTCTTGTTGTGTTTTGTTAATATCTTTTCAAATTGTGTAGTAGTCTTTTGTAAAAAATAGATACAAAATCACACAATACAAGTCAAAGTGAGACGGCGTGAAATACTACAGTACTATTTTACAATAACGTGGTCGCCAAATTATTATTTCCAAGTGGAAAAATCCTTTAATAGAAACTGCCGAAAAGCCCTGGTTAGGCCAAAAACCCCAGTATTGGAACAAGGGTATATCCGTCATTGCACGCATAAATTTCGGGACTTTTCTTGAAAAAGCAGCTTCGAGAATCGTAACTGATGAATCGCTAAAGAGAGGTTTATCGAGAAAAATCCAAGATTTACTAAAAAACCACTATCTCTCTGCTCTTCCTCTGTCTACATTAATGTAATTTTGATCATCGGATTGGGTGAAAGAAACATCAAACTCCTAAAAGAGAAGCCTTTAAAGTTTTTTTTTAATCAAAAACAAAAGGAAGAAAATTTTCCTTTTTGTTTTAGATGGCATGAATCATCATCATCGCTTTGCTTTCTTGATTCTCTATTTCGTTTGATGGGATTTGTTTTTCTGGGAATTTATTCATTCACCTGCTGCCATGGCTAAATTATCTTTCAAGGATTCTCTTAAAGCTCTTGAAGCCGATATTCAACACGCTAATACACTGTAAATTCCTCCATTCTCCACTTTTATTGAAATTTATCGACTTTTATTGTAAAGTCTCGATTTTTAGTTTATCTCAGCGTTCAAGTTAGTTTTTTTTTTTATTCTAGTTGTTGCTTAATTTTGTTTCCCTTTGATTGGTTTGCATGTAAGAGAATTGAATTGAAGGTTCCTTCTTGTTTGCAGTGAAAATAGATGTGATTTTTCTTTTTTTAGGTTCTGTAGTTTGATTCTCTGAGGTCCACTAGTTGAGAAAGTGATCACTGAGTTAGGCATTTATGTAGATTGGAACTGTATTTTAGTACAAGCAATGAAAGTTTAAGCTCGTAATTGATTCTTGTGATTCTTGTTCTTATCTAGTTGACTTGAAGAAGCTGCTTTAGCTGAACTAGTATTGGTCTCTACACAGATCAATGTATAGGCTGCTACTGCTAGTGTTGAAGATGCAACTTTCTTGGAATCTGAGAATGTTTCTGTGATTGTGTGTTATGGATCTTTTATATTAGTGTTAAAGTTGTGGCAGTATATTTGCTGTTTGAATATTTTAATGGTTGGAGGCTGCTTATGATGATCTTGTTGTGTTTTCGTTTTGGAAATGAATAACAGAGCTTTAGATTATCCTCGGGAGAAGGATGGAGCGCGCGTTCAGATGAGATTATCATACAGCCCGACTGCTCAATTTTTTCTTTTTCTTGTACAATGGACTGATTGTAAGCTTGCTGGTTTCCTCGGTTTACTCAGAGTTCTTATTTATATGGTACTGTCCTCTTTGTTTTACTTACTACATCCTTCTTCATACTCTTCTTTGTGATTGTTTGATTAACCTGTTGAGTTATATTTGGGTTCAGACTTATGCAGATGGGAAAACAACCATGTCGGTTTACGAAAGAAAAGCCAGTATTAGAGAGTTCCAAGGTATGCTTATATATATGGCGATGATATTATTTCTGGTAAACAAGATTGATATCGTTTAATTCTTATGAGCTTTTTAATATTTTCGTTATGTTTTAGCTGTGATATTACCATCTTTGTCACAACTACAAAGGGGTGTTACAGACATAGATGACAGCAAACAAAAAGAGGTATGCAAGATGCGATACAGAAAGAAGGATGAGAGCGAAATGTCGGAGATTGAGATCGAGAGGGAAGAAGAATGTGGAATCTGTATGGAGATGAACAGCAAGGTGGTGCTACCAAACTGTACTCATTCTTTATGCATCAAGTGTTACCGCGATTGGTAAGTTAACTTAAAAGCTTGAAACATGTTGAATGTAACGGGTTTACTGAATAAGAGTTATGTTTTTTCTTAGGCGAGGGAGATCACAGTCATGCCCGTTCTGCAGAGACAGCCTTAAAAGAGTAGATTCAGGTGATCTCTGGATGTTTTTGGACCAAAACGATACAGTGAATCTCACTGCAATCGCTAGAGAGAACCAGAAACGATTGTTTATGTACATTGAGAAGTTACCACTAGTGGTTCCAGATCAAGTGTATGCGTCTTCTCCTTACGATTTCCATGTGAGATGAAGGCGGAAAACCGGTTCTGGTAAATCTTTATCTGTATACTTGGGGAAAAGGAGGACTTGTTTTGTAAATGTATTAGAGTTAGTACAAGTAGTAGTAATCAGTCACTTTCTTCACCATTATCTTGGGAAGGTTCCACTTACTACGTGCTTTTTCTGCATTTTGCTTTGGTTTCCTTCTATCTCGTAAAGCTTCAAGAAGCTCATGTATAGTTAGCAATTTATGAACTTAAACCTCCTCATCAAGAAGAGTGTTTCACTTACAGTATAATCTACATTTGGATATCAGAAAATCTTGCAAAATTCAACTCTTTTCTTAAAAAAAAAATTGTCTAATAATTTTTCTCACAATGATTGGTTATTTACTTGGAAACTCAAATTGGTGATTGGTTATTTACTTGGAAAGTAGGTGATCAATAAATAAAAAGAAATGGGGAAAAAAGTTGGTGATCCGGTTCACTGTATAAAATCAAAAAAATAAAAGCAAACCGACCCATTGTTCGGTATAATATAACGTAACCCGGCCCACAAAATTCTGTCGTAACCAAACCGACCCATGATTCAGCCAACATAACCCGACCCGTACAATTCTATTACGCGTCTCCGGCGACTGACTATACTTGCCGTTCGGAGTTAGGGTTTTACTCCGAGAGAAAATTGAGTCAGCGATGAATCCGTTGACAAGGTGAAGAAGACGCAGAGCATTAACGCGAAAGAATTAGATCTAGGGATTTACGACGAAGCATCTTGGCACGCCAAGTACAAAGATTCAGCCTACGTTTACGTCGGAGAATTACCTTACGATCTCACGGAGGGTGACCTCCTCGCCGTTTTCTCACAGTACGTGTTTCTTCTCACATTGTTGAATTTAGTATATTATACCTAGCTAGTGGATGATTCTTAATTCTGAAATATTTGTTTGATTGAAGATATGGTGAAGTTGTTGATTTGAATCTTGTTCGAGATAAAGGAACTGGGAGATCAAAAAGATTTGCGTTTGTTGCTTATGAAGATCAGAGAAGTACTAATCTTGCTGTTGGTTAGTCTATAAAATCCTTTTGCTTTATGGATATTACTACACATTGGTTCTTGCTTCTCTTGGTTTCGATTCTTCTCTTAATTGTTAGATAATATCAATGGAGCTAAGGTGTTGGGAAGGATAATAAAAGTGGAGCATTGTGGTAAATACTTAAAGAGAGAAGAGGAAGATGAAGAGACGAAGCAGAAGAAGAGAGAAGCTCCGTGGTGTTTGCAGAGCTTTTCAGAGAAAGGAGTGTACTCGTGGAGATTCTTGCAAATTTTCTCACGATGAAAATGTAAGAAAGAACATTCTTCTCAGATATATATAACATTTGAATCAACATGCTCTTCTTATTGATTTTGTATTGATTCTTTATATGAACAGAGAGCTGCCAATACCGGGTGGGGTCACGAAGATCGTAGAAGTTCCAAGTGAGAGATCAAGTAAGTAAATACCATAATGATGTAGAGGATAAATAGGGATTGTTCATATTGATATCCAAGTGGTAATGCTCTACATTGAAGAATGGTTTCTAAGTTGTAGCTAGAATCTAATGGAAAATGTGATTTATTGACCATTAGCTTACACACCGGTGTTTTGCTCTGTATATGTCGATCTTATTTTCAGTGTTCACCTTTACATTTACAGATTGTTTAGTATAGGAAACACAGAGTTGATATGGTTTAGAATTTAGACAGGAGACCGTTTCTTGAGTTTCTTGGCTATTCCTGCAAAGTACTTGCCATGGTAATTTGCCTGCTGAATCTCCAGCTCTGTTGGCTCGCGTGATCCATCAGCTGCATAAGTCCCTGAGCCATAAGGCGAACCACCTTTCACCTCTCCCATCTCGTACATACTTTTACCGAATGTGTATCCTACCGGTACAAATATCATCCCGTGATGAGCCAGTTTTGTCACTGCCGTCAACCTGCAGATTACAAATGAATCACTTGCATGTGTTCTTCTAACATTTATGTGTTAGGAGGACTATGTTCTTACGCAGTTAGTTCTTGGCCTCCACCGTGGAAACCCGTACTCCAGAAGATTCCTGCAGGTTTCCCAGCGAGAGCCTGTGTAGTCCAGAGATCATTTGTATTGTCAAAGAAAGTCATGACCTGTGATGCCATCACTCCAAACCTAGAAGGAAAGCCAAACATGAATCCGTCGGCTTCCGCCAGTTGTTCTGGTCGAATATCCGGCACATCGTCCGGTCTTGGAACGGCCTTCACTTTCTCCAATATTTTCTCCGGTAATGTCTCTGGCACTTGCCAAAGTGTTGCTTCCACGTCTGGAACAGAGTTTACTCCCCGAAGTACCTCTCGTGCCATTGTCTCGACGTGGCCGTGCAAGGAATAGTACCTAACAGAAAAGTCCAAGAACCCAATTTTTCGTCAAAACCAAACTGGTACGAGGATTCAATCTCGTCCTGTGTGAGTCAGTAGTACAAAATCGCAGATTACTCTTGATCGGGAAATTGATCGCCAGTTGTTTAACTTGGCACTGATTAGTTTAAACTTTAAAGACTCACACAATATAAATCTTGGTGACAGCCATAGCTTAGAGCTTGAAGTTACTGACAACAAAAACTCTTTGTCCCTGAAACTAAGAACAAGATACAGTTAACTTCTAACATCTGATTATTTTCGATGATTAAAATCATGATTTCTATATCGAAGAGAAGACATTTATACGTTCCTTTGAGGATCAGCATGGTTTGTTTATCACGCCGTCACAAGCTTTGACTAAATTTAGTCGAAATGGGAATTTTACAAAAGCTGACATTATTGGATTTCCTAATTCGAAACGGCTCCAATGCATAAAGTAGGAATTCTGAGAAGTAACTAACCTTTGTGAAAAGGGCCAAGGAGGAGGAGGAGAAGAAGATACAGTTTTGATGTTCGGAGTTAGCTTCGGAGATGTTCAAGAACAATACGACTTCAGGTTTGGTGAAGATGATCTTTAAGAACTATAGATGACGTGGCAATGAGTTTGACCGACCATTTTTTTCTCTTAAATGGGCTCATTATCTTCAAGCCCAATAAAATGATTTAATCGGCTTCAATGCAAAACGTTTTTTGGGCTTGAAGATAATGAGCCCATGTCTCTCCTTTGGGATAATTTAGTCAAACAAATGATGATAAATCTCATATGATTAAAAAGTATAAATCCCATAGTATATAGTATTAAATTTAAGAAATAACTATTATGTATAGTATACACATATCGTTCATAATATTTAGGAAAAACTTTATGGTGTAGAAATATTTTAAGAAATAAATATGTAGTAGTCAAATATAACAAGATTTATAGGACAACAAATTAATAATTTCTATAATTTTTTGAAGTTTTTACGAAAAGTAGTCAAGTAAATATCTAGTAGTCAAATACCTTAAGATTCTTTTCTTATTCAGATAAATAATAAAACCAATGTCGACTAGGAATAAACAGATTTTTATCAGAAGATCTCTAAGATATTGTAAGAAATTAAATTTTGAAAAGTAAATTTTTGTATAAAAACTGTTTAGTAGTATAGAAAAATATCCTTTCATTTCATGTCAATACATCTCCACAGAAAATAAAAAGTTGCAGTAATCTTAAAAAAAAAAAAAAAGTTTTAAAGATGGCGAAATTACGAGAAGCTTCATTTTGTGCACTCGCATGTGTCCTTGTATTGTTCTTGAGTTTTGTCTCGGCAGACACATATAATCGTCAAGATAAACAAGTATGTTATTAAATTAAATAAAGAATAATCAATAAATTTTGTTTCTCCCTATCATTTGATCCATAGTTCACGATGATAACGATGATAACAATCCATGAAGGTGTATGTTGTCTACATGGGTTCACTTCCGTCTCAACCGGACTACAAACCAACGTCTGATCACATAAGTATTCTTCAACAAGTCACCGGCGAAAGGTGTGATTAGTTACAATTAATTTTAAAAATTGTTATGAAGATAAGATACTAACAAGTGATTTCTTTCCTAGTTCGATGGAAGGTCGTTTGGTGAGAAGTTACAAGAAGAGTTTCAACGGGTTCTCTGCCCGGCTCACTGAGTCAGAACGAAAAAGAGTAGCCGGTGAGTGTTCTTCCATCGAGACGTACATTTTCTGTTGAAATGTTTTTTAAGGCTAAACGTTTTAAAACCCTTTGTGTTGATAGAAATGGAGGGAGTTGTGTCCGTGTTCCCGAGCAAGAAGTACAAGCTCCATACAACGGCATCTTGGGACTTCATGGGATTGAAGGAAGGAAAGAATACAAAACGAAACTTGGCCGTTGAGAGTGATACTATTGTCGGAGTTTTCGACACTGGGATTTCGCCAGAGTCAGAAAGCTTCTCCGGTAAAGGATTTGGTCCTCCTCCTAAGAAATGGAAAGGAGTTTGTAAAGGCGGCAAAAACTTCACTTGCAACAAGTAATTCTCTTAAATTACAATAAAGAGTCGTATTAGGGACGTATTTTGAAGAAATTAGTTTTGTGTTTGGGCATAAAATATTTTGGTTACAAAAATAAACTATAGAGTTAATATTAATAATGAATCTGCTTACAATGTTTCAGCAAGTTGATTGGAGCAAGAGACTATACAAACGAAGGCACCAGGGACATTGAAGGCCACGGTACACACACAGCATCCACAGCGGCTGGAAACGTAGTCGAGAACACAAGCTTCTATGGGATTGGTAATGGAACTGCGAGAGGCGGCGTTCCAGACTCAAGAATCGCAGCTTACAAAGTTTGTAGCGGAGCAGGTTGTAGCTCGGAGTACATACTATCGGCGTTCGATGATGCGATCGCAGATGGTGTCGACGTCATCAGCGCCTCCCTCGGGGGAGACACCGCGTACATGTATGAAAAGGACCCGATTGCGATAGGGGCTTTTCACGCTATGGCCAAAGGGATTCTCACTGTGCAGTCAGCTGGTAACAATGGTCCGAATCCAACCGTGAGCGTAGCACCGTGGATCTTAACCGTTGCAGCCAGCACCACAAACCGTAGGATTGTCACTAAAGTCGTTCTCGGAAACGGCAAGACACTTGTCGTAAGTACCAAGAAACGTTCTCATATCTATGATCCTAGTCTCCTTCTCATTAACGATGTCTCTTTTTTTTTATAACAGGGGCAATCAGTGAATGCTTTTGATCTGAAAGGAAAACAGTATCCTCTTGTGTACGAAACATCGGTTGAGAAGTGTAATAATGAATCTCTGGTGAAGGGAAAGATTGTTGTGTGAAGTTATGCGATTGGTTCACAAGTCCCTGTTGCATTCATATTTAGAGACAAAAAAGAGTTCGCCTCTGTTCAACCTTGGCCCGTCTCTTCTCTATCACTAGACGACTTTGGCTCTCTCATTTCTTACATTAACTCCACAAAGTAACGAACAAATCATCTCCATGTTTCATACTCTTATCATGTGGTCTGGATTCTCATTCTTTGTCTTGATATCTTTGTGTTTATTTATCTCAGGTCCCCGAAAGCGACTATTCTAAAAAGTGAAGCAATCTTTAACCAGACAGATCCTAAAGTTGCTGGATTCTCTTCTCGCGGTCCAAACACTATCGCGGTTGATATTCTTAAGGTATAACATTTGTATGATGCTACCTAATTCTCTTTCGTTTCCCAGCCTAAGAGAAAATGGTTGATTGAATTGCAGCCGGATATAACAGCACCAGGAGTGGAAATCCTCGCTGCTTATTCACCTTTGGTTTCACCATCTGCAACAACGTTGGACAATAGGCGTGTGAACTACACTATTACCTCAGGAACTTCGATGGCTTGTCCACACGTTTCAGGTGTGGCTGCGTACATCAAGACGTTTCATCCTGAATGGTATCCTTCCATGATCCAATCTGCCATCATGACAACCGGTAAACAAAAGTCATATACATCTGTTACTTTCTTGTAGTACAAGTAACAGTTTTGTTGATTACTCTGTTCTTATTATTTACTACTCTTTGCAGCTTGGCCGATGAATCCTTCTGGAACTGACGCAGTATCAACCGAGTTTGCCTATGGATCTGGACATATCGACCCAATAGCAGCTATAAATCCAGGACTCGTGTATGAATTAGGCAAATCAGACCACATTGCCTTTCTCTGTGGCTTGAATTACAATGCGACTACCCTAAAACTCATCGCCGGTGAAGCTGTCACTTGCACTGGCAAGACCTTACCAAGAAACCTAAACTATCCTTCAATGTCAGCTAAATTGTCGAAATCTAAAAGCTCCTTCACCGTGACTTTCAACAGAACCGTAACCAACGTAGGTACCTCCAACTCAACATACAAATCAAAAGTTGTGATAAATCACGGATCTAAGCTCAAAGTCAAGGTCTCGCCTAGTGTTCTATCCATGAAGTCAGTGAACGAGAAGCAGTCTTTCACGGTGAGTGTTTCAGGCAACGATCTCAACCCAAAATTGCCCTCGTCTGCAAACCTAATCTGGTCAGATGGAACACATAACGTGAGAAGTCCCATTGTTGTTTATACTGATTATGCATCATCAGTTGACATCTTTTAAGTTTAAAATCAAATTTCCCATTGTTTTATTTCATGACATCTCGTTTAGTATACATTAGGTTTAAGATGAAAGAATAGTAAGTACTGTAACTCATTTTGTCATTGAATTACAATATTATGTTATTGGTTTATTGATTCTACACAAAATCTAATCATCAAATTATTGTATCTTGAATTCTTGATAAGGTATTCTAAAAGCCTTTGAGAATCTACAAGCAAAACTAATCTACGAGAATATGCAAAACTCTTTGGCAAGCATCGATACATACCATTTGGAGAGAACGCAATGAGCGTAAACATGGTACAAGACCCAACCCATCTAGTCGTCTTATCAAATGGATTGATAGACACATTCGCAATCAACTTTCGGCTCTCAAAATCAGTGGCGATCAGAAATACAACAATGGACTCCAACTTTGGTTTGCATCAAGGAGGATACATTGAGAACAGTACCTAAGAGTTTCTTTTTAAAATTTTCAAAACTTCTTTAAAAATTGTTGTACTTGTTGTAAAAACGTTCAGTTCTCTTTTTGAATCTAATTTAACATTAAATTCAAAAAAAAAAAAAAAAACTCTTTAGCAAAACTGTTACCAAGACGATTGAAAAGCGATTCCGCTATATATTACTTGCGTTAAAATATAACTAGAAAAGACATAACATGATTAATCCACTTAAACTCACTTTTCAGCGTTTTATAAAAATTCTACGAATATTTTATCCATTTAAGTTCGTTCGTTAACAATTATTTTGTTATTCCACTATTTATCTGACATTACCACTCAAACTCAAAGTAATAATGTAATACCAAGTGTTATTGTAATAACAAGAATCAAATTTTGGTCAATATACAACGATATATACCAATTTCCTATATATTGTTTTTGGACAAAGCCAACGATATATACCATTTGATCCAGTCATCCAGTTATCATCACTAAAATCTACTATAGTTGGTAATGGTTATTCTTATCGTAATTTACAAATAAAGAAACAGAATCACAAGGATTTCATTGGAGGATTTTTTCCTTGAGGCATGAGTCAAATATTTATACATAAACAAATTGAAAGTTTGTTTCATTGTCTTGAAAGAAAAAGATGGCGAAACGAGATTATTTTTGTTTCGTTGTCTTGTTTTTGAGTTCAGTCTCAGCAGTCATAGATGATCCTCAAAATAAACAAGTGAGTTCTCATAACTTAAAATTATCGAGTTTTTTTTCTTTTTTCTTTTTTTCTATGTAATATATCTTGTTTCTCTCTAGTATACAATCCATCCTACATGATTATAAATATTTGTAATTCATGAAGGTGTATGTTGTCTACATGGGCTCACTTCCGTCTTTACTGGAATACACACCACTGTCGCATCATATGAGTATTCTTCAAGAAGTCACCGGAGATAGGTGCGATTTAATTAATTCATTCTCTAACCATTGATTAGTCATGAGGATTTATAACTATAGTGATATATACGTATGTACACTCTAGTTCGGTGGAAGGTCGTTTGGTGAGAAGTTACAAGAGGAGTTTCAACGGTTTCGCGGCCCGACTCACTGAGTCAGAACGAATAAGAGTAGCCGGTTAGTGTTCTTTGATCGAGACATATTTTACGTTGAAATGTTTTTTTAAGGTTAAAATATTTGAAACCCTTTTGTGTTGGTTAGAAATGGAGGGAGTTGTGTCTGTGTTTCCGAACATTAACTACAAACTCCAAACGACGGCGTCTTGGGATTTCTTGGGGTTGAAGGAAGGAAAAAATACAAAGCGAAACTTGGCCATAGAAAGTGATACTATTATCGGATTCATCGACAGTGGGATTTGGCCAGAATCCGAGAGCTTTTCTGATAAAGGCTTTGGTCCTCCTCCTAAGAAATGGAAAGGTGTTTGTTCCGGCGGCAAAAACTTCACTTGCAACAAGTAATTCTCTTAATTTCTCTAATAGTATTGTTTTAGGCAACAAGTAATTCTCTTAATAGATTGATGTGTTGACAATGTTTCAGCAAGTTGATCGGAGCAAGAGACTACACAAGCGAAGGCACTAGGGACCTCCAAGGTCACGGTACTCACACAGCGTCCACAGCGGCTGGAAACGCAGTTGCGGACGCAAGCTTCTTTGGAATAGGCAATGGAACGGCAAGAGGCGGTGTTCCAGCCTCTAGAATCGCAGCTTACAAAGTCTGCTCAGAGAAAGATTGTACCGCGGCATCTCTACTGTCTGCCTTCGATGATGCGATAGCAGACGGTGTTGACCTCATCAGCATCTCTCTCGCGTCAGAATTTCCCCAAAAGTACTATAAGGATGCGATAGCGATTGGGGCTTTTCACGCTAATGTCAAAGGGATTCTTACTGTGAATTCAGCCGGTAATTCCGGTTCGTTTCCATCCACAACCGCGAGCGTAGCGCCGTGGATATTATCGGTTGCAGCCAGCAACACGAACCGTGGGTTTTTCACCAAAGTTGTTCTGGGAAACGGCAAGACACTTGTCGTAAGTATTCAAGTAACACACTTGTTTTTGTCATCATTGTAGCTCTGTCCCTTGAAATATCCTTTTTTCTTGACAGGGAAGATCAGTGAATTCTTTTGATCTGAAAGGAAAGAAGTATCCTCTTGTGTACGGAGATAATTTCAACGAATCTCTTGTGCAAGGAAAGATCTTGGTTTCCAAATTCCCAACTAGTTCAAAAGTAGCTGTTGGATCCATACTTATAGACGACTATCAACACTATGCTTTACTTAGCTCCAAGCCCTTCAGTCTTCTACCACCAGACGACTTTGACTCTCTCGTCTCTTACATTAACTCCACAAGGTAGCTAACGGTCTTCTCGCAAAAACTCTAGATTCTCCTTCTTTGTCCTGATACCTCTGTGTTTGTTTTCTCAGGTCCCCGCAAGGGACTTTTCTTAAAACTGAGGCATTCTTTAATCAGACAGCTCCTACAGTTGCTTCCTTCTCTTCTCGTGGTCCTAACTTCATCGCTGTTGATCTTCTTAAGGTATATTATTATTTCTGCTCTTGATTCTTTTTTTATCTTTCCTGGCCTGAGAGACAATGGTTGGTGGATGGATTGCAGCCAGATATATCAGCACCAGGAGTGGAGATTCTCGCAGCCTATTCACCTTTGGGTTCACCATCTGAGGAAGAGAGCGATAAAAGACGTGTAAAGTACTCTGTTATGTCGGGAACTTCTATGTCTTGTCCGCACGTTGCAGGTGTGGCTGCGTACATCAGGACTTTCCATCCAAAATGGTCTCCTTCCGTTATCCAATCTGCCATCATGACAACCGGTAAGCGAAAACTAAATCCAATATTTAGTATCTTGCCCTACAAGTAACCTCTGTTTTAAACTCTGTTCTTATAAAGTCTCTTTACTAATAATCGTTGCAGCTTGGCCAATGAAACCTAATAGACCTGGCTTTGCATCAACCGAGTTTGCTTATGGAGCTGGACATGTCGACCAAATAGCCGCTATTAACCCTGGACTCGTCTATGAATTAGACAAAGCAGACCACATCGCCTTTCTTTGCGGTTTGAACTACACTTCGAAAACCCTTCATCTCATCGCCGGTGAAGCCGTTACTTGCAGTGGAAATACCTTACCAAGAAACCTCAACTATCCTTCAATGTCAGCTAAAATTGATGGATATAATAGCTCCTTCACCGTGACTTTCAAAAGAACCGTCACCAATCTCGGTACCCCCAACTCTACGTACAAATCCAAGATCGTCTTAAATCACGGAGCTAAGCTCGTCAAGGTCTCGCCTAGTGTTCTTTCTTTTAAAAGGGTGAACGAAAAACAGTCTTTCACAGTAACTTTTTCAGGCAATCTCAACCTAAATCTACCTACATCTGCAAATCTAATCTGGTCTGATGGAACACATAACGTGAGAAGTGTGATTGTTGTCTACACAACGTGAGGCAGTATCAGTTCACCGTAGTCATCATTATCATAATATTGTCGCCGATGTGTTTCTTTCTGATGATTGGTTTTCGTGTTTCAGAGCTTTGCATTTATTTGAATTAAATTCATCTATATGTCCTAGAATAAATATATTAATTGAAGCTTTCTCTTTCTAACTATCATCTCAAGTCTCAAGAAAAAAAAATTGTAATAAAAATATTTATTTACGGCGGGAAGTTGAAAAAACGAAAAGAAGTTGAGTTCATAATAGATAAGACAAATTTACACCAATATGTTTTCTAAAAGTATAAACACAATATTACTACTGTTAACATGAAAAATAAATCATTTGAGAGGATGTACGGGATTAAAGTTCAGAATCTCTTAGAAATTTTTAAAATTTTGAAAAATCTAAACCAATAACCAATAAACTATTTATAACATTTTGCTATGAAATATCAGTGGCTCTTGGCTACGAATAGCCACGGCTTATTTGTAATTAGTCGCAAGCAATCATTAGCCACTACGACTCCACATTTGTTTTGTGTTATTGAATGTTTTTTTTAAATTCTCATATTTGTTTAGTATGAGGAAAAAAATGAAAGAGAGAATAATTGTTGTAACATTTTTTTGTTTTGTTTTCAGTAAAAATATAAAAGAAATTTAGTTCAGACCAAATGTATAAAATAAAACAAGAGATATGTTTCCTAAAGATATAAATACATTGATACCATTCTATGTTTTCGAGATACCATTTAATACGAAAATATCATTAATATATGGTAATACTAGTTTTATTAGTCAAATGATATGATTCATATCCTACCATACGAATATGATACCATTTGATACAGATAATCATTAATATATGGTAATACTAGTTTTTATTATAATCAAAAGGTAAAGAAACAAAATCAGAGGTATTTAATTAGGATTTTTATTCTTGACACGGTTTAGGAATGATTCTATCATTTATACATCCTTTGGATCTCCATATCATTTGAAAGTTTATTCATTCATAAGAAAAGGATGGTGAAACGAGCTTCCTTTTGTCTCCTCTCATGTCTCATTATATTGTTTTTGAGTTCAGTCTCAGCAATTATATATGATCCTCAAGATAAACAAGTATTTAAATCATTGTCAATATATTTTGTTTCTCCTTATTATACGATCTTTCTTACATGATGATAATGATGATGATGATGATGATAATCCATGAAGGTGTATGTTGTCTATATGGGCTCACTTCCGTCTCAACCAAACTACACACCAATGTCGAATCACATAAATATTCTTCAAGAGGTCACCGGAGAAAGGTGTGGTTTTATTAATTCATTCTCTAATCTATGATTGGTTATAATTAGTTTACGTTATGAGGATTATAAAAGTGATATACACATATGTATACTATAGTTCCATAGAAGGTCGTTTGGTGAGAAGTTACAAGAGGAGTTTCAACGGTTTCTCGGCCCTACTCACTGAGTCAGAACGAGAGGGAGTAGCCGGTTAGTGTTCTTAGATCGAGACACATTTTATGTTGAAATGTTTTTAAAGATTTAACCATTTGAAACTCTTTTGTGTTGTTAGAAATGGAGGGAGTTGTGTCTGTGTTCCGGAGTAAGAACTACAAACTCCAAACGACGGCGTCTTGGGACTTCATGGGAATGAAGGAAGGTAAGAATACAAAGAGAAACTTCGCCGTAGAGAGTGATACTATTATCGGATTCATCGACAGTGGGATTTGGCCAGAATCCGAGAGCTTTTCTGATAAAGGCTTTGGTCCTCCTCCTAAGAAATGGAAAGGTGTTTGTAAAGGTGGCAAAAACTTTACTTGTAACAAGTAAGTCATTAAAATTTCTCTAATAGAAGATTAGTATTGTTTTAGGCAGAGATTGATGTGTTCACAATTTCAGCAAGTTGATCGGAGCAAGAGACTACACAAGCGAAGGCACTAGGGACCTCCAAGGACATGGTACTCACACAACGTCCACAGCGGCTGGAAACGCAGTTGCGGATACAAGCTTCTTTGGAATAGGCAATGGAACAGCGAGAGGCGGTGTTCCAGCCTCTAGAGTCGCAGCTTACAAAGTCTGCACCATAACAGGGTGTAGCGATGATAACGTACTGTCTGCGTTTGATGATGCGATCGCAGACGGTGTTGACCTCATCAGCGTCTCTCTCGGGGGAGATTACCCTTCCTTATATGCAGAGGACACAATTGCGATTGGGGCTTTTCACGCTATGGCCAAAGGGATTCTCACTGTGCACTCAGCCGGTAACGCTGGTCCGAATCCGACCACAGTTGTGAGCGTAGCGCCGTGGATGTTAACGGTTGCAGCAACCACCACCAACCGTAGGTTTTTAACCAAAGTTGTTCTTGGAAATGGCAAGACACTTGTTGTAAGTATCAAGTAACATTCTCATTTTCATCATCATAGTATCTTTGTCCCATTAAATTACCAATTGGGTTTTCTTAACAGGGGAAATCAGTGAATGCTTTTGATCTGAAAGGAAAGAAGTATCCTCTTGAGTACGGAGATTATTTGAACGAATCTCTGGTGAAAGGAAAGATCTTGGTTTCCAGATACTTAAGTGGGTCAGAAGTAGCTGTTTCATTCATAACTACAGACAACAAAGACTATGCATCTATTAGCTCTCGGCCCCTCTCTGTTTTATCACAAGATGACTTTGACTCTCTCGTCTCTTACATTAACTCCACAAGGTACCTAGCAGTCTTCTTTCTATTTCATTACTCTTAATATTCTCCTTCTTTGTCCTCTGATACCCTTGTGTTTGCTTTCTCAGGTCCCCGCAAGGGTCTGTTCTTAAAACTGAGGCAATCTTTAATCAGTTATCTCCTAAAGTTGCTTCTTTCTCTTCCCGCGGTCCAAACACTATTGCGGTTGATATTCTTAAGGTATCATATTATTTATGCTCTTGATTCTTTCTTTTTTTTTCCTGGCCTGAGAGACAATGGTTGGTGGATGGATTGCAGCCAGATATATCAGCACCAGGAGTGGAGATTCTCGCTGCGTATTCACCTTTGAGTTTACCATCTGAGGACAGGCGCGATAAAAGACGTGTAAAGTACTCTGTACTGTCCGGAACTTCTATGGCTTGTCCACACGTTACAGGCGTGGCTGCGTACATCAAGACATTTCATCCTGATTGGTCTCCTTCCGTAATCCAATCTGCCATCATGACAACCGGTAAACAAAAGTCCAACTTTTACTTTCTTGCATCGCAAGTAACGTGTGTTGACAACTCTGTTCTTATACTGTCTCTTAATGAATCTTTGCAGCTTGGCAGATGAATGCTACTGGAACTGGGGCTGAATCGACCGAGTTTGCTTATGGAGCTGGCCATGTCGACCCAATAGCCGCTATAAATCCTGGACTTGTCTATGAGTTGAACAAAACAGACCACATCTCCTTTCTCTGCGGCATGAACTACACTTCGAAAACCCTTAAACTAATTTCAGGTGATGCCGTCATTTGCAGTGGAAAAACATTACAAAGAAACCTCAACTATCCTTCGATGTCAGCTAAACTTTCGGAATCTAATAGCTCCTTCACCGTGACTTTCAAAAGAACCGTCACCAACCTTGGTACCGCCAACTCTACATACAAATCAAAGATTGTCTTAAATCATGGATCTAAGCTCAATGTCAAGGTTTCGCCTAGTGTCCTTTCTATGAAATCGTTGAAGGAAAAGCAATCTTTCACAGTGACTGTTTCGGGCAGCAATATCGACCCAAAACTGCCTTCGTCTGCAAATCTAATATGGTCTGATGGAACACATAACGTGAGAAGCCCCATTGTTGTGTATATTGATGGTTACTGATGAGGCATTATCAGTTCACCATAGTTATCAATCATCATAACATTTTGCTATACATATATTTCTTCAAAAACATGTCTACTCCATATACGTTTTCTGATTATGTCATCATAATGCAAAATGAAAATAAAGTACTAAACGATCGAGAAAAAAACAGTTGTAAAAAAAAAAAAGATTTTGATTAAGGAGTTGAAGAAACAAAAACAAAATTGAGTTCTAAATAGATGTGACCAAATAAAAAGTAGATATCTATTTCCTAAAAATGTATTTGGTCAACATACGATACTTCTAGTTACCAAAAGAGTTTTGCTCAACATACAATCACAGCATTTGACAGAAATATCATTAAAATTACTAATTTTATACTAGTGTATAAATTATATCATGTTGATCTCGATAAAAACTGAGAAATTAGACAACCTTTAATTCATTTTATAAGAAAAAGATGGCGAGACGAGCAGATTCGTTTTGTCTCATATCATGTGTTCTTGTCTCGTTTGTAATTTCAGTCTCTGCAGTGACAGATGATTCTCAAGATAAACAAGTGAGTTCTCATAACTTAAGATTATCAAGTTTTTTTTTTTCTTGGTTTCTCTGTAATATATGACCAATCATACATAATGATAATCCATGAAGGTGTATGTTGTCTACATGGGCTCACTTCCGTCGTCTCGACTGGAATACACACCAATGTCGCATCATATGAGTATTCTTCAAGAGGTCACCGGAGAAAGGTGTGATTTAATTGAATCATTTCTGTAACCATTGATTAGTTATAATTAGCTTACGTTATGGGGATTATAACAAGTGATAATATACGTATGTACACTCTAGTTCGGTGGAAGGTCGTTTGGTGAGAAGTTACAAGAGGAGTTTCAACGGTTTTGCGGCCCGACTCACTGAGTCAGAACGAGAAAGAGTAGCCGGTTAGTGTTCTTTGATCGAGACATATTTTATGTTGAAATGTTTGAAATATATGAAACCCTTTTTTGTTGGTTAGAAATGGAGGGAGTTGTGTCTGTGTTTCCGGACATTAACTACAAACTCCAAACGACGGCGTCTTGGGATTTCTTGGGGTTGAAGGAAGGAAAAAATACAAAGCGAAACTTGGCCATAGAAAGTGATACTATTATCGGATTCATCGACAGTGGGATTTGGCCAGAATCCGAGAGCTTTTCTGATAAAGGCTTTGGTCCTCCTCCTAAGAAATGGAAAGGTGTTTGTTCCGCCGGCAAAAACTTCACTTGTAACAAGTAATTCTCTTAAATTAATTTCTCTCAATAAAGATTAGTATTAGGGATGTATTTTCAAGAAATTAGTTTTGTGTTTGGGCATAAAAATTTTGGTTACAAAAATAAACTATAGAGTTAATATTAATAATTAATCTGTGTACAATGTTTCAGCAAGTTGATTGGAGCAAGAGACTATACAAACGAAGGCACCAGGGACATTGAAGGCCACGGTACACACACAGCCTCAACAGCGGCTGGAAACGCAGTTAAGAACACAAGTTTCTACGGAATCGGTAATGGAACTGCGAGAGGTGGCGTTCCAGCCTCAAGAATCGCAGCTTACAAAGCCTGTAGCGAGATGGGGTGTACCACTGAATCTGTACTATCGGCGTTCGATGATGCGATAGCAGACGGTGTTGACCTCATCAGCATCTCTCTCGGGGCAAACTTAGTCCGCACGTACGAAACGGACCCGATAGCGATTGGGGCTTTTCACGCTATGGTCAAAGGTATTCTCACTGTGCAGTCAGCTGGTAACGGTGGTCCGAATCCGGGCTCAGTCATGAGTGTAGCACCATGGATCTTGACAGTTGCAGCAAGCAACACCAACCGTGGGTTTGTCACCAAAGTTGTACTCGGAAACGGCAAGACATTTGTCGTAAGTATCAAGTAACACTCTCATTTCTATCATCATAGTATATTTGTCCCTTTCAGTGACAAAGGGCTCTTTTGTTTTTTTGTCTAAACAGGGGAAATCATTGAACGCTTTTGATTTAAAAGGAAAGAATTATCCTCTGTATGGAGGTTCTACTGATGGACCTCTGCTTAGAGGGAAAATCTTGGTGAGTGAAGATAAAGTTAGTTCAGAAATCGTTGTTGCAAACATAAATGAAAATTACCATGACTATGCCTACGTTAGCATTCTGCCCTCCTCTGCTCTGTCAAAAGATGACTTTGACTCTGTCATCTCTTACGTTAACTCCACGAAGTAACCAACGATCTTCTCTTTTTTCATTTGGTCTAGATCCCCTACTTTGTCTTGATATCTCTGTGTTTGTATCCTCAGGTCCCCGCACGGGACTGTTCTAAAAAGTGAAGCAATCTTTAACCAGGCAGCTCCTAAAGTTGCTGGATTCTCTTCTCGCGGTCCAAACACTATTGCGGTTGATATACTTAAGGTATATAACATTTACATGCTCTTGATTCTTTTTTATTATCATTTCTTGACCTGAGAAACAATGGTTGGTGGATGGATTGCAGCCAGATGTAACAGCACCAGGAGTGGAGATTCTCGCTGCGTTTTCACCTTTGAATTCACCAGCTCAAGACAAAAGAGATAATAGACATGTAAAGTACTCTGTTCTGTCGGGAACTTCAATGTCTTGTCCACACGTTGCAGGCGTGGCTGCGTACATCAAGACGTTTCATCCTGAATGGTCTCCTTCCATGATCCAATCTGCCATCATGACAACTGGTAAGCAAAACTCATATCCAATTTTCATTTTCTTGCCCGGCAAATAACTTTGTTGGCAACTCTGTTCATAAACAGTCTATCCATTAACGTTTGCAGCTTGGCCGATGAATGCTACCGGAACTGCGGTTGCATCAACCGAGTTTGCTTATGGAGCTGGACATGTTGACCCAATAGCAGCTATAAATCCAGGTCTCGTTTATGAAATAGGCAAATCAGACCACATCGCCTTTCTCTGTGGTTTGAACTACAATGCGACTTCTCTAAAACTCATCGCTGGTGAAGCTGTCACTTGCACTGGCAAGACCTTACCAAGAAACCTAAACTACCCTTCAATGTCAGCTAAATTGCCGAAATCTGAAAGCTCCTTCATCGTGACTTTCAACAGAACCGTAACCAACGTAGGTACCCCAAACTCAACATACAAATCAAAGATTGTCTTAAATCACGGATCTAACCTCAAAGTCGAGGTCTCCCCAAGTGTTCTATCTATGAAGTCAGTGAAGGAGAAGCAGTCTTTTACAGTGACTGTTTCAGGGAGCAATATCGACCCAAAACTGCCTTCTTCTGCAAATCTAATATGGTCTGATGGAACCCATAACGTGAGAAGCCCCATTGTTGTTTATACTTATAGTGTTAGTGACTGATTAAGCATTATCAGATCACCATAATCATCAATCATCATATAATAAAAATCAATATTGTTGTTGTTGAGAATAGTGTTTCAATCCCATTTGAATCTATTTGAATTTAAAACTCATTCATACATTCTAAAAGAAGACATCATTTCAATTCAAGCATTGTCAATCATCTATTCTCAAGGATCCAATTAAATCAAACTCTAGGTTAAGATTTTGATAGACCTCCCAGTAACAAGAAGCAGAGGAATATCAGAAATGCAGCAGAGGAATATTACCTCAGCGAATTGAAACAATCATCTACAACGAAAAACTGTAAAGCTACGGATGATGTTACCGCGCGATTCGGACGATAATAAGCTTGCTCATGAATAATCTGTTGGAATTATGAATCCTAGGTTAAATCCTGCAAGAAGAAGAAGCTTCAATGAGAAGAAGAAGAAGACGCTGACGTCATGTTCGTGATAGGAGAAGAAGGATAGGGTCAACGAAGAAAGAATTTTTGTGGTTGAGGTAATTGGGCCAGGAACTAAATTAAAGCCCACTTAAGTATGGGTTTGGTTTATTAAGTGGATTAGGTTAACTTAACAATGATTCTTACCGTCCAACAGAGAGATGCGTAGATGCGTAGATGCGGGCCCATGGTAAGATTCCAACAACGTCTACACCAGATGATTTACTCCCGTTTCCTTAATTAGAAAGTTGTTGGGTCATACTATATGTTTACAAATTACAAATGGGCCTTATCCAAACTAAACATTGCCCTATTTGTTTGTGGATCTGACTGCATTCTGATTTGCGGGACAAAATCCTCGAGTTTAGTTCGCAAATATAAATATTTTCGACTAATACATAATTATCGAAAATATTATTTCGAATTTATAGAACAACATTTAAATTTGGTGAAATAGTAGTTAGCTAGAGCCTAACATTTAGAGTATATACATATAGAACTCTAGCTATTTAAACATACAGTTACGTTAATCAAACTAATGTAATAATCGCACATGTTACTATCTATACGGTTTACATTATATTATCAGAGTTAAGGACAAAAATGATTTCCCAAATTAATCATTTTATTCATCTTTTCTTTATTAGATTCGAATCATTTTATTCGAATTGTCATAAACTTTTTTGTGTTTTTGTGTTTTTTTCAATAAAATTATTTATAATATTATGCTCAAGGTAGAAGAAAGTTCTGCGTATGCCAATTTTACAATTGGAAAAAAGGTATGTGTGGGACTAAAGAATGTATATGATAACTTACTTTTCCGGTTTTTTTTAACGTAAAGAATATTGTTGGAGAGTGATGAAACTCAAAAGTTACAAAATTGGTTTTCATTTTTACTAGCTCATTTCATATTACTTGGGATATTCCACGGTGTTAATGTTAGCTAACCATTTATCTATTAGCATTTGCTATTTAGATATCATATATTTCGAGTGAATATGTTGCAAAATGAAAATAAACAAGACTAAAATTCATTAGTTTTGTTGCCAAACAAGTGGTTTTTACTAAATATGGATATTATTATTTTGTAATTGATTTCTATATTCTTTTGGTTGTTCGTAGATATTATCTTAATAATGGCGTCATATAAAGTACAATAGGAAATTATAGAGGATTTTGGAAAAATATCGATTTGAAATTTAGTGACTAATACGTCTAGATCCTCATAGAGTTATAGTAATCGATAATATCAATATTTCCTAGTTATCAGATTTTGTAATCTTCTTTGCTCATTGTTAACTTCTGGGGTATATATATATATAAAATTGTATTAATTTTTCTATAAAGTGAAAAAAAAATCCATAGCTATAAGGTCAATTTTATATATTTTAGAAAAAAAAAATAATGGAATTTAATGGGTCATTCATTGGTTTGAATTTATATAGCAACTCATTAAGTTCTCTCATATTCCTTATGACTAGCTAGCTAAACTATCTCCTTTGATTTGTGCTCTCCTCTCCTTTTGACTATTCTATTCTTCTTCATTTTTTCCATGGAAGACCGACGCCTTGTCCATGGAGCTGCGCCGCCGTTGACAGCCGTGGAGAGATTCTTATACGGTCAAAAGAATGATGCCTTGTGTTCCAAGAAACAAGAGAGTTCTAGAGACCAACCGATCGTGAAGACAAAAATATCGATTGAGACTAGAAGCGACAACAAAGAGAACACAACGTTTGGGCCGACGAGGGAGAAACACTTGGTCCTTAATGGCGGCAACAGAAACCCTACTGGAGAAGTGGTCGCTAGAAGTGCAGCCAGAGATTATCAAAACAGTACGAAGAAACGATCATCCAAGAACCTCATCAAAGGGCAATGGACGGCGGAAGAAGACAGGTATATATAGATAAAATGTTTTATTGCATCTATACAAGAGTCAAAATATTTAGTATATGCGTTTGTTAATACAAACATATATGTATATATATATAGGAAGTTGATAAGGTTGGTGAGGCAACATGGGGAGAGGAAATGGGCAATGATATCGGAGAAACTTGAGGGAAGAGCAGGCAAACAATGTCGTGAGAGATGGCATAATCATCTCCGTCCTGATATTAAGGTTTCTTTTTAGATCTCTCTTCACATAACATATAGTTTTTTCTAGATCTAGGGTTCTGACATAAGTCCCTCGATATCTACGTTTCTGCCAAAACAAAAAAAAAATCAGAAAGATGGATGGAGTGAAGAAGAAGAGAGGGTTCTTGTGGAATCACACATGAGAATCGGGAACAAATGGGCAGAGATCGCTAAACTCATACCAGGACGGACTGAGAATTCTATCAAGAACCATTGGAATGCGACCAAGAGACGTCAAAATTCAAAACGCAAACACAAACGCGAATCAAACGCTGATAACAATGATAGAGATGCCTCTCCATCAGCTAAAAGACCATGCATTCTCCAAGACTACATCAAAAGTATCGAGAGAAATAACATTAACAAGGACAATGACGAGAAGAAGAATGAGAACACCATCAGTGTTATTTCTACACCTAATCTTGATCAGATCTATTCTGATGGTGATTCCGCGTCGTCCATCCTTGGCGGTCCATATGACGAAGAGCTAGATTACTTTCAAAATATCTTTGCAAACCATCCGATTTCTCTTGAGAATTTAGGTTTGAGCCAAACTTCGGATGAGGTAACTCAGTCTTCATCATCTGGGTTCATGATCAAGAACCCTAACCCTAACTTGCACGACAGTGTTGGAATTCATCATCAAGAGGCAACGATCACAGCTCCGGCGAATACACCCCACCTTGCGTCTGATATCTACTTATCTTATTTATTGAACGGTACGACGTCTTCATACTCCGACACTCATTTTCCGTCTTCCTCATCTTCCACGTCATCCACCACCGTAGAGCATGGAGGCCACAACGAGTTTCTTGAGCCTCAAGCTAACTCTACAAGTGAAAGAAGAGAAATGGATCTGATAGAGATGCTCTCTGGTTCTATTCAAGGTAGCAACATCTGCTTCCCGTTGGTCTAGCTACATCCATGATCATGTGATGTTATTTGATCATTCTATCTTTATGTTCCTTTGTTTAATAATTTAGTCCTTTCAATTTCTTAAAACTTTCCATAGATCATAAGTTTCAAGCTGCTTCTCCTATCAAAATAATTAAGGTTTGTGTGCTAGCTACATTGTAGTCGATTTTTGTTTCTTGGAATTATATTGAAATCCTTCATTAATTTTGTTTTTTGGCTGTTTTCATCTTACGTTATATATGTTGTCAAGTAATTAAGCGACTAATTTAGACTTTAGAGATTAGCTAGTGTGAAATTGATTTCCACTTACGTTACGACATTGGTATTAATCAAATTTAAGTCCACTAATTATTTTGTTTTTGTATTCATCAAGTTAAACCAAATAAACTTTTATTCAAAAAGAGTTGAACAAACTCAAACAAACAAAGGCACAAAAAGTGCATATATATCATAATAAGTATTTTGTAGGTGGAGAAAACATAGAATAAAGTAGGTTGTTCTTAAAACAATTTAAACTTCAAATGACAAACATATTTACGATAATACCCTTAATGTGAATCATGCAAGCACCTCACCACGAGGTTGCAAATAAACACGTAAACCGTTCTTCATGAAAAGCGTCAGCGACATCTTTTGCTCAACGCGGTGACCGGGAACCGGAAAAACCCGGTAACGGAGGAGAACGGCTGAAGCCACCGACTTCATCTGATTATAAGCCAAGTCCTTTCCCAAGCAAGTCCTTGGTCCGGCGTTGAACGCTACGAACTTGTAACCATCTTTGGGAGTCTCAAACCGTTCACCGTCGGCTGTCAGCCACCGTTCCGGACGGAACTCGAGACAATCTTCGCCCCAAATTGTTTTCATACGTCCGATCGAGTAAATCGAGTAGGTCACCGTCGAGCCTCTTGGCACGAAAGTCCCGTCCGGCAAAACGTCATCGTCTACGACGTATTTGAAATCCTGGTCATTTGAAACGTTACTATACGTTACACACAGCTCTTTATTATGAATACATGATGAGTAATTTTGCGTCAATTCTTCCCTTTTTTATTTTGGTAAAAATAACACAAATTAAATACTCAAATTATGATTGTAAGTTTGTAACAGTCATTTGATACTAGAGCTAGCAGAAAAAGAAATCTGTAATATTCAGCTTAAAAGAAAAAACAATGGAATTCGTCAACTAGTCATAAAAGATTTATTTCAGGTGTTTCTATAAAAGTTGATATACATGTTTAGACATAAATCAATCTTTGTGCAATATCTAATTATTTCTGAATTTTTACGTTTTCTATGTAATTCTCGCCTAGCCAAAAGCGTTATAGTTAATGTTTCCATGAATGCAAATAGTTAGCCGTCAACAAAAAAAGAATGCAAATAATTAAAGAGAGAAAAATAAAAGATTTTAATTTATCACCTGAGGCACAGAAGGGTATAAACGCAGCGTTTCAGCCAAAGCAGCCTTGAGGTAAACGAGCCTATCTGCCTCGTCGAACTCTAACGGCTCCTCCGTCCATTTCTCCTGATCATTGCCACGTGTCTCCTTCAGAACCATCGACAACTCGTTAACGATCTTCGTTTCCACCTCCCGGTTATTCATGACGAGCCAGAAGAACCAGCTCAAGGCCACCGAAGAAGTGTCACGGCCCGCGAGAACAAAGTTAAGCGCGATACGCTGAAGAACATCTGTTGGAAGAACGTTACCGTTAACGTCACGTTTCTTCAAGAAACGTGACAAAAGATCATCGGAGGGAGAGTTTTTCCGAGCGTCGATTGCATCGTTCATGTAAGTCTCAACGACTTCAAGACTCTTCTTGAGCTTATCTTCTGATCCAATCCCCATAGCTTTCTGAATCCTCCACAAGAAACCGGTGTAGAGAAGTCTCTTTAGAGTAGCCTCTGTCGCGGTGTCAAAAGCGACAGAGAAGGGATTATCCGGTAGATCCAGAGAGAGCGTCTCCGGGTCTTTACCAAAAGTCAGACCACAAATGTTGTCAAAAGTTAACCTCAAAAACAAATCTTGAAGATCAACCGGTTTGTTGTTTTGAACCGCACGGTCTAATATAAGCCATAACCGGTTCTTGATAGTCCCGTTAACCCACCGAGCCATGGCTTGTCTAAGAGTTCTAGTTGTGAACTCAAGCGCTGCAGTCTTACGTTGCATGAGCCACGTGTCACCGTCGCTGTTGAAGATTCCTTGTCCTAACAGGTCGTGGAAAGCAGCGCGCCACATCGGACCTTTCGGATAGTTGTCGAACCGTGTCTTAAGGATATGCTCGACGTTTTTTGGGTGACACGTCACAGTGTAAAACCCTTGCGCCTTGGCTACGAAAGGTATCACCATGGTGCATGTTTGATACGTACCACCAGTTGCTCGGAGATTATCAGCGATCCAATCGTGAATTCGGCTCCGGTTAGCGATTAGATACGGTAAGCTTCCTACGAACGGTAAGACTTTGGGACCGGTTAGTCTTCGGGACAGGAAGTAGAACCAAAGAGCGTAGACTGATAGGGCTGCCACGGCGTAGCCGGTTAAGATAGAGTTTAGAGCTTCCATTATCCCGGTTTAGGCTTTTTGCTTTTGTTCTGTGGAGAGATTGTTAAGAGGCATATATGGTGAATGAGAGGTATGTGCCGTGTGCGTATATATATAAATGTAGAAATCATAGATATTTTTTAAATATAGGCTATAGTAAGAAAGGTTATATTTTGTTTCAATTAGGAGTAAGTAGTTGGGAAGATTAAATTTGGGTCGATAGGATAAGACTATTGTGAGTACAGTTTGGCATAATAGAACACGAAAGCAAATTAGTTTTCCCGTTTCAATTTAGTTATGATTATTTTTTTCTTTTGAAGCATTGATTATATGTTATATGTACATGCTTTATATATAAAAACGAGAGTAAACGACAATATTTCGTGAAAATCAACTAGATATGGGCTAAAGAACTTAAATTTCAAGATCAGAAATTACATACATAACCTTTGCAATGTATAACCAAAAAAGAATAGGCATTTCAAATTTTAATTTCTATGTTTTTGAAATAATTGTAGGAATTTAGTTAGAGATAAATATATACTTTTGTTGATATGAAATAAGCCTAGCTGCTAAAGATCTTTCTTCGCGGATAAAGATTTGGTCAATGGCAGTTAGCCCATTCTAAGAAACTGGGTTTACTTCGAGTCGAATACTTAAACGCACAATTGCGAAACATTTGAAAAACAATTATATAAATTAGATAAAAGTACAAATCAAAACACTAAAAATATATTGAGAAAATTCAAAGAAAACGCAACGGAAAATATGATCAAAAATGGCAAAGATCATACATATGTGGTTGAATTCGGACGGTTACTATAGACTATAGTTATGATGGTTCAGATTTTATTCTCAACAATGTTTTATTTGTCGCGTTACATTGTTAGTATATTAGTAAGAGTTTCGGTCTCAACAATTCAAATTATTTAGGCAAAAAAATCATCAGAAAATTTTTTTGGCTAGTCCACAATATCACACACTGATTTTTTTGTTTGCCATCACGCCATACACTAATAGTCTATAATTCAATATTAATTTGCAAAGTGAATGCAACTTAAGATAAAATTCCAATAATTAGCTTATTTGTGTGACTGTGTGTCTGTGTCCAAGAAAATTTTTGTAGTCAAATTTCAGATCACCCAATCCTAAAAAATACCAATTTTCTCTTTTCAAAAATTACACAAACTAAAGTAATAGAAAATTATAGTATTAAAAAACAAATCTTGAAACATAGACTATGTGGTATTTGGTTTTTTTCACAATGCTTTTAATAAGAGAATTTGTTACAACAAGAATGCAAATACATAACCAAAAGAAAGCCCAAAACTCTGCTCCCTCTCACGTGGCACTTCCAAATTCATATGTTTACTAACGTGTACCATCATCACCAATACTCATTCTCTAAATCAACATAATCTCAGCATCATCAACATAATCAACACGTAGATATGTGCTTGATTAAATGTCTGATACATATGTGAAAAATGAGAGAAACAAAGGATAAGACACTTATGGAAAGCTCATGTCAAAACGATCCAACGGCTCAGATTCGCTGACAATATAATCCCTTTGTAACTAAAGCCACACGAAAATTAACACACAGGAATCCAAAGAAGGACGGTGGCTTCGGTGGCCTGGGCCTCTTTGCCAAGAAATGAGATCAAATTGTGTAATCTCTGTAATCTGCATTTCTAACTCTAATTATTAATTCTTCGTTCATTGAGAATACAATATGAAAAGCTTCACGTTCTTAAAATCTCACATCTTATCATACTTGATCAGACAAGATCGTGCATGGTTTTGGCATTTTGGACTTGATGGAATCATCTTTCCCCATACGAAGTTGTATATTAACATAAATGGTCTCTGTATATATACAAGTGGAACAACAATACAATTGCCAATAACTTTGCAGAAAAAGGTAGCAAATACAACAACACATGCTCTGTTTGATACCAAGTAAAAGCTTTTTTTTTCTTCTATACATACTAAGTCATCGTTGCCCAGGATTCGCAGCTCCTTTTAGCTTTTTGATTCTTCTAAGTGAGGCAGAATCATCATCGATGCATACATCTTTCCATTTTATAGGCTTTGTAGATGTTAACTGGAGCTAGCTTGTGCTGGAAGTAAAGCAGTTTGTTTTCCTTTGATGAACACTGCAAGTTCCTCTGAGGGTACTACTCTATTTAACCATTTCTGCAACTCTTCACCTTCTACTTTCTCTTCATCTGAAACCAATCACATGTTTTCAAACAGAGTCAACTACTTTAGGAGCTATAAAAATTACGATATAAGACCATCAACATGTGAGTCTAGTGACCATATCATGCCATGTTGTTTTGATACCATTGGAATGAACCAGCCCATCTCAGAGATTATAAGCCCAAACTAGCCGTTCTTTAGAATACTGGTCTTATGTTTTGTTTCAGTAATTATAGTTTTAGTATCCAGAGGTGTCATGTGTTACCTTCCAGTTGAGCACCGAGCCCTTCTAATACATCTGGATTAGCGCGAACAACAGTCAACGCAACATCCAGAGCAGATTGCAACAAATTTGTCACCTCTCTTTGAACAAGGTCAACCAGATGCCCCTGTAAATTCAGCATGACATGTTAAGTTTGCTTTCCATTTTGAAAAAGACCAACAAGAAGTTTAGGTAGAATAGAGTTACCTGATCTCTTCCCCATGGTGATCCCCCAGAGTCATCAATCCCACCAGCAGAAAGCGTAGCCACAGAGACGGGTCCGATTTTCTCGTTGAGACCATATTCAGCTACTGCCTTATAGGCCATGTCGGTTGCTCTCCTGATATCATCAAGTGCACCTGTTGATATACGCCCCGAGTAAACAACCTCTTCAGCTGCACGACCTCCAAGAAGAGTTACCAAGCGGCCATGTAGTTCATCAATAAAGAGCAAATATCTGTCTTCATGCGTTGGGGGAATGTATGTAAAGCCCAATGCCCCTCCTGATCTTGGTAATATGCTTAATTTCTAAAAATACAATATGTATTAGCAGAGCATTAACACATGTAAAAAATGAGTATCAAGCAACATGCGGTTCTCACTGCTTTACCTCAACACGGGACTGTCCAGAAAGAAGACTTGCAACAGCTGTACCAACAACAGCATGCCCAGCTTCATGCCTTGCAACCACAGCTTTCTCACTACCTTTTAACCTAGCTGTTTTCTTCTCTATGCCCTGAAGCAAACGATGCAATGTAAGGAAACAAATTCTGATGAGAGGTACGATAGAGACTCAGAAAGAATAAGACAATACCGCTATAGATCGCTCGACAGCATGAATGAAGTCAATCTTATCAACAGTCATCTTGCTCTTCCTTCCCGCTAGCAAAGCAGCCTCATTAACCAGGTTTGCAAGGTCTGCCCTATAAAAACCAAACATAAAAGTTAACGAAATATACAGAAAAAAGCAGGTAAGAAACTTTCGGTCAAGAATAAAATACAAATTTTTACCCAGTAAAACCGGTTGTCATTGAGGCAATGCTAGCTAGGTTGACATCATCTCCCAAAGGAAGCTCTTTCTTTGAAACATGCACTTTCAAAATGGATTCTCTTCCAACTTTGTCAGGTGATTCCACCTGAAATTAAATGTCAGATAGCTTTGACAATGTATTACATTGCATGATCATACAGAGCCAGATATTCTACTAACCGTAACAACACGATCAAATCTCCCAGGCCGACGCAGGGCAGGGTCTAAGACATCAGCTCGATTGGTAGCTCCAAGAACAATAACTGCAGAGCTACTGTCAAAACCATCCATCTCCTGTAAACCAGTTCCCAACATATAAATGGATAATGCAAAGATCAAGAAAGCAACTCTGGCAGGAAAAGTGCATAATTACAAACTTACAGTGAGCAATTGATTCAAGGTTTGCTCCCTTTCATCATTGCTGACCATTCTGAATTTACCATCACGGCTTTTCGCGACAGCATCTATCTGAAATTGAAAGAAACACAAATACATTTGTAAAGATTTACATCGATACAAAGTAGCAGGTAATCTAACACTGATTTTGTATTCACACCTCATCTATAAATATAATTGACGGAGCCTCCTTCTTGGCTCGTGCAAATAGATCCCTTACGCGTGAGGCACCCATGCCAACATACAGCTCTACAAACTCACTTGCAGAGCAACTTATGAATGGAACATCAGATTCCCCAGCAACAGCTTTTGCAAGAAGGGTTTTCCCTGTTCCAGGAAGACCGACCTACCAAAACAGGGAAATAAAGCCATAAATTCTAAAGATAGTAACCAAACATTGCGCATAAACCACCTAAGAAATGGCCATAAGTTGTAACTACATTATTAAACTCACCAGTAGGACACCACGAGGAGGACGAGCACCTAGACGAACATACCTATCAGGATTCTTGAGAAATTCCTGCAACAGTTAAACCAAGTGTAAGAGAAATTAACAAGAGCATGAACACAAAGCAATTACAGAAACATTTGACAATCATTTCAGCAAAGTGCAGAGCATATATAAGGATAAATGAACCTACCACAATCTCTTCCAGCTCTTCCTTTGCTTCATCAACACCAGCAACATCTGCAAAAGTGATTGTTTCACCATCACCAGAAACTTTTCCCCCACCAGGACCACCAGACTTGCGGGTCCTCAGCTGTCCCGTTGTACTCTGTGTATACCTCACAGCTTTTAAGAAAAGTGCACATGGCCTTAACTTAAACAACCACATTACGGTATCATGAATATGCAAACCTGGGAAAAGTTAACAGGAAATCGGTGGAGAAGCCCTGCAAGCACTGCAATGTAGAACAGAACTATCTGAAACAAAAACAAAAAACAAGAAAAGAAGAAACCTTTTCAATCTAAGTGTTTCCTAAAGCCAACAAGCCATTATAATTCACGGTCTTACCAATCCAGAGTTGAAAAAGCCACCAGAGCGCTTATCAGGCGACCCGAATTCCACATTATTCTCAAGCATTTTCTCATACGGTGTTTTGATATCCCTCGGCCTAGTAGTGGAATACACAACTCTTTTAGTCGGAGCCACACTTCTAAGCATAGTCTCAGACGACTCAGAGAGCTTAATACTACTACTACTAGTTTCACTCTCTTGCAAATTCCCATCATCTTTCAACTTAAACAAAACATGAAAACCATCCACCTCCACTTTCTGAACCTCATCATTATTAACTTTACTCAAGAAATCACTATACGGTACACTCATAAACGTCGTCTGTGTCCGAGGCTCCGAACCCGGTAACGGGATTCCGGGTCGGAGCAATCGCACAACAAACATAACAATACCCAATTGTAGTAACATTACACCAATCTCCTGCGCTTGAATTATCGGTTTCCATTGCCATTTCTTCCCTTTAGACCACCATAACTCATTCTTACCTTGCTTCCGTCCTTTATCCTTATTGGTCTTTCCTTCTCCTTCACTTGAGCTAGCTTTCTGATCACCTTCTTGACAATTCACAATCGTTCTACTACTACTAGTACTCTTCTTCCTCGAAAACCCTTGCCAAAGATTAAACCTTTCCTGGTTTATCGACCCTGGAACTGATTGAGGAAGTTGAATCGATGAATTGGAGACGAATCGATTCGGATTCTGACGAAAACCAAAAGATCGATCTCGGAAAAAGCTCGAAGCATGCAAATACAATAAACTACTAGTACTACAACAAGTTGAGAATCGAAACTTATCGTGAATCAATGGACTTAGCAATTCGATTGAAGTCATTATTTTTTCTTTCGAAACCCTAGAAATTGAGGAAATCAAAGGAAGACATTGCAACACATTTTTGGGTTTATCTAATCTTCTTTTTGGGTCATGAACGCGAGGTTTACTGGGAACAACGACTTCGAATATGAACCGTTGGATTTGAATAAAGAGAGTTATCTCCACCGTTGATAACGCCGGAGTTCTGTTTTGTAAGAAGATTATCTGAAGGCCAGAATCCAATGTGGCGAGATGTATAGAAAGCAATGGTGTTTTGTGTGACGTGGATGAAAGGTAATGGTTGATGAGATTTTAGGTTTTTTCTTGACCACAGGTTTTAAACGGTGGATATGGGCCACGAATCTGGTTTTTTGGCTTCTAGGGCTCACAGAATGGCCCAAAAGATAATCATTTTCAGTTTCATGGCTATAAATTTTCTGAATATTTTTCATAGAAATTTAATTTTGTTAACATCGTCAAAAAATCAAAAAATTTAATTTTTGGTTCTAATTTGGGTTTCTCGTAGTCTAGACCATTAAGATTCAAATAGTTTCATAATTGTGTATACTTTTTTTATTAGTTTCTAGAAAAATAGATTCGGCGTTTAACACACAAAAAAAAAAAGAGAATATTACACGTAGAGGCACTATTTTGAAACTTTAGCCACAAATAGGCACTTTAAAAGGAGAAGGCACTTTACCAAATCAAAATTTCCAAATTGCCCTCTGAACCACAACGCTTTCTCCTCATTTTCTCTCTCAACTCTTTTCTCCATCGTCTTTATTTCTTTCTCTTTCCAAAATCAAAACCAATTTTTTACGGGAATCTCAATATTCCAAATCAAAACTAAAAACCCAATTTCATATGATTTATCATCATCTTCCCTGTCTCTCAACAATTATTTGATTTGGTTCCATTTATTTCTCTCCTTGATTAAGGAATCTCTGTCATCGATTACAATGAAAAGTGAGGATGTTAACCATGATCAGTTACCTTCTAAGCAATCTGGGCTTGAAACGGTTCGTGATGTTGAGAACGCGAGTAGCAGCAAAAAGGCCATTGTCGATGTAACTTCATCTGAGGCATAGTTGTCCATTGATGAGTGTCCAAGCATTCAAGTCCAAATGGTCATCTAATAACTCACATTTGAAACATAGTTGTCCATTGATAAGTGTCCAAGCACTCTAGTCCAAGTGGTCATCTAGTAACTCACATCTGAAGCATAGTTGTCCATTGATGAGTGTCCAAGTACTCAAGTTTAAGTATATAAAGCGTGTAAGAAGATCAATTGTAGCAGCAATGTTCTGTTGTTGATTCTTAATATATTCTTCGTTTTTAAGTTATGATAGAGAATTTTGAGATAATCTCAGAATTTCTATGATTTGTAAGAATTATAGAGAACCACCATGATTAATGATTTTGAAAAAGAAAATAAAAATGATGAAAAAAAAAAAACATGGAAGACAGAGAAGATAAAAAATGATGCTAGTTTGTCTCCATGATAACTTGTCCATGTAAACGTAACCATGTGGAAATAAGTGATTCTCATAAGTAAAAGAATATGCTTTTAAGGTTAGACGTTCAATGAAACATCAATTTATCAAGAAATAATCAAATTGTACCAAACAAGGCGATCAAATGGATATGAAATTTAATACTGGAATTTGCCAACTTGGGTTTTCCATAAACTCTCAAATGTTTGATTTTGATAAACTCTTAAATGTTTGATTTTGCAAGGAAAGAAAAAAAAGTAATAATGAGAAGAGAGAGAGAGAGAGAAGAGAGAGAGAGAGAGAGAGAGAGAGAGAGAGAGAGAAGCGACGAAGAAGAAGGAAAAAAAAGGAACGTGGAGAGATGAAACTTTTTTTTTAATTATAATTTTTTAATTTTCAGGGGCAAATTGGTCAAAAGTTTAATGAAAAAGTTGGAAAAGTGCCTCATCCCTGACAAGTGCCTCAAAAGAAATAAAATTCTCTAAAAGTGCCTAAACGTGTCACATTCCCAAAAAAAAAATCGTTAACTAACAAAACTTTTTTTTTCTGTTTTGTCGTTTAAATTCCCTCTTAAGTAAACAATAGAAAGAAAGAAAGAAAAATTAACATCCTGAAACAGAGGATCTCCAGACGATATAACTTCTCTAAATTTAGATACTCCATTTATCAGTTTTTTTCTTTGATGCCAGATTCTTTGCTAGATCTCTGAAAAAAAAGGATCTTGTTTCAATTGATTTTCATATCAATTTTTCATCTTTTGAGATTATATGGAAAATGGGCATTGACACGAAAGAGATCATCGTTATATTATGGAAAATTCTTGGATATTCGATGAACATGAGCATCAAATTCATGATAAACCACCCGGTTTTGTCAGGGGTTTCAATGTTTTTACTCGTGCTATACATTTTCCTCCCTTCTCTGTTCTTCTTCTTGATCTATACATCACCGGTTCTTGCATGTGCTCTAGTGTATGCCCGAGAAAAGCTAGGGTTAAGATTCTCAAGTTCGTATTCAGAGCCAAAGAAGAGTTGTGGAGGAGAAAAGAGATGCCATTTAAAACAACAACGAAGTGTTAGACGAAATGCTCGAATGAAAGTTGAAGAATGGGATTCACAGACAAGCGAAGAAGAGAAAGACAAAGTTATCTTGACTTCTCTTTACAATGATCTCCTTGGTCGTACTCCTCAATTCGAAGAGTCTCCAAAAGCTTTAGAAACCAATGTAGTAGAGGAAGAAGAAGACAAAGAGAAGGAGTTTCTTGGAGAGGGAGTTTCTCGTGATTTGGGTCATCTCAACGTTGAAGAACCAATGGTTTGCAACTGTGAGATCAAATATGGAGAATCAGATGGTAAAGTAGAGATGAAACAGGAGATGAGTAATGCTAATGAGCATGGGATTTCAGAGATTGAGAGAAATAAGAGACTAGAGTCTTTAATCGCTAGAAGAAGAGCGAGGAGACGCTTTAGACTAGCTTTAGATCAAAAGAATAAGCTTCAAGCTGAAGAAACAACTAGCCCTAGACAGAACAACACCAACAACCTTCACGTTACGGTTTCGAGGAACTCACTTGAAAAACGTCGAAATAATTCATCAGATGGTACTACTGTTAAAGGATTACAGATTCCAGGCTCAGCTCCTTCTGTGATGTTACAAGGAAGAAACCCTTTTGACATTCCTTATGATCCTCAAGAAGAAAGACCTAATCTTACTGGAGATAGCTTTGATCAAGAGTTTTCATTGTTTAATCAAAAAGATTTGTTCTTTTGTCGTCATGAGAGCTTCTGTCGTTTTTCTCTGTTCTCACCAGAACATGTTCAGTGTATGAACAGCCCAGTTTCTGCTTCAGACATTTCAACTACTAGGAAACGTTTAGGTTATATCTCTAACATTTTCTGGTAATTAAATTTTGGTGTTTGTATTTTCTCTGTGAATATTAATGTACTTGTTTTGTCTACAGATTTGGAGAATGAATATATTGATCATACTGAACAAAATCTCCCATTAAATGGAAAAGAAGCTACAATAGAAGACGATGATAAAAGCGTTGTGAGTCGAAAAAGCGAAGAAAAAGAGGTAGAAATGAATGATGAGACAGATTCAAACAAAGAAGAATGTGATGATTCAAGTTGTTCAGAAGAAAGTGAGTCAGAACTATGCCGTTTAAACAAAGCGGAGCTCAGGGAAGCTATATGCCAATCCATGGACAACAATCCCGGTTATCTTGTGAATCAAGCAAGAAATAGTATTCCAAGCACATTACCTAGAGGTATAGTAGCGCCAAGACTAGATGATAACAACATGTTTTACGCTCGCAAATGTGGAAATTCGCACAGTCGAACATTTTCAGTTGCCTCGGATATGCAAGTTGAGGTTTCAGAGATTGGTTCACCTCCTACAACAGTTGATTGGCTTGATGACTGGTCTACTGGTGGTGAATCTTACATTTATGATACAGATATTGACAGAGAAATCGTCCGCGATGAAGAATCACGTAAGAGGATGTCTCATCAATATGAATCAAGAAGTGGAATAGGATCAAAAGAGGAGAATAGTGAGCCAAGTACTAAACCTGAGGCCAAACCAGATCAGGATTGTGTGGTAGATGAAGACCTTATAACAGTTGATGATATGTCATTGTTAGATAGAAGAACCCAAAGTGAAGAGATTTTTGAGCAGACACCTTCTAGTTCCAGTGATGTGTCCAAGCCTACAAGTTCTGGGAGATTTGAAGGTATGTTGTTCCATACAAGTGCCTCATTGTCGTCTATAACAGAAGAACCTGAAACAATCTTGGATTCGATCGATGGCGTCAACTCGGAGATTATGAATAGTTTGACTGGAGAATTAACTGACCAGAGACCTCTGACTAGTCTTGATTTATCCATGGAGAATTTGATAGATGAAGAAGTTGCTGATATGCAACAAATAGAAAATGATGATCTTTGTGGATCTCCTAAGATTATTGATTTTGATATCATTGATCATCAGCAGACAGATCAAACGTCGGATAGCATTCAAGGAGAACATGAGGAAACTAAGAGCTTCTTGGATGCTTCTTTGGACACACCCTTTATAGAATCATTTGAGAGAGAGGTACAAGAAGAAGAAGAATCAAACTTAGACAAGTCTACTGAGGAAACAACAAAAGAAACAGAAAGTGATTTGAAGAGTTCTCCGGGACAAGTTTCTACAGAATTACTAGAAAGTGTGGTAAGGGAAGAGAATGGTCAGGAATTAGTCAAAAGTGCTGATGAGAAAGCAATGCTAGTAGAGGAAGAGAAGACTCATAATGTCTTGGAAGCATCTTCGAGCAATGCTCATACACAGTTGGTTGATTTAGACTATGGAAACGCAGAAAATTCTAGTGATGTGATACTTCTGCAAGTCCAAGATAGTCATAAGTCACCACTAGATGAGTCAGTTGATCAGGAGATCTCTAAGGAAGTAGAAAAAACAGAGTTATTAAAAGATTTTTGTGGTGAATCAACCCAAGAATACAAAAATAGAGGAAATGTTGAGGCCTGTGGAAACGCAGAAAATGCTAGTGATGTGTTACTTCTGCAAGTCCAAGATGGTAATAACTCACCACTAGATGAGTCAACTGATCAGGAGATTTCTAAGGAAGAAGAAAAAACAGAGGTATTGAAAGATTTTAATGATGAAACGCCCCAAGGATACAAAAATAGAGCCAATGTTGAGGAAGAATCAGTAGTTTTAGCTGACACTCAAAACTCACAAGATTCACAAACATGGACTCAACAGGTTTCACCTTCTATTCTAATCATCTTTGACATTTTAGACAAATCTGACTCCACCAATGATTCACTGAATATGTGATTATCCATAACCATTTACTAAGATAATAAATTTTACTAGCTTCTTCCTCTGTTGTTGGTTCTTGATTTGAAGTTTTAGTAATTGCTTTTGACACTTTTGTTTTTATTGAATAGTGTGGTATAGATTCTTCCCAAGGGATATCACCAAGAACATTGGAGATCACCCAGCAACTAGAGCAAGACGATGTTATTGCCTCTTCCTCAAACACCGTCTCTCAAGATATCAATAAAGATATTACCGCGGCAGTAGCCAATGACTTAGCTGCTAGTGAGAGGAATGATGAAGTGATTCTGAAACTTGATGAGCAAGTTGGAGAAGCTATGGAAAAGGAACTAGAGCTTAATTTAGAATCACTGCACCATAATATTGGTTTAGTCGGTAGAGAAGACGATGAAGAATCCAAGAAAGTAATAGAGGAAATGCAAAATGCGGAGATCCAAACAACAAAACACGAAAACAGAGTCTTAGGTTAGTCGTAATTCAAAAATGGAGAAGAAAGCATAGATGATCAGAAAAGTGTTTGATATTCCTATGTTATAACCAAATGCTTACTATTTTGCAGAAAATTAACACATTGATGATACTAACACACAGAATCATGATGACGAAAACAAGTAACGCTGCACATAAGGTACGGTACGCCACAAGGAAAATGTGTTAAGAATTCTTTTTGATCCATAACAGGTGAAACATTGTGTTGTATCATTATTTAATGGACTTTTTGTTTAATTATACAACTTGTAAAGGCAACTCATTCTTTTGTAATATACTGTATAGAGATGGATAAATCTTTTGAATATATACTCACAGAAGAACTACTAGCATTCATTTCTCTTCTTTTCTTCTTTGTTTTAATGTTAAGATTATATTAGCGAAACATATTACAACCTAAAGCTACCCATATCCATAAAAAACGAATCGAATCGAGAAAGTTTTTCGGCATACAACGGATAAGTAGTACAACAACGGCCCTAAGAGCTGCCGGCGTTAAAGGTGACTATTATATAACAAGATTACAATAAGTGTATAAATATTAAACCGTCTAACTAATAAGGAAAGAAATAAATTTAACTGTGTTTAACATTTTTGTCTTTCTTGGTAAGCATCTTCAAGTTAGTATATTTTCCCTTTTGGCAAACTAAATATTCCCAATTTAATTCTTCTTTCCTAAACTTTCATGATCATTTAAATGTTCATATCTCGTGATCTTTGACAACCTTCCATAAACACAAACCTAATCAAGCTCAATATATAAAATCTCGCATATATTAGCTTGATTCACCCTTATTCCGACAGAAGCTCCAAAAAATCGGTTTTGGTATAAAATCTCATTGAAACTTTTGCTTTGATATTCAAGTAAGGATACTATCTTTTCCATAAACAATTTCTACATTTGTTCATTAATTCTGCTCTGGCTCTAAGGTATTTCATGTTTCATTTGTTCTGTTGTGGGATTGATTTCGTTTTGAGGGTGTCGAGAATTAGCTAGCTCCTACTTCTCGGATTTTGACTATTGGCTTTGCGTTTTCTCATTTATTCGTGAGTGTAATTTTAAAATTCTTTCGCTCTATCCTATGGTTTGTGTGGGGATTGAGGCAGCATAGAAAAAACGCCTTTAATTTGGGTTGTTTTGATCATAATTTGAGTGTTTATAGACCAACTATTCACAAAACGCCTATAAACAAAGTATTTTACAAAACATATCAATTCAATTTATTTGTACTTTTGTTTTTGGGAAAAAGGTTTATATGTTTATATGTTTTTTTTTGTAATATATAACAATAACTCAGGTTACAAAGGATGGTTCCGAAAGTGGTCGACCTACAAAGGATAGCGAACGATAAGACAAGGATAACAACTTACAAGAAGAGGAAAGCTAGTCTTTACAAGAAGGCACAAGAGTTCTCAACTCTCTGCGGCGTCGAGACATGTCTCATCGTCTACGGTCCCACGAAGGCTACCGATGTGGTGATTTCCGAGCCAGAGATATGGCCGAAGGACGAGACCAAAGTCAGGGCCATCATACGCAAGTACAAAGACACAGTGTCGACCAGCTGCAGGAAAGAAACCAACGTGGAGACTTTCGTCAACGATGTAGGGAAAGGAAACGAGGTGGTGACTAAAAAGAGAGTGAAGCGTGAGAATAAGTATTCTAGTTGGGAGGAGAAGCTAGACAAGTGTTCACGAGAGCAACTACATGGGATTTTCTGTGCCGTGGATAGCAAGTTAAATGAAGCTGTAACGAGACAGGAGCGTAGTATGTTTAGGGTTAATCATCAAGCCATGGACACACCATTCCCGCAGAATTTAATGGACCAACAATTCATGCCACAGTATTTTCATGAGCAGCCACAGTTTCAAGGCTTCCCTAATAATTTCAATAATATGGGTTTCTCGTTGATTTCACCTCATGATGGTCAGATTCAAATGGACCCAAATCTCATGGAGAAGTGGACCGACTTGGCTTTGACTCAAAGCTTGATGATGTCAAAGGGAAACGATGGTACTCAATTCATGCAGAGGCAAGAACAACCATACTATAATCGTGAACAGGTTGTATCGAGGTCTGCAGGTTTCAATGTTAACCCGTTTATGGGATATCAAGTCCCGTTTAATATTCCTAATTGGAGATTATCGGGAAATCAAGTTGAAAATTGGGAGCTTTCAGGGAAGAAAACGATATGATTTGAATTACGGAGCTTTATTAGTTTTTAGGGTTTTATAGTTTTGTTTCTGTTGGGGTTTTTAATTTTTTTTTGTGTATGATGGCTTGACATGCAAAAGTCAAGTGTTTTTTTTTTGACATAACATCATCTTTTTACATTTTATACAAGTTTCGGTTATACGTAAAGTTTTCTTTAAACACTCAGAAAATAATGTACCACTTATTTTATTATATTATCCTTGGTTTTTATATGATCATCTCCCAAATTGTCCCAAAAAACAAAATCTATAAGAACTAGTTAAGATGAATTAATTAATCATTTTACTTTCCGTGTCGAGTTTTAATTGGGATGGTAAGACATTGACAACCCTAACCACTAGACTATAAATCTTGCAACTGAGTAATTTATTTTTGTAAAAGCTTTTTTAAAAGAAAATATCTTTTTTAATCTTTGTTGATTATTCAATTACTTGATAGCTTTTGTTCATTGTTTTAAAAGCTAATTAATAATTTGTACCTTTTTGTTGATTGAATTCCAAAATTCTTTGGTTATACCAAAAAAACAAAATACGTATAGTGTCTACTGTCCTACAGACTATCTATAGCGTGTCTAGAAAAAGGAAAAAATAAAAGAAAAAATTAAGGACTATAAAGTTTAATTAGTTGCACTGTTCTCAAACATTGTCCGTTGTTATAACTTCAAGTGGTTGTTGAAAGAATAGTTTGGTTGATTGAGACGAACAACGAATAATGCCATATTGTGATCTATACATTATTCAAACATTACACGACAAATATTGGATATTTAAGTTAGAGATGGCCAACTTTGTGTCTTTGAACCTTTTTCCCTGCAACTTGTATTACAAACATATTTTTTTAATTTTTTCCCTCAACAACTAACACTGCACAATATCGGATTTAATATTTTTTTTATGCATCATACTATATAATATGATAATGCTGATATGAATTAGACTATTGTTGTGTTTCTCAAAAGGGGTTATTCACAACCACCATTTGCATATTTGGCACTGTTTAGGATTTGTTTAAGCACTTCTTACATCTGCTAATTCGATCGGGTTTGTCTATCGTACACAACACATATGATGATGTTTTGTTAGGTTTAGTCTCGGTTTACGCTTCAAGCATGTTCATGAATCTTAAACCGCTGATGAACTTGTGTGTATTAGATGTGAAGCTGTGACAGCCCATTTCGTATCGGTGGTCCAGAAGTGAAGTGGATGAGTAGTTGGAGTTATGTTGTATATATGCGTATAACGTAAGCTGTTAAAGACGATATAATTTGGCTTCACTTGTATATCGTTTTAATTTGGCATCACCTATCTTTCATTTTGTCACACCACTTGTTAATTTGCAACTTGCAACCATTTGAAACTTAACTAACAATTTTACTCAAAGATAACTTAGGCACTGTCAAGAGACTTTTATTAACTATTTCAATTTGGAATTAAAACAATGGACGTTTATTATACAATTGCCAAATATGATTGTTTCGTCCATATGAAAAATTAAGAATTTAACTTACACTTTTTAATTAGAGAGATGGATCTTCATTAGCTATAGTTGAAACATTGTGTTTTGGGCGTCATAGCAAGAATCTGCATTGTTATACCCTCCAATCATAACCTGGCCGTATGAATGAACGCCACTAATAGCGTTTCCAATCGTTATATTGAAAGCGTCTGCCTGTGTTCCATTGTTGTCCGTTTGGTTCCAAGGAAACGCGGTTAGCCTTGAACGCTGATCTCCAACAACAATGGAGCTCTTATTGGTCTCCAAAGAAGCCTCCTCTTCGAGATTTACGGTGGTTATGTCGTGAATGCTTGCTCGTCTCTTGTCCTTGCCGCCGGAAAGTTGCCGGATGAAGTACTTTTGGGCGTGGCTAGCTACTTGTGTTGGCGTTCGCGTTATCACAAAGTTCCGAGATATGTTTCTCCAATCTCCTTTCCCATATTTCTTCAAACCCATTAGAAATAGCCTGAATTGTGACAAATATGGAATCAAATATATCTACATACAATCTTGACCCAAATAAATTGTTCTTTGTAGGTTTGATGCGTTATATATGTGATTAGGCAAGATTTTGCAGCTAAACAGTGTTGCATAAATCATACTACGATTATGCAATGCATTTGTTCAAACAAATTAGAAATAGCCCGATTGTGAGAAATATCTAATCTAAGATATTTTCATAAAGTTATATACAACCACAGTGTTATACATTTATACTATCAAATTGTCATTAACTAGTAATTTAAATATTGGATATTTTTCCAATCAATCATGTCACTGATTTATGTTTAACTATTTTACTACCTTGCATGATTAGTGACCAACATTTATGTCAATTTCACCACTGACTGAGCTGATTTTTAAGTAGATTTAAATTTCACCATTCCGGTATAAAACCATCTAATTCCGGTTTAATGTCAATTCCCAATAAACCGGAAAAGAACAGAGATTTTTTCTTTCTTTTTTGTGTAAAAGAAGAAACAGAGACTTACTTGTGTTCTTCCTCCGTCCAAGGAACGCCTTTCTTCCGCTCCAGCTCCGGCGATCTACCGGCCTGCGACCGTTTATTACAAACCTGATGACCCGGTTTAAACCCGTTACATCCGCCACCGCCGCCGGCCCAATCTAGAGTGAAAGGCGGCGAGGTGATGTAACCGGGGACCGGGATTAAACCGGCCTCGATGCTGCTGACATCAGCTTCCAAATCGTTATACTGTCTAATTACGTCACTCACTGTCTTCCCCGGAATCACCGCAGCCACCTTCTGCCACCGATCAGGAGTGTTGTCGTCGTAAACCGCCAAAGCATTCTCGAATGCCTTGTTCTCTGCCGCCGTCCACGTGGCACCTTCACCAGAAGCTGCGACGCCGCTCTTAGTTTCCTCCATGAGCCAGTTCCCACCTGACACGTGTGACGTCGACGGTCTCATAACCTCCATGTCCGAAAACTAAAACCTAGCTCTGTTTTTTTTACGGTAAGTAAGAACAAATCATGCCGACAAAGGTCAACGGATTTACGAATTTTGGGATCAATAAGATCCCAAAAATGATATTAATTTTTTTGGGTTTATTGATGGGAAGGAAGAGATAAGAGAATCAAAAGAAGAACACAAAAATCACTATCAAATGATACTTCATTTTTATTTTGGTTAGAGAAGAAATCATCGGAATTTCTCTGAAGCATTGCTTAGACCCACTTCAAGGAATCTATAAAAGTTTAAACCTTTTGAAAAAGAATTGAGTAAAATCTAGTGGAGATCTGGTAAGTGAGTCAAAAAGAGAGAATTTTTAGGGTAGCTCTGAGATTTTTGCAGAAGAAATAAAAAGAATCTATTGGTTTTCCAGATTTGGTGGAGCTAATAAGCAGCATGAGTGGTATTTAAGTATCAGAGACTCAGAGTTAAAAGAGATTTAAAGATCTGGGTGTGGATAATATTTCTCGGGAAAATAAACATATGGCTACAGAAAATGAAAAAAATGAAATTAATATTGAAGAAGCTACCTTGGAGCTTACCCAATTAGGAAAACTATAACGTGCAAGAAGAAGCAAATGAACCCATAAATGGAAAGAAAACTAAAATCAGAAACCAGATTATAAACTTCTCGAGTTAAAAAAAAAAGAGAGAAGTAGGCAGAGAAAGGAGGTGATGATTTGGGCTCTTATAGTTCTGTCCTTGATAAATTATTATTTTTGGTTGATGCTGTTTTTTCTTTTCTTCTTAAAATTTAAGATTTGATTCTCTTTTTTACTTCTTTCTATTTTTTTGTCACCTTGCATAGTAATATTCCTGCTTAATAGTTAAAAATACTCATGACTTAACAGTTTTGGGTAAAATGGTTGAAAGTTTTAAACGGACGCTTCAAATAGATATTTGAAATGAGAAAAGATGATTAAAACATGTATTAAAATTTAAAATAAAGTGGTTATGAACCGCTTAAAAAATTGCTCACTACCGTCCGTGTCTATCTATACACCAAATGTGGTCCATTTTTCAATTTCTCCTATTTTTATTTTATTTTATAAATTGTTTAATTATATTCACTATTATTGAAAATGAAAACTAAATTGTTTGCTGTAATTTTAAAATTATTTTCCTAATCAAGATTACTTTTACTCCTTATACATAGTTACAAACTCTTTCTTAATCATAAACATTTTTTTTTCTTAATTTCATAATCATCATTTCACCACCGGTTAAACAAAACTGCATATTTTTCTACTACTTTTGAAATCATTTTGATTAAACTTTAGCTACTTAATTGGACCCTAAAAACTTTTAAGCTTTTTCAATGGAAAAGTAATTAGTATAGTTAGAACTTTACAGTTATAACTGTCTTACATATTCACTAGTATAAATGGCGTAACAAATATGTTAGAGTTCGAACTAAATGTAAATCGATTAATGATGAAATCGTAAATTCTTGTGTTTGATTTGGTCACACGGAAAGACATGAAAAATATAATTTTGGAACTTTGAGAAAGAAAATAAAATGAATCGAAGAAAAATTCCGTGAACGATATAATTACAAAATAATAATGCTGGTGAACACTCTGATAAATTGTGAAATACAAAATAATTGACATTGAGGCACAAAAAAGGGAGAAAAAAAACTCAAAAACAATGTATGATAATTATTTAATTAATTTAAATACGCGAAGTTGACATTTTGTGGGAGTGTACGATGCCTCTGAAAAAACAATACCAAGTTTTCAACATTCATATTAAACTAATATACAACAAACATATACGTGCTTCTGTATACTTTTATAATCTTTATTTTCACTGATTACGTACATTTTGTATAATATTGGCAAATTGGGATTTTATGTGTCAGATGAGGGAAAAGGAGCCGCCAAATGAACGGTCGAGATCAGCGGTAACTTTCATGGCCAAGTTGTACAAAGGGGTCCACGTGAGATCCGCGTTTTGCATTATCATTGGTCGGTTCTTTCTCTCTCTCTCTCTCTTTACTGTTTTCTTTTATTTTCCTTTTCTGTTTTTTTTAAGATCTCGAGGAATCTGTCTTCTCCATTATGATTTGTTAACGTGGCTTAATACTGTACGTTAGATCTATTCATTATGATTTAATGAAAAGTGGACACGTGAGATCTCCGATTGCTCCCAATTTGGTTCGGTTTGGTTAATGATCATCATAGTTGCTTGTCTTTTTAAAGCACAGATTCTATGGAGGTTATTTGTAATTAATCAGATCGATGTTTGAAACATATTTTTTTGATTAAATTTAAGGAAATAAACATTTAAACATAAGAAATAAGTATACATTAAAAAAAATAAAAAAAAATAATAAGTATACATAATTAGTATCAAATAATGCATTATATAAACTTTATAATAAATGAGAAAAGAAATGAGTATATTTTACAAGATGGTTAAATGGTACATCACTAAAATATACCATGCATCTCTTAATTTATTCCCTTAGCAACAAAATTTCATTCAAAAAGAATGTCAAATTGATTTTATTGGTGAGTTTCTATCACAGTAGTTGACCATCGCATGAGTTGTCTTTTATTCAAAACACCATAATGATTTTATTTTATTTTATGAAGAATCTTGGAACATGTCAAAGAAATCCATTACCGAGTTTCGTACAACATAACATTCCCCATTTCACGGATCGCATTTCCTAATAACAGTGTTTAGGGAGCCCTAATTAATTAATTACATTTTAGTCAAATAGATTATGTCTTTTAAACCGGTAAGCTTGTGTTACATGGCCGGTAATGGTACCATACCGTACTTAGAGAGTAGTATATTATATCACCTTAATCCAGTTCAGAATGTTTAATTAACCTTGATCATATACTATTAGAGAAAAACCTTTGTCCCCCAATCATTTATATGTTACAGTGTACATCTCCAGTGATAGTTACGGCTAATATATATATAGAGTAATATGTCATATCTACATTTCTCAGTTACGATTATTTTTTGTATCTAATTCGATGTTTCTTCAATACGTTATCCTATCAAAAAACTTTTTAAACTAAATATGACATATTACTTTAAATATAATTAAGAAAATACATGCTTTGGGATTAGTCAATTGCCAAAAAAGGATTGACCAAACACTTTGGAATCATGTATGTCATTTCATATGAAAAGGATATTGAAGTGATCACACCACTAGTTAATAATGAAATCGTCAATTCTATAATCTTTTGCACATGTTTCATCATATATGAAAAACAGCTAAACTAATTCATTAACCCCAAAAATCTGTTAAATTAATTCTATGCATGATGTGTGATATATTACCAGATTAAACTCTAGTAGTTAAACTCTAGTAGTTAACTTGTAAAGTATAGCTCTCCGCTTAGTCTCTTAAACACCATGATGCACTCGTTGTACAACCGACATTTTTTCTTTTAAGTATAATTTAACATTTTATTAAAAAAAAATAAAAAAGATATATCGCCAGATTGCCAAAAAATATAAAGTATTCATTGTCAGAATTTTTGTAATATATGCATGTTTACTTTGGCCTATTAATGATTTAATCAAGTTTCTTATTACGGTATTATATTAATCTCGGGATTCTTAGTGCCCCTTTGGACTTTCAAGGAGGTATATGCAGGGGAAGGTCTAAATGTTGGAGAGGCATGGCAACTCATAATTGAATAGTAGGTTTTGCCATTTTTGGTACAACTAATAATATTCTCCAAACAACTTTTTCCCATTAATAGAAATCTTCCAATATAATTACTTTTTAATTAGTTTACATACCAACATCGTTATTATATTAGTCAATTAATTATTTCAAGCAAGGAATAAGACAGAAATCTGTTTAATTAATCTGGAACCTAAAAAATCAAACTGAGGTTCTAGTGCACCAAGGGGCAAACGTCTTGCGAAATGGGTGAAACATCCAAAATCTTTTGGAATCAATTCCCTGACAATTTGTTTATTTACTCATATATAAAATTATTATTATGATATTTTCATGGAAATTGTGATTCCAGTATAGCTCGATATTATATGCACACGTAAATAATTGTTTATTCATTTGAACAAACTATATTTTATTAAAAAGAAAGAAACAAACAAACAGAAGTAGCCAATCAAATGGTTACATAACTTACATATGAGCTCACCTTCAACATCTGCGTTTTATATGTTCAATACGACACCCTCTTGTGTTACACAACTTACACTCCCAAAATATGCTACATCAACTTTCTCTATCAATTTATATTTCACAGCAGTGTCTTTATCAAATTTTAAATTCGAATATCTTGGAGTTTTTCGGGACTTCCAAGATGTGAGGGTTATGACATGTTGAAATCGAGTGGAAAATAAGCTAAAAGAAATATAGTCTAATAGTGAGCTAGAGGTTTTGAGTTTTGACGATCTAATTGGACAATATTCGTGTGTAAATGATAAACAGAAAAAAAAAAAAATCATTTAACCAAAACCTCAAAGGAACACCGACCAAACCTTTTGATTTTGTCAAAGACGATCCGTGAAATTTGGCATTTATAATGATAATCTTCTATAATTCCGTTAAGCACCGTCTGGTGTCCCTTTGGGGTAAATCTACTTGACAATTTGCAACGAAATTAGTAAAAAAAAAAAGAAATTGCCAAAACAGAAGAATAACGTTGTCCGAAAAAAATAATTATGAAAATAATCTTCCTTTTCTTATTACATATAAAAAAAATTGTGAGTCATCCACCAAACAACATCAATTATTTCCCAAAAAGTTATCTATAGATAAAATTTCCACAAAAAAAAAAGAAGTAAAACAAATAATAGAAAAACATATATATTCTAACATTTGGGAAGATCAGCGGGTGGAGGAAGCAATGACTGGTCAGGGCCGTGACCATTGTCAACGACGAATGCCATCTTTAATCCCCAAGTTGTATGTAACTCCAAGTGACAATGCATGAACCATACCCCTTCATATGTGTAACCAAATAAACAAATTAATTACCCCCAAAATCAATACTTTAGAAAGTTGGACCGAATAATAAACACTAAAAAACAATTCGTAAATTGAAAAAGCCAAAAACTAAATTATAACAACTTTTTTTATGCATTAAAGAAAAGAAGAAAAAATTCCTAATAAAAAAAAAATTCTAGGCATTATGTTAAATTGTATTTAATTACCTGGATTGTCGGCGATGAATCTTATGGCAGTCCAACCACCGGCTGGAACTCCAACGGTGTTTCTCTCTACCGGATCCACCAAGTTAAACGCTTTCGGATCTTTTTCCGGGTTAAAATTCCCCAAACCTCTACCCACTTCGAAGAAGTTAAACCCGTGAAGATGAAACGGATGGTTATCGGACAAGATCATTGCTGTATTCTGCAGAACAATTTGCACCGTCGCGTTGTATGGAAGCCTGTAAAGCTTTGTCCCTTTCATCGTCGCAGCATTAACGCCGAGCTTTACTGGTGCGGTATAGTCATACGGATTGGAAGGTTTCGCCGGGAAGTCGTCGGTAAATACGCCGGAAATGTTAAAGAAATGAGCCTGGAGTAAAGCGGTTTTAGGCATGGTAAACGTTACGTTGTTTATTCCGGCCACTAAGCGAACACCGTTGTTGCAACTCTGGCAAGGGTTTGCACCAAGACCTACCGTGAAGAACAAGGAATGTTCCACGGTTGTTGGAACCCTAGCTGGATACTCGAGGGAGTTTAAGCTCCTGAGTGATCTAGTGAATTTGGTTGCAACCCATGTTGCGTTTTGAGGTGGAAGTGATGCGAGAACGGTTTTTTTGGAGGTGGAAACGGTGGAAGTGTGACCGATATAGTGGAGGGTGGCAGTGGCTGTGACGTTGTCGTATGGGATGTGAGCGTCCGTAAATGTTGTGGCGGCGACCATGTAATTTGAACCAGCGTTTGCGTTTGCTGTTAAGAGAACGTTAGTAGTCTGTCCCGGGGCTATGAATACTGTGTCAGTTTTATACGGTTTGGTGTAAACAGCATCAACTTCCACAACGGTTAATACGTGACCAGCAATTTTAAAGAAGAGCTCTTCGTTTAACGCCGCGTTGATGATCCTTAACATGTATGTCTTTCCTGCTCTCACTGGTAAACCGTAACTACCTACAAGTGAAAGGACCAATATTATCAAAAGAGAAACGGAACATTTTGTATTAGTATATGATCATCCTTGTGTCATAATTTTGATGGTATAAAAGTATAATATAGAAGAAATAATTACTTAATTAAAAGTGGTTATGAATTTAGGATTATTGGTAAATGATTACTTTGGGAAGGACAATTAGAGATGGAGCCTGAATGACCATTGATGGTATGTGCATCCGAAGCACTAGGAGCTGTTCCTATTCTTGAAGCCTCGTTTATGAGTTCTTCCACGTCCGATTTCCACCATTCACCTATATATTATCAAGAATAATTGTAATTGCTGAGATAATCCTTTAAAGAAAGGTATGTTTGGATTTTGGGTAGTAGCTCACTAAGGACAATGGTTTTCTCTTTGTAGGGCTTAGGGAAAGGGTATGGGACACCGAGCTTAGGCAAGATGACAATGGCGCCGTGCACCGTAGCACGAAGCCACAAGATGTGAGCATGCCACCATAGGGTTCCTCGTTGACCCGTCAATGTAAAATTGTGGAGATAATTCTGTCCCGGTTGGATAGGACATTGTGTTATGTAAGCCGGTCCATCTGCCCAACCTGTCCTCAATTGTCTAATCCCGTGCCTATACCGTTATTGTTAGTTTTAGTTGTTGGGTCTAACATTGTTAAAGTTAATCAAAGAAAGAGACTGATTTCACTAATATCTTAAAATGGGTTTGTTTGAAGTTGCTCACCAGTGGATGGAGACGTTGTACTTCACGTGATTCACAACTTTGATCAAAATAGTGTCGCCTTCTCTTGCAACAATGGTGGGTCCCGGAAATTGTCCATTGACGGTGACTATAGGCTTCGACGAGCACAGCTTCGTGGTGTTCGTCATCACCACCTAGTGCACACATTTCAATCATGCGCTCAATACATACTGCATGATCTTACTTATTCATGCATGTATCAATATTATGCGATGACAACTATTAGATAAGATCATCTAAGCGTACGTAGAGACATTTTTTTTTGCATGCAGAACTATAGGTTATAAAAAAGTACTATACGTTTTAAGCGCAAAATCTGCTCATATACCGGAGACAAATATAATATGATTTGTCTTTTTTTCCATTGTTGGTAATCGAACTTCGCAAAATACAATTGTGTGCGAATACACACCTTACATATATAAACATATGTATATATAGGAATTAGACTTACATTGAATTTGTAATGTCGGATTATGGAGTGAACGGTGGTCGGCGACAGAAGAACGAACACAAAGAACGTTAGGACGCATATACAAAACCGTCTTGGAATCTCCATTAATCTCAAAGTATTTGTGTCTTGATGTTTGTGATGGTTTTAACTAGTGTGTGTGGACAATGAAAAGAAAGCTAGCTGTGGTATTGTAGCAAATTGATGAGCCGTCGGTTTTACTTCTTAGGTTGAAGGAAGAGTCCTGAAATGTAAGATCGTTGAAGGCAACTTACCGGAAGAAGAAAAAAGAAGATGAAAGACTTGCTTCTACTTAATATGATTCGAGCAAGGTAGAGAGATTAAATATATTAATAGCAAAATATTTCGACAGTAAAATTGAAGATCAAGAAACGAGATTTTACAGGTCAAAAGGGCTTAGGTGATCTGGTGGCTCAACCGTATTTAGGATTAAGTAATTAACCTCATCCTCCATCTAACTAAACTCACCCACATTTGCTCTTTTATACATCTATTTATTTTTTGGTCTATTTAACTATATGTGTATGTGTGCTAAACTTGTCTAATTTATCAACTTTTGTTTGGTGTGTAAACTAACCACGTTTATATAAATAACGTCTATGACCTTGATTATTTTTGTACCTTTGCCTACACGTTTTTTTTTTCTTCTTTTTCA